>NC_140973.1:19348121-19375621 GCF_056783735.1 Eptatretus burgeri
GCAACCACAGCGGCTCCGCACGTCAGAAGGACGGTTACCGCGCGAGATCGAAGAATGTGGCGTGACGTATTATGACGGCTCGAGGCTTGAGCGAAACGTGGCATGACGTCACCCGAAAGGACCGGAAGTCGCCGCCGCCGCTGTGGTTTCTGACGATCTGTGGGCCCGGCTCGAGTTATTTATGGTGTGCCGCTTCGACGTGTGACGTGGACGGCCAGTTATTTTAAACGACTCCTCTTCTCGTTGCCGTTGTTCCTGGTTTTTTGGCGGATATTTAGAGCCTCTGTCGCTTTACAAGTTCAGTTCGAGGTATTTGAGTTTTTGTTCTTCTCTCGTTGAGGTAAAAAGTGCGGCTTGGGATTATTGATGTTCGACGTGCACGGATCACCGTTATTATCGCTCCCGTGTTGTCACTGGTTTCTTTTTCTCGTCAGCCTGGTTCGTTTCGTGGGTTCGTGGCCCGTCTGTCCGGCATGAGTCCCTTGTAATACGGCGACTTGTCCCCAAGACGGTGATTGGTGGTTGTGGTTGTTTTGCTTGATTGTGATTGATGGTCCATTTCCTTGTTTGAGTCTGTGCGGGATGGTCACTGCGAACGAGGTTCCTTTTGGCCGATGAAACCGATTTGACCAAGTTTTGTTCGCAGTGTGTCGAATACGAGCTTCCACGACGTCGATTTGCCTCCATCTCCGTGGCAAGTTTCTGATGGGACTTGTGTCAATGGCAGTCCCGAGGTCTTTGAAGTCCGAGTCCAAACTCTGTGATCACGTGATCTTACTGAAATGATGTTTGCCCTGTTGTACGTACGGTGGCACTGAGGATTTTTTTTAATTCCTCGTTTCAGAGATTGTGCTTCATCTTGTGCGTCTCCCATAACCTTGACCCGACATGCCAGGTGTATAATCTGCCAGTTTGATGCCCTCTCCGTAACCTGGCAATATCAGATGCGGGACGCACCGAACCAGCCGAATGAGTACGTGTTCAGTTAAGGTTTCTGACAATTAACGAACCACCTCGGTCAAGGACCATCGTCGGCTACACCCTTGGCATTTCAGGTGTCCACAAATGTCAAACATTTCATGGAATACTGTCCAGGCTCGGACTCTGAGAGGGAGAAATCGCCTCTCCCACCCACCTTCCCCAACGGATGGTAACCCATGGGGTTTATCCCTGCTCTATCCTCTAAATACTGAGCGTCAATCTACGTGGTGATTGCATCTTGGCACTTGATATCTATCGCAGCGGACTTTTTTTCAGCCATTATTTCTATCATTCATTGGTCTTTTCAGCTATTCTTTCAATCAGTATTCTGATGGCCATACATGAAGGGATGGTAGGCAAGTTGAAAATGATGTCAGGTACGATACCGTTTTCTGCGAAGGACTTGTGCCCTGCTCATGAACAGCTCGGTTTCGTGGGGCAATCGATATGATGTAAACATTCCCCAGGCCACTCAGCCCAGCGTTGTTCCTGCAATTCTCGATGTTGCCAACCTCCAACTGCTCTCCCTTCACATTACACTTACCGTCGGTACATTGAAATGCCCGTTATTTGTTTGCACTCCTGGGATGGCTGCCTGCTTCCAAAACCATCAGCTTTATACTGAAAGTCTTGATATTGCTGTAGCTTTGATTATGCATCCGCAAAGCTTGTTGTTTGGCTTTGGAAGCATTCACTTCATGATGTCCTTCGTGTCCTGCACTTCAATAAGGCAGATAGCTGTGTCCCAAAAAGCTGCTTCATTAATACTACATGTGGAACAACTTGCTGACAACTGACCAAAGTTTTCATGAATAAGTTCGTTTCCCATTCAAGCTGGCAACCGGTGCTGCACGTTGGCTCTGACTATTGGTCTTGATGCAGTCCCTCATTACCTCTGCTACCGAAGATGGAGGGAGGTTATGTTTTCACCCCAGTCTGTCTGTCAGCAGAATACCTCAAAAAGTTGTGGACGGATTTGGATGAAATTTGGTGGACAGGTTGGGTGTACGACGAGGACAAATTGATTCGATTTTGGTGAAGATCTGGATCTGACAATTTCAAAGTGATTCTTCACTTGGGACTAAAAATAATACATAGCACGATATCTCAAAAAGTGGTGGATGGATTATGACAAAGCAAGGTGTATGAGTTGGGTAGGTGACAAGCTGATTCAACTTTGGTTAAGGTCTGGATGTGTATCTGGCCTATCGGTGGAATACCAAACATAAACCGTTCAGCCTGGTAGAGGTATGCATTCTTCTGAGTCCCGTTCTAATTTACTAGGTTCATGATCCTTTCAATGCCATGGACTTTTGAGACCTTGACTCCAGTAAACATGTCAAGTTGTGATATCCAATCCAATCCATTGGGACCATACTCTGTGCAGAGCGTCGGTGCTGCCTCAGCAGTCTCCTTGGCTATTGGGCACAATCCTGGATGCGTCGCCACTCCGACACAGGATACCAGCAAGCTGGCACTCATTTTGCCAACCTCGGAAGGATGACAGGCAGAGTCTCCCCCACCTGGTATGAATTCAACAATAGAATGGGATTTGAACATTGGATCCTAGGATCCCAAGCTCACCACCCTCCCTAGCCATTAAGATTTGAACTCAGGATCCTAGGATCCCAAGCTCACCACTCTAACCATTAAGCCAACGCTCTTAACTATGGCCGGAAACTGTTAACTATGGAATAATTCATTGTGATAGAAACACCAGAAAGCCCTCCATGTTGTACATGTTCCACCAACGGTACTGCGACTACAGAGATTATGATTTGTAAAAGGATGGGAAGACTCTGTGTACTTTGTTAAATTAACGGTTTGGGTAAAGGCTTTTCTTGACAAGTTGTTGTAGTCAGCGTTTGCAGGGGTTTTTTGTTTTTTAAAATTTTTTATTTTGCATTCTTTTTGCTGTTTTACATACAGCTCGACATCTGCCAAAAATTATATTTACTGATTCGTCTTGAAGTCCCATTTGAGTTCACTAAAGTCTGAGGCACAGATCGAGTTGGAGGTTTTGTTGTGGGTGTGTACGCATGTCTGAGAATTGTCATGTGCTGTGAGGTAGTTATTATTTGTGCAAGTATATTGTAGTCATATCGAGCATGAAGATGTGTGCTAATTGTGGAATCAAAAGGTTTTGCTCGAGTATGAAGGATACATTATGCATGAAGATCGCAAATTTGCCCACAGTAGCAAATGGAACTACGAAGTCACAGTCTTGTAGAATTTTTCATCGAGTCTAATTAGGGGGTTTTCATAATTTGCAAAATATATTGTCTTTTTTCCAAGTTTTTCATTTTGTTCATCATGGTGGAACATCTTGCTAACAGGCTTTCAGCCACAGCCATGACGTGTAGGGATCGCACGCAAGAGTTCATGGCGACCTGCAAGTCTATGCAGAGCAGACAGGTAACTGTTAACTACTTGCTTACCATGTGCTTTCCTGCAAATGCTGGAGTGTGCTTTTTTTTTGTCCTTTTATCCCAAGTAATATCTCCACTTTGTGTGACAGCAGCAGAATGGCATTCAGCCAAACCCAACCGGTGCCACACGTCAGCGTACCGAGTTCACCCTCATTGCGAAGTGAGTGCCTTGAAGCAACCTCTGCTTTTCAAGCCTGCCAGCCTTTCGGTGGACCTTCTTCCCAATTTTGTAACATTCATGGTTTCGTCTTCTGGATTTTCTGTTTTCATGAAACATTTTCAAACCACATAAACAGTGATATAGGTGATTACAAGCTTGCTCATTCAGTAGTTTTTGGATACTGTTCGACCCTGATCCAGAAAGGTATGATGCAAATCAACAATTTTTTTCCTGTAAGAATTCATGGAATAATGGAGCGATGCATAACTAATGTCACCACTTCACCCATTATATTTCACTTTTTACCTCGGGTATTTCCATTTTTCAGGGGGTTAATGACATTTGGATTCTAATACACAAATTTTATAAATAATTTGAAGTGTTTGTATGTGACTCTTTCGTCGCCAAAACGTAACGTGTAGGTCCTTCAGAATCTGGGCAAAGATTTAAGCTACAACACATTGGCCTTGAAGGCAGTTTTGAGGCCACTAAATGCTGCTCTAAAGTATAGATTGAGATGTGAGTCAGGCAGTGCTGTTAGAGGCCTGCAGGCAAAAGGTAACCACCATGAGGCCAATAACTCCATAGATTTTCAATGTCCAAAACCTCCGATGTGAAAAGCTCAACTCCATACGTTTTCAATGCACAACATGTGCCGGAACCCCGACATAGCTTTTTCCCGTGCCTGTCGAGCAGCAAGTATCCCCTACCCTCCCCTTGCCCCAGTTAAAAAAAACCTAACAGATGCCAGATGTAGTTAAATAAAAATAAAGAACATATTGTGGAGTTTTAATTGTTGTCACTTTTGGTACCTCTTCTGGAGGCAATGAATATCGGCATTTAAGTCTGTGGAGGCATTATGCTTTCGGGTTGTCTGTCCGTGATGGGTTTTCATTATCGCGATAACTTAAGAATGGCTGAGGGGATCCAAGTCAAACCTGGCACAAGCATGTATAATGGTGTAAAGATGTGAGGGATCAAGAGGTCAGAGGTCCCGTTAGATGATTGTTATGCTAACTTCTGAACCAGTGATGGGGATTTGGCCAAACTTGGTACAAGTATATAATATTGTTGTGGGCTGAGGAGTCGGGTGAGAAGACCACTAGGTGGGGTAAGCTATCTCTGTTCCACCAGACTCCCCAGAATTGTAGGCCGTCCCTCACGGATAATTCCGTGACGCGGCGGGTCGCTTAACTGACCGTGGATGCCAATAACTCAACCGCGTGACCTTGGGTCCTCCCGTCTATGGGTTAATCGGGTTATCTAATTAATCACGTGATTTAATTACCGGGGAACACGCCCTCAATATGCCTTGTCTGAACCGAATCACTCTACTGGATCGGATGCAGCCGAGCGACACTGCCAAGGACGTACCGGCGAAAAGGAACGGATCGTTGGGAATAAAGTCCTGGCTAAACTAGGATTCGGACCATGCTGGATCAATGAAAGAAACCACAAAGATGAGCTGGGAACATTCCTAATAATTTATTAACAGCGGGCGAGGAAAGGTATCTGGTACGATAAAGATTTATTGGGGTGTCTTGTGCAGAGATAGGGGAGAGAAATGTGGTGCAGCAAATAAACAGGCAACTTACAAAAGGGGACACAGCAGACTTGATGCAAAATTAATAACAATAATAATGTTAACGATCTTCTGCTGTCTTACTTAAGCACACACACACACACACACACACACACACACACACACACACACACACACACACACACACACACACACACACACACACACACACACACACACACACACACACACACACACACACACACACACACACACACACACACACGAAGAGGGAGTATTGCAAAGAGAAGGGAAAGGAGTTGAGGCCACGATTTCTGTACCTTTGTACTTGATAACACGATGCGCCACCAATACGTTTGGGGGTGGGGGGGGGATGCTCTGTGGTACAGTACCCGACAGTGGGCGTGTCATCTCTGGCTTCAGTCACACTTGTGGAGACCTTTTTCGTGAAGGAGGAGCTTGAGTGGAGAAGGGGCGGAGTCCAGAGTGGTAGGCGGGTGGGGTTGACGTCATGTGGAGGCGGAGTCCAGACAGCAGGTGGCGGTTCGTGGTAGTGTCGGCGAGGCGAGAGCAGGAGAGAGGCGGAGAAAAGAAAGGCGGAGGGACTGCTCCAACCTTTATAGGGCCTGCCTCGTGGGGGGGGGGCATGCCGAATCAAAACGTCATCACCTGAATCTGGCGTTTCGATTGGCCCCGACCCCTCACGTGGCCCGCCACCTTTGGCCGGAAACCGCCGAACTTCATTTCTGGCAAGGCCATCCCAGACAGCGGGAATATTCTGCTCCAACCTCACGACATGACACTAACCACCCACACCGAAATTGGCACGCGAATCGTCCTGCAAAAACCTCCGGGCCGTGCCCGGGCGACTGGTTGAGGGTCCTGCCTGCCTGCTCGGGCGTTTGACCAGCGTCGATCAATGCGCTCGCTCCGCGCACGCCAACGTGGCCCGCACTGTACATTCCCCGGCTCGAACGCAGCTTCGCTGGCCGTAGAGACGAAGAGATGTTCACCATCCGTGGAGAATCCGCTGCTGCCAGCGAGGGCCGAAGGTTCATCGCCAGGAATAAATCCATGCACGTTTGAGTGGCGTACGTGTCTGCCTTCGAGCACGTTCCATACAGCGCGCGCGGTTCGGCCATTACGCACGTGGCCAGCGCTTGCGTTCACACGGCTTCGCTTGCGTGTGCACGGGGTGAACACCAATATGTGTCGGATATTGAGGTTGAAAAGGAACAAGCCGCTTCTACTCCGCACACTCGTATCCCGCCAAACATGGCGTGGTCGTCTTTATCGGCCTCCGTACGCGTTTCGTGCAGCGTGGGCGTCATGCTGGTTGTGTTTCCTGTGTTCTGAAAAACACAATTCGTGCAGCCTCTCAAGAGGTACTCATTCGCATGTCTTTTTAATGCAACCCGCAATTTTCCCCAGATCATCGGAAGCTCGTTACGATAATCCCGCACCGCCACGCGCACCACATGACTCGCTACACATGTTGGGTTTAGGGCTCGCCCGGGAACGAGGATCTCTGTGCAGCAGTTTCCTCAGTGGCACTGCACGCTCTGGCCTTCATGAGGCCCCACCTTACAGCGAAGGCACATATGGCTGGTTTACTTCAGGAATAATCAGACTAAAAGAAGAGTAGGGACGAAATGAAGAAGAAAATGATTTAAGCAACCTAGCTATTATATCATCGCAACACACTCCCTTGTTGTCCCGTTAAACAAAAGGATAGGGACTATCTACACGTATAATAATGGAAGAACTGTCTTGGGACACCTACCTGTTCTAAGAACCTCAACAATATGATTCAACAATAAGCTGATTAGATTTCGGCATGAAGAGGTCAGAAGTCGAGTCAGGTAAAAATGATACTTAAGAACGGCTGAAGGGATTTAAATTCAACTTTGTACAAGTATGTATAATGATATAATAATGTGGGTTGAAGTATATCTGTCGACGTGGAAGAGTGCTGTTCTAGTTATATATGGTACGCACCATCGTTGTGGCGCAATTTCCTCCGCAATCCACCTTCCCAATTGAATGGCAACCCATGTTTTTTTTTTTCTGTACTCTATCCTCTAAATGCTGAGTGGCAAGCAAGGAAACAGCGCATTACATTTTTATCTCACCTGGAACACAGTTCTGGGGAGCTTATGGGATGGTGTGTTGTCAGTCCGTCCATCCGTCCGTCCATAAACACTTGCTACTTCTTCTCTGAAACTACACATACAATTTTGATAAAACTTGACCACAACCTTCATCAACCGGTATGTACCAAAAAAAATCCGGCTCTAAAGGGGTCTACGGGGAGGGGGGGGCTGATATTTGCTTTCTTCTCGGAAACAAGACACACAATTCCGATAAAACTTGACCACAATCTTCATCACCCATGTTGTACCAAAGTTTGTTCACGGCATTATAAACAAGAAGAAGAAGAAGAACAACGTGGAGCTCTCTTAGAGCCAGCTTTCGCTACGCGAGACGCAGCTAACAAGAAGAAGAATAAAAGAAAATAACAACAACTTCCGATATTTCATCACGTGCCTTGATTGAGCCAATAGTGACACCCGTCATGGACGATTGTCATTCATGATGAGAAAATAGTGTATTTACGAAATTACAATACATTAAATGGAATAATCTTTAAATAGTAACGTGAACTTTTCGAAACTTTAAAGCAAATGTCCGAATATATTTAAAAGTTCATGATAGACGCTCTCAAAAGGCACCGTCTATGTGAGGATGTGTACATGTGCTCAGTATTTAAGGAGATTCGGATCCTGTATATAAAAGAGCAGAGTCCTAAAGGTTTTGTCCTCACAAGAAGAGGAACAACAACAACAACAAGAAGAAGAAGAACAACAACGCCGAGCTCTCTTAGAGCCACGTTCGCTACGCGAGACGCGGATAAAAATTGCCGTCTGAAGGGGTGTATTGGAGGGAGTTTTCGGGGAGGGTGAAGGTTGTCTCCCAAAAGACTTATTTGCTTTCTTCTCCAAAGTTACACACACAATTCCGATGAAACCTGACTACAACCTTCATCACCCGTGATGTACTAAGTGGGTTTACTGGAGGATTGGGGGGGGATTGCTCCCCTAAATGGGTATTTGCTATAACATTGGTTTATTGGTACATTTTGCTGATTCCGTCCCACGTTGACTTCCTCCTCAGTATCATTATTCTACCAGGTGAGCGCCCAGGGGTATTGGCCCTATTTTTTTTATAATCTTCGCTATGACTCTGCCGTGGTCAGAAACGGACTGCCAACCTCCATGACTCAGAGAGAACACTCCAACCACAATGATACAGAGTCTGGTATTTCAACCTGATAACCTTAGAGCTTCTCAGATTGTTTATATTGCACAGGTCGTAACTTTTGTAACATTATACAGATCCGGCAGATATAGTAGTTTTCAGATGTGTGTATATATATATATATATATATATATATATATATATATATACATATATATATATATATATATATATATATATATATATATATATATATATATATATATATATATATATATATATATATATATATATATATATATATATATAGTTGTTGCAGGCCAGGGACCGGTGGCGAGAACGACCGCTAAGTGGAGAAAGTTGGTCACCTCCCACCAGACTCCCGGAATTGTAGGCCGTCGCTCACGGATAATTCCGTGAGGCGGCGGGTCACTTAACCGACCGTGGACGCCAATACCTCCACCACGTAGCGTATGGTCTTTTTGTCTAGAACCAATTCACCTAATTAACCACGCGGTGTCGTCTACCGGGGAACCACGCCCTCGGTACCGGTACCGTCTTGCCCGAACTGGATTACTCTACCAACTACCTTTCCGGTTCGGATGCAGCTGAGCAGACCCACCAAGAACGTACCGGCTGGGATGAACCGATTATCGGGGATAAAGACCCGGCGAAAACTCAAATCCGAACCATGCTGGACCAATGAAGGAAAAGACGAAAGCAAACTGGGAACATTTCGACAATAATTTATTTTAAATAAGCGAGGAAAGTTATGTGTTACAGGTAACAGGTTTATTGGGGATGTTATGCAGGGGACGATGAGAGAGATGCAGTGCGACAATTTTGCAGCAACTTGTAAAGCAGACACAGAGCAGACTTGTCACGAGAATAATACAGGCAAGATTTACAAGGTTCGAATAACTTGTACAGTTCTACTTAATGGACGGCGACACACTCGGACAAAGTAAACCCAGTTGAAGGCAAAGGACTTTTGTAGCCAGGGAGGGAGTTGAGGTCGCAGTTCTCGGTACTTGAGTTCCGGTTAAAGGGATACTCCGTGGTGCGGCACCTGACAATGGTCGCGCAGCTCGGCCCACAGCCGCACGTGTGTGTGTGTGTGTGTGTGTGTGTGTGTGTGTGTGTGTGTGTGTGTGTGTGTGTGTGTGTGTGTGTGTGTGTGTGTGTGTGTGTGTGTGTGTGTGTGTGTGTGTGTGTGTGTGTGTGTGTGTGTGTGTGTGTGTGTGTGTGTGTGTGTGTGTGTGTGTGTGTGTGGAATCCAAAGCAGCCAGGATCATTGGGTATCTCCCGCGATTAGGCTGAGTCCTTGGGTCTCTCATTCTCTCACTCTCAACGAACGACCCCCAAAGAACTTGGATCCTCCACAGATCTTTGTTTAAACGATCCTGGTCTGGGACAGGATTCGTGCTTCCAAGCATCTGTTGCAGTTTCGTTTCCTTTCCAGACCCCCAAAGAACTCAAGACTCCAGCACAGAACGAACTGTCTCAGCACTTCACGAACTCTCCGAACTCCAAGCACACCACACTGAGGATATTTATCCATCTCCCTCAGCGGGGAGGGGCCTTGGTGAAACTGACGTCACTGTCCGCCTTGATTGGATGGGGCTTCCGTGGGTCCGCCCTTTCAAGGTGGGGTTTTGGCCATACCCGGAAGCCTGCTCCCTCCACACGTGCGGACTCGCCAAAAAGGAACTACTGTAAGAGGATTTTTGCCTTGGACAGCGAGTTGCCGGTTAGGCGAGTAGGTGAACACGCGGTTGTTCAGCCCACATGTGAGTAGCAAGCGAGAGGAGGGGCAAGCAGGCAGAGGGTACCGTGGGTTGTCGTGGATTTGCCTTTGCAATGAAATGGAGTGGGGACATAAAGATTTATTAATCTAACTTTAAAACAATAACATTGTAACGCACCCATTTTATTTTCCCACTTAACACAAGGAAGGGATCTGTCTACACATATACTTAATGGAATAACTGACTTGGGAGGTGGGATACAACACCTGTATGTTGTATGCATACGGTTTCTTGAACCGTAACAATATATATATATATATATATATATATATATATATATATATATATATATATATATATATATATATATATATATATGTATTGTGTACATTTTCCCTCGCCGGATGTGAATATAGTTTCCATGCTTTCTCAGATATATCTGATCTGGCTTAGGTTAATGGAAGTGATAACCTCTGGATGTGATGTTTTCAGAAAGTATCAAGAATTTCTGACTCTTGACTTCTTTTTTTATTATTATTATTTTTTCCCAGGAAAGCATTTTTTGTGTTCTTGTTTTCCCTCCAACTTGTATTTGTTTTCTGTTCCTGCAGGAGGATAGGGAAAGATTTAAGCAGCACATTCACCAAGCTGGAGAAACTCACCTTGTGTAAGTATTGTAGGAGAGATATTGAGGTGTTGCTGTACTTTACGTTCTCGTTATGTGATGCACATGACAGACTTCCGTGCGTATGTGCCATCCTGCAGTGGCAAAACGCAAATCGCTGTTCGACGATAAAGCCGCCGATATTGAGGAACTGACATACATCATAAAGAAAGTGAGTTGATTCGGACTGTCCACTGATATTGAAGACAGTCTTTTGCAGAGCAGTACTTTTATTTGTTTGTTTGTTTATTTATTTATTTGTTATTGTTTCCTAAATTTTTGTCCCATTGTGGCTATGAATCCAAGTGCTATGATGGTGAAAACCTGTTGTCTTTTGCAGTTTTGTTTCAAGGTTGAAGTTCAAGCTTGGCCTAACAGAGCTTGCAAACTATGTCGGTTCAAATAGAAGTTACCCTTTTGTTCATTAAAAACTGCGTGGGTGCAACATTTAAACATACAAGTTGCTCTGCAGATGGTGCCCTTTCGTTGCCTAAAAATCAAACAGTTCAAACTCACAAAGGTTGATTTGTCAGATACAACCTTTTGATTTTAACAAGAGAATTTGTCTGCTGGGTGACTCGTGCAAAAATTCCTCAAGTTGCAACTAGTACTTGCAGTGAAACCAAAATAGCAACCTCGAAGTGATCAAAGGGAAGGTTGTGAACTAATCCTCAGTTTCTTGCTAAAGAGTTTTTCTTCCCATAATTACCCGTTTTGTGGTTCAAATCTGGTCATGACATTGTGAATAAGAACAGATATCTCGGAGCAAGGCTGTCTGTGAGTGGCATCATCGATTGCCGGTGGAGCAAATAACCATGTCAAGCGGTAACTTCGCATACGAATCAGTGTCAACTTGCTGAAGGAGTGGCCTATTTCCATTAGGAATATGGAAATAACCCCCCTCCCGTCCCACCACCAGCAATCTAGGTCTGGCAAGTGTGCAAAAGTGTAACTTTTACCTTCATTTGTTAATCTGTATTTATAATCACCAGCATTAGAATGAAGAACTAGTTTTGCTTGTGAAGGCAAAGGATTAGATCAACAGGACATTAATCGAGGTAAGCAAACCGCTGTCAGAAGCAAGGAGAAGCTGATGTTTCGGTTGTTAACCCTTCGTCAGGGCAAGGTTAATGCCCAAAGCATCATCCTCCCCTTTTTACCCCATGATGGTTAGCATACGTCAATCAAGGTTCTGTTTATTGCTTCCATTACTCATGATATTTATTTAACTGTTTGTGTTGATTTGACACACTGATTGATTTTCACCACATTTGATAGCAATCTTTTTCGTCCCAAAGCGTAAGTTTGTTTGTTTGCTTATTTATTTATTTATTTATTTATTTATTTATTTATGACCACTGAATCTGAACCTCTTCTGTATGCCAAATGCATGCCCCTTCCTTCTTCCTCTTTTACTTTTATCTCCTACAAACCTCTCCCCCTTTTCTCCATACACCCCTACCTTCATCTCGCACTCGTATAAAGGAGTTTTAGTTTCAAATTCCTTGTCTTCCTTTTTAAAATTTAATAGCCTTCCACCCCTGCCCACTTTCTCTTTCCTCTACCATGTGCCCAAAAGGGACAATGGGATGTTTATTTCAATAAAATGAGTAGCTTAATTTTATCCTTAAATTCAGATTCTCAGTTTGTTGATATTTTTCTTGCACACCAAACAATGTTCGTGCCAGATTTCTGTTTAATAACTCAATGTTTTTGTCTTCTGTTTTGGACACTGATCATGTCATTGCCCACAAATTCTATATTTTCTAAAGGAGTAAGGGAAAGGAAAAGGGGGAGAAGAAGTCTGTGTAGATGAAGTAATGTTTATTTTCTACATTACATTTTCATCTTTTGTATTTCCATTAAACTAAAGTTTGATGTATTCTTTATATTTTGCAATACTTTAAAACTCCATTGCCTGGTTCAACTCTTTCAGGACATAAACAGCCTCAACAAGCAGATTGCACAGCTGCAGGAGTTTGTACGTGGCCGTGGTGCTCAAAGCAGTCGGCACGTGCAGACGCACTCCAATACGGTGGTCGTGTCCTTACAGGTGATACCAGTGTTGTGGTTGAATTTATTCATTACCGGAATTGTATCTGGGCATGGGTGTCATCGTACATTGCTTCAACTGAACCAGGGATTATACTGAGGTGGCTGGATATTGGTTGATGGAATTATGGTATGAGACGTATTCAAAAAGTTAGTGGAACAAGTTGCTCACAATATTCCAAGACATGGATGTTTTATGTGTTGTGTGGTAGTAGGGAATAGGGATGTCCAGAAACTAAGTTACTGTCTTCTGACAACATGTGTAAAAGTATTGTTATGTGGAAGGGGGAGTGAGTGGGGATTCCAGAGCTAGAATGTGATAAGAATAGATTGGACCGTTTGCTCGAGTATGTTAGATTTACACCTGTATTCAGAACACATTAGAGTTGGGTTGTATGGAAAATATGCACTGTGGCAGTGTCCTTAGCCTATACTGCTCCATGATGGATGGTCATGTCATGTAAAACCTCCTGTCCACAGGAGGACTTTGAGGTTAGTGAAAAGGGCATGCAAAATCTCTACGCGTGTGTGTGGCTTTGGGAATTTCCTGCTGACCACCTCTGGAAAACCACGCATCTGGTACGAGGGCCCTGTAATGGAGGTGGGATGCTTTTGCAGGCTGGCTGCCCCCCCCCCCCCATGGCAGGACTGCCAATTGCAGGACCCACCGTGTGCTGGAAGGTGGTCCTGAAAGTCATAACAGCCACGTGCGCTCGACAGATCCTCTCTCTCTCTTTCTCTTTCTCTTTCTCTTTCTCTCTCTCTCTCTCTCTTTCTCTCTCTCTTTCTCTCTCTCTCTCTCTCTCTCTCTCTCTCTCTCTCTTTCTCTTTCTCTTTCTCTTTCTCTTTCTCTTTCTCTTTCTCTTTCTCTTTCTCTTTCTCTTTCTCATTCTCTTTCTCTTTCTCTTTCTCTTTCTCTTTCTCTTTCTCTTTCTCTTTCTCTTTCTCTTTCTCTTTCTCTTTCTCTTTCTCTTTCTCTTTCTCTTTCTCTTTCTCTTTCTCTTTCTCTTTCTCTTTCTCTTTCTCTTTCTCTTTCTCTTTCTCTTTCTCTTTCTCTTTCTCTTTCTCTTTCTCTTTCTCTTTCTCTTTCTCTTTCTCTTTCTCTTTCTCTTTCTCTTTCTCTTTCTCTTTCTCTTTCTCTTTCTCTTTCTCTTTCTCTTTCTCTTTCTCTTTCTCTTTCTCTTTCTCTTTCTCTTTCTCTTTCTCTTTCTCTTTCTCTTTCTCTTTCTCTTTCTCTTTCTCTTTCTCTTTCTCTCTTCTGGCCCTCAAGCATTGGACTGTCTGACTGGAATCTGCTCCTTGGTGTGAGGGACGCTAGCCGACTCACCATTCACCCAGTGGACCAAACTGGCCCATCTCTGCAGTGTTGGATTAGTGTGGAGGCACCAATTCATTGCCATTTATTTACCCAACCTCGCCTGCTCTATTGTTCATGTGAATCTGATATTGGTGCCATTGAGGGGTTTTAATTTCCTTGTGTGCTCCTTTATTTGTTTGGCTTCTGAGTACTAGGTCTGTTCTGTTTATTTATTACTAGCAAATACAACCCTTCGTTTCACTGACGGGAATATTAAAATTGAAACGGGGTGGGGGCGGTGAGGGAGAGGAGAGGAGGGGAGTAAGAAGAGATGAGGGAGTGAAAGCAATGACCATTCAGGTGGTGGTGAATCCATCCATCCATTGGGACCATACTCTGTGCAGAGTGTTGGTGCTGCCTAAGCAGTCTCCTTGGCTATTGAACACAATCCTGGATAGGCCGCCACTCCGACACTGGATACCAGCAAGCTGGCACTCTTCTTGCCGACCTCTGAAGGATGACAAGCAGAGTCAAACCCACCTGGTAATTCAACAGCCAAGGGGGATTTGAACTCAGGATCTGAGGTTCCCAAGCCCACCACCTTAACCATTAAGTCAACACCAGACATTGTCGTGAATGGGGAGCTCGGAAAGGGGGAGGGGGGAGAGCGATGGCTCACCACGCGTCACTATACACTTCTGGTCGGAGCGAGGTAGTGGGGAGGGGAAGGGGTGTTCTGGACTTGCATTTGGTAGGGGGACTTGAGGGAAAGTGGGGGAGGGAGGGAGGAGGATGGTCCCCTTCTGCTGGCATTAGTACAGGATTGAACGATCTGGGGTGCGTTAAACCAGCATGTTCAAACGGGTCATACTAAACGCCGCCTAGACACCACCCAGAGACTCCATGGGGGGTAGAGGGGCTTTGAGGGGAGAGAAGGGGAAAGGAAGGAAGGGCATTTTCCTTCAATCATTGAAAAAGCCGTGCCAGTGTTTGTTTTCTCATTTAATTTCCGCACATGCGATAAGCTCTAGAATCTCTCAACCTGTGCCAAATTGCAGAATTGATCCTTACAGCAGTTTCGATTGCTTAAAAAAAGGCGTTCATTTGTCCAAATTGCATATTATTTGACACCCCTTCCTCTCATCAACCTCGGAAGAGTTGTGGTTTGGGGTGAGGGGAGGGGGAGGGAAGGCAGCTTCCCAGGGCGTTACCGGGCGAGAAAACTTGTACAAACAGCAACATTTTATTTTTAACCGCCGTGTTCTATATAAAATTCAAACGCACGCTTTCTACCTGACAAAGGCTTGCCTGCATGCATCCATGCTCTTACATTTGCACCCCTCTGGTAGGCTCACTCCAGATTGGATTTGTGCATGCTTCACTCTGGGGAAACTGGTTTAAAATTCAAAACTAAATACTCGTTTCTCCCAACATCCTTGCGGTCCATGCTCACTGTGCATGTGCATCGGCGATAAACTCATCCTTTCACTCACACACGTGCACGGATTTCCCCACAATCACACTGCACGTCCTGCGTGGCTTCGGCACTGCAGCATGTCCGCTCCCTGCGTGCAGCAGCACATGGTTCGCAAGATGGCCATGTAACCTCATTGGTGCCACACACCACGGGTGAGTACGGACCATGCACCTGTGAAACGTGTGCACCGCACACACGTAACCAAGCATGCAGGCATGCACACCCCCACGGAGAGTCATTTATAGTGTGCGTGCGTGTGTGCGCGCGCGCTGTCTCAGTACATCTTCGTTTACATGTACATCAACAGCTTGGCGCCGTCCGTCAAGTAGAACTGTTTAAGTGTTGCCGTGTGTACGCGTATTCGGTTTTAACTCTTCCTTTGCTTTTTATGTGCATTTTGACTGTATGGCTGTGGATACGTGCTTGTCTGTGTGTGGTGTGTGTGAATAAAAATGCTTGCTTGTTGAACTGTTCCCGCTCTGCTTCGTCTCTTTTCCTTTTTTATTGACCCTCCATCTTGCATCACGTAAGGGGTTCGTAGTGGGTTCAATATCCCGGTAATTAATTGGAACCGTCAAGGCCGACGATAACACCGCTCGGTTAGCACGGAACGGACCGCTTAAGTGGTTCGTGTCCGGAGTCGACCTGTGGCGTGGTACGATCGCCAGGTCGACCATTCGCGCAGGTACTGAGGTAGATCGAATTTGCGAGCAACCCTATCCTGCGCGGGTGGGCAATTGGCACGATCGTGGTGAGGTTAAACCCCCACCCATGACTAGCTCCCGGCGTTGTTCCGAGAGGGTCACGACTGAATTGTCCGTTCCGGTGGGCGAGGCGGCCGCCATTCGAGTCGAGCGGCCAATCGCACGCCGGCGGGCGTGAATTCGCAACAATATTGTTCGTCTAATATGATTAATACGACGAACAGCATTCAATCATTTCGCTTTCCTTACAAATCGCAAGATGGTACTTGAGGGTCAATCTTCTCTTACTGCTCCATCAATTCTGGTGTTCTCTAGGGCTCTGTCCTTGGTCCCACTCTGTTCCTTGTTTATATCAATGATTTTTCTGATAATGTTATGTCTCAGCTCACCATATATGCTGATGACACTTCCCTTTACTGTACATCTGCTAATTCACTCAACACTACTCGTAATGAGGTTGGAGTTTCACTGGACAATGATTTAGAGAATGGGTTGAACTGGGGGCATGACTGGCTGGTAAACTTGAATGCAAAGAAAACTTAATTGTTGTCCTTGTCTCACTCTAGAAACAGGTATTTCCCTCTTGTGCATATGGGGTCTTAAACCTTAACAGAATCATCTGAGCTTCGTCTTCTTGGTCTGGACATCTCATCTAACCTCCGTTGGGATAAGTACATTTCTAGTATTGCTAAGGGTTCTTCCGAGCGAGTTGGTTGTCTTTTTGAGCACGGTGGTATTTACCTCCTGATGCTGCTTTGTTCCTGTATAAGACAACTATACGTCCCCTCATGGAGTACAGTTGCCGCATTTGGGATGGAGCACCAGCCTGATGCTTATCTTTACTTGATAGGCTCCTGAAACGCATAGTGAACCTGGTTGGTGCGGAGATGGGTTCAACTCCACAACCGCGCTCTCACCGTAGGTCAGTTGCCACTCTTAGTTTGTTCTTCAGATATTTTCATGGCAAATGTTCTGCTGGCCTTTCTAACTTGGTTTATCCTGTACGAGTGTTTGGATGCAAGACTCGGTTTGCCATCTCTGCACATCCACGTGCGCCTTCTGCTTGATTCGTTTGCATTAGCAGGAACAATCGTCTGGGTGGCAGACGGACAGTTTTTGTTTGAGGATTATGTTTTTTTTTTTTTTTTTTTTTTTTTTTTTTTTCCATGCGAGACAATCCGCGGCGATGATTAATGTTTTTATATGTTGTTCTTCGTCTTCATATTTCCTCTCCAAATAACTCGACATTACCTTCTTCAAAGCCTGGTGTTGGCTTTGTGGTTGGGGTGGCTGGCTTGGGATCTTAGGATCCTGAGTTGGAGCCCCTGTTAGCTTTTGAATTAATACCAGGTGGGGTTGACTCAACCTGTCTTCTTTCTGAGGTCGGCAAAATGAGTACCAGCTTACTGAGGTAATAACCATTCGGGGTAACCTGCGTCGAAGTGGCGACCCGTCCAGGACTCTATTCCTTGCCAATGAATCTGCCTCGGCAGCCCTATGCGCTTTATGGCACGAAATGAATGGTGTTATAATTATGATTTTTACCTTCTTTTTCATCTTTTCTTTACAAGTTAAGGCCCAGTCACACCTTGACGTTTTAGCCAGGAATGGCAACGTATAAAAATGCACGTAAAATGTTGGCGTACGCTGAAGTTTTGAGGTTTTTTTTAAAGTTTTGGTCGTATTCATAATGTGTTGGTCGTATGCATAACGTATTAGTAATGGGCACAGAACGTTTCGTTGTGTTAAAGATAACTTATACCAACAAATGCTTAGCCTGTTGTCGGCGTTCACAACCTATGCCCAACGATAGTTTAACTTAGTCATAGTGCGCTGCACGTATCGCCGACGAACTCATGGCGTTCTCTGTTAAAAACCTGCCGCTCGCCGATTTAAATCATAACCGCCTGAAAATTGGAAGTGTCAACATCGCAGTCACACCTTGACGATTTAGCCAGCGTATACTGACCTATGAAAAATGTGTCTAAAACGCTGGGACACGTCGAATACGGTATGGGTAAGTTGTGTATACGTTGGGAGCACGATGAAAAACAATGAAGTACGCTGGCATATTACGTGGTATGTCTAGTACTTCGTGAAATTTCAAGCATGCTGAAAATTTTACGACGTACTCGACGTATGGCTCACAAGTTCCGCATACGCTGGCATAAGTTCTCGGCACGCTCCGCAATCGTTTACACACGTCGGCCACACGGTACTTGTAAGTTACTCATAAGTCAAAACACGTCAAGGTAATGTTTAGCATACCTGAAACTTAATTTTTAACCTACGAGTAACGTGCTTTGAACCTATTGGTAGCGTGCTTTGAACCTGTGTGTAACGTATCTCAAACGCACATCGACGTATGTAGACGAATTTGATTGACATCTTCCGGACGACCACAGAACTTACTGAACTTGTTTCTAACTTACAGCTACCGTATAATGGCGTATCGGCAGCGTTTAGGGGAATTGGTATATACAAATGGGCTTCACAAGAGGAACCCTTTGTGTTCCAGCCTCCATGATGAGTAGATGTCAGTGGCAGTAGCAGTAGTAGTAGTAGTAGTAGTTCAAGAGAATTTAGTGATGTCGATGTTGTTGGTAGTAGTTCGAGAGAATTTAGTGATGTCGATGTTAGTAGTAGCAGTTGTAGTTCGAGAGAATTTAGTGATGTCGATGTTGGTAGTAGTAGTAGTAGTTCGAGAGAATTTAGTGATGTTGATGGTAGTAGTAGTAGTAGTAGTAGTAGTAGTAGCAGTAGTAGTTCGAGAGAATTAATGATGTCGATGTTGGTAGTAGTAGTAGTAGTTCGAGAGAATTTAATGATGTCGATGTTATTAGTCGTAGTTCGAGAGAATTTAGTGATGTCGATGTTGGTAGTAGTAGAAGTAGTACTTTCGAGTAACGTGTTGCAAAGTGTGAACAACGTTCGTGTAGCGTGCTTACAAAATGTTACTCATAGGTTAGAAATAAGTTTCGGGTATGCTAAACATTACCTCGACGTGTTTCGACTTCTGAGTAACTTACAAGTAACGTGTTTCAACGTGTGTCAACGATCGCATAACGTGCTTACAACTTATGGCCAGCGTAGCGGAACGTGTGAGTCATACGCCGGCATACGTCGTAAAATTTCAAGCATGAAAAAATTTGAGGAAAACCCAAAAGTTAAACGTTTAAAGCCAGCGTACTACCACTTATGGCAGTGTTTTTCAGCGTGGTCTTAACATATACAAAACGTACCCATAACGTATTCGACGTGTACCAGCGTTTTACAAAAATTTTCCAAAAATCGGCATAAGCTGGCTGAAACGTCAAGGTGTGACTGGGCCTTTAGCTCAATATGACCTTGACTTGCCTTGGTAGTTTGACACTTGCACTGAAGCATTTCAAAGCAGCAAGTTTGTCTCACGTGGAACTTTTAGGCCTGTTTAACAATAAAAACTGACTGTCGTCACTGAACGGATTTTGTCACTGCTGAAAGGACTTTTACCAAACTTGGCATAATGTTGGACTGTAATACAAAGATGAACTAATTCGGTTTTGTGTTCAAAAGGCCGAAGGTCATGTTCCCTTTTAATTGAAAATCCGTTACTACAATAACATGAACCACTCAAGATATTTCAACCGTACTTGATAATCTTGTATTGTAATCCATAAGTGTAACTGATTCAATTTTGGATTGAACAGGTCAACGATCATGTGCCCTTTGAAAATTATATGGCAAACTCGAGTTGGATGCATCTGAAGTTGACTCTCCCTCTCAAGGGACCTTTAATTTTTCATGTGACCTTTCATTTAGATCAAACATAACAGTGGGTTGACATCTAAAGTGGGTGGAGGCATATCCATTGACGTAGTCACGTCAAATTATATTTTCTAGTTACTTCCACAACCAAAGGTGAAGGAGGTGATGTTTTCACCCCTCTCTGTCTGTCTGTGTACAGGATATCTCAAATAGTTGTCCACGGATCCGGATGAAATTTGGTGGGTAGGTTGAGAGTGTGACAAGGACAAACTGATTAGATTTTGGTGAAGATCTGGATCCGGATCCGACTACGAGAATTTTTAAGTGATTCTTCGCCTTTGAGAGACGGGGTTAAAAATGATATATAGCACGATATCGCAAAAACTTCCGGACGGATTCGGACAAAATTAGGTAGACACGTTGGGTGTATGACAAGGAAGAATTGATTCAATTTTGGTGAAGATCTGGATACGAGAATTATTTACTTTTTAAAGCGATTCTTCACCATTTAGAGATGGGGCCAAAAACGACTTGTAGCATGATATTTCAAAAATGTATTTGGCCCGGTA
This sequence comes from Eptatretus burgeri, assembly GCF_056783735.1. Taxonomy (NCBI): domain Eukaryota; kingdom Metazoa; phylum Chordata; class Myxini; order Myxiniformes; family Myxinidae; genus Eptatretus; species Eptatretus burgeri. The sequence goes on from NC_140973.1 coordinate 19,368,751, forward strand.
TGTGCCATGGTATGCGCTCCATAGAGTGCCTTTCTCGTTAATCTTGGATTCACTGACAATGCCAAAATATAAACAAACAAGGTAGGGATTATTGCATAATGGCAAACTTAAGCTCCATTTCCAAACAACACTAACACTTACACAAGTAGTAAGTGGCACCATATGAAGCATCTCCACATCTTTGTTTTCATTCTGAATAAATGTTTGTTCTTCAACTTTCTATATTATTTGAAGGGATTTGCAACCTCTACCCAGCCATTTCATGATGTGTTAGTGATTTGAGTCTGACATCCCAACACACATGGTTCATACATATTGTTACGAATTCTGGCCCGCCCGGCGTGCGATCGGCCGCGTCACTCGAATCACGACCGCGTTGTCCACCGGAACGGACAATTCAGTCGTGACCCTCCTGGAACTACCGCCAGGAGCCAGTTACGGGTGGGGGTTTAACCTCACCACGATCGTGCCAATTTCCCACCCGCGCAGGATAGGGTTGCTCGCCAAATTCGACGTACCTAAGTACCTGCGCGAGTAGTCGACCGGGCGATCGTACCTCGCCGCAGGTCGGCCGAGGACACGAACCGTTTAAGCAGTCCGTTCCGTGCTACAGTGATAACCGAGCGGTGTTATCGCCAACCTCGACGGATCAGATTCTCTTCTTTACCAGGGTGTTCAAAACCCACTACTAATTTATTCCGCGATTCAAGATTGCACTTTCAATGGGGAAAGAGACGACAAACGGGATACATTTCACACAAGGACATTTATTTTACACGTACACATATACAGTCAATGCAATATACAGGCGACAAGCAAACGGAAAGCAATACAACCGACTACAATGAGAATGTACATGCACTTAACAGTTTTACTTAACAGGGACACGGTGCCACATCATTCACACAAAACAACAGGAAAACCCTCCCCATAGGCAGGGAGGTAGACGGGGTTCGTAAACCTTCATGCCGTGGACCGTGGGTGACCGAATAAGGCCGCGAGACCGTGCTTGGTTACCTGCCCCCTCGAGGGGCGACGGTCGGCGAGCCCTCTCCGGCACTCTCCTCTTGTGTGCGCATCGACCCGGGACCACTGCTCGCAACCCTCACGACTTGGCGCCCAGCGGGAGAGACGAGCCTTCGACGATCCAAACCCTGACGAAGAGGAAGAATCCAACGCGATGATCCAGGCAGGAGAGAGAGGAAGAATCCAATGCGATGATCCAGACAGGAGAGAGAGGAAGAATCCAATGCGATGATCCAGACAGGAGAGAGAGGAAGAATCCAATGCGATGATCCAGACAGGAGAGGAAGAATCCAACGCGATGATCCAGGCAGGAGAGAGGATAGCTCAAACACGACGTCCACAAAGAGAGCGAGCCCACGCGCGGTCCCCCCTATATAGCGCGGGGCTCCGCCCCTTCGCTCCTCCCCGTTTTTGGCTCCGCCTCTCCTCTAGCCCTTTCGAGAAGCTCCTCGAAAAGGGGCGTCTCCTCCTCACGGCCGCCTCACACCCCGTATCCACAAATCGCCAACGAGCTCTTGCAGCCTCTCCCGTCAGCCCCGGCGCCGCAAAAAAGGCGGGAAAACTCGCGCGCCGTTGTCGGCCTTTCACGGGGCCTTCGTTTGAAGTCTTCGGACGGTCCAAAATAACGATAGAACAGAAAAACGGCTATCTCAAAGAGTGGCAGCCTCATGAATCACACAAATTCCCTTTAAACGACGGTGGGGAACTATCTGCACATAAACTTAGCGTCATAACTGATCTAAGGACCCTTTATGGTGTATTGCAAATTTCCACAGCCGTAACAATATTTTGGTGTGTCTTGGACTATTGTGAATATTTCATTTATATGACTTTTTGAATATACCATGTAAAAGTCAGAGCAAAGTATCCATAGGAAAGAGTTTCTAGTATATATAGTATCAAATTTGTACTGAAGATCGTTTTTCTATTGACTGTATTGTAAAAGCAGTGGATATTGACTGTTTGGGATTTGAGTACTCGGTAATTATGCCACAGTTTCATCAATGAAAATACAACCTTACAAAGCTGCATGACCTGCCTTTTTAACCATAGTCTTTACCTTTCCCTGCCTCGCAGTCTCGACTGGCATCCATGTCGAACACTTTCAAGAACGTGCTTGAAGTCAGGACCGAGGTGTGTGTGTGTTGAGCATGTAACCCATCGCTTGTCCATGTCACCTCCACTATGTATCGACTCCACTTCTCTGAAGAAACGTCACAAGAACAGATTGTGCTTTATGTATCATTGGACCCCCTTTTATATCATTCTTTCAGAACCTGAAGGAGCAAAGGAGCAGGCGTGAGCACTTTACGCAGAGCACCATATCCAGCCTTCCACCACCAATCATGAATGGCCATGGTAGGCATATGCATTTCCTTGCTTTTTCTAGTCATGTCCACAGTACAGAGCATTTGCTCGTTGAATTTGATATTGAAAAGCAAGGATCACATCGGAAAACCGAGCTGAACAGTTTACGTTTTGTATCCCACTGATGGGCCACATCTGCCTCTTGACCTTAACCAAAATGTAATTAGCTTGTTTTGTCACCCATCCAACTCATCCATCAAGTTCTGTCCGAATCTGTCCACAACGTTTTGAAATATCCTGCTACATATCTTGTTTGGCGATATTTCTCAATGGTGAAGAATCACTTCAAAAGTTCTCATATGCATATCTTCACCAATATCTAATCCATTCTTTTTTGTCACAACATCCAACTGATTTAGATATCCTGCTTCCAGACAGGCAAACAAACAAATAGCAGTGAAAACATAATCTGGGCCCCCCTTTCTGTGGCAGAGTTAACCTCTACAATGGAGGGAAAGTACTGTTGCAGTCACGGTCGGTCCGGATACATGAGTCGTGTGAATGTGATTGGAAGTGCCAGTTGACGACTCGTCTCCTGAGCAAAGCGTTCGGGCCTATGTTCCGTGTTGTCGCCGAGCGAGGCCCTCGCCAAGTCACCACGTGACCGATATTGATTAAGGAGGCCGAATTTACCTCGTAACCTGATAACCTCTGATCTGTTAATTGCCCGATAAAATTCCGCATCACCGTCCGCCACAGCTTTGGCAAACAAAGATTTATAGAGATTTATATCACCACATTTATAGAGATCAAGCAGTTTTATTTACACATGCAAATATGTATATCACCAACATCATTCAACAAAACATTCCCCGTTACCCCTACGTGCCACTCACGACCCATGGAATATCGGATGTGCAGTCAACTTAACACTACTTAGGGCTTGCATTTGTCCAACAAAGATAGAGGTAGAGACAATTGGAGGAAAACAGACTGCCCCCCCCCCATAACGTAGTGTGACAGTTCCATGCCCCTTCTGGGTGGTTGTATGAGTGGCAAGGCCACGGCTACTGGTGGTCATGGGGTGTCCCCCATGACCACAGTGAATGGCACCCTTGCGCTCTTTTCTTTATTTATTGATGCGCTTGTGTGGCACCAAACACCAGTGGCCACGAGGACCACACTAATGGCCCTCCCGAGTGCCCTGAAATGTAATGGCAGCTTCCTTGTCCATGCCGGCACGTTTTTCACAGCACACACCAGAACACCGCCACCAAGAGTCGCCGGTGAATGAAGTGAACTCTTCACCAATAATGAAGAAGAGCACAGTCGGGCAGCGACGATGGGTGCCCAAGCAGGTGATGGAAGGAACCAAGCGAGCGAGCTCTCGGACGTGAGATACGGGGCCTTTTATTCCTCCTCATTTGCATGTTGGTTCTCGCTGTTAGGGGCGTATATCACTCTTGAACCGATATTTGGCCATGAACAGGTGACCAATTACGGCCGTTTTGAGCCGGTTCCCACACAGGAAGGAGGAAGAAGATACAAGATGATGTGGGAAAGCAACATGCAACACGATGGTCTCTTGGGGTTAGAAACAATATGGAAAAGGGGGTAGGGGGAGAGAGACCATCTTATGTAATACATGCGCAACACGTACAGTATTTACCTCCCCCATCAAAGGTGGACGGAGGTTCGGTTTTCACCCCTGTCTGTCTGTCTTTCCTGGGAAATCAAAGATTGCAAAAGTGATTCTTCACCATTGAGAGATAGGGCCAAAAACAACATATAGCGTGATCTCTCAAAGTTATGGATAGATTCGGACAAAACTTGGTGGACAGGTTAGATGTGTAACGAGGATGAATTGCTTTGATTTTGGTGAAGATGCAGATCCGATCCGGATCTGGATCCGAGAGGTTTCAAGGTGATTCTTCACCATTGAAATATGGAGCCAGAAATTACATGTATCACAATATTTCAAAAAGTTGTGGCTGGATTATGACAAAACTTGGTGGATGAGTTTGTTTGATGACAGAAACAAGCTGATCTGGCCTATCATTGGGTTACAAAATGTAAATTGTTCAGCCTGGCGCAGGTATGTGCTCCACTGAGTGCCGTTCTAGTTAGGTACATGTATTACAATACACTTAAATAAACAAATACTTTGAAATAACTATCGTTATACTATAGATGCATTGTTTACCCCCCTCGGAGCCAGAACAGCAACAGTATGTTGTACGTTTCATCGACTCCTCCGAAAGGATTTGAACTAAGAAGCTGAAACTTTCAGGGATTAATGAGGTCACCCTGAAGTTATGCCTGAGCAATGTTAGCTTGATTCCATAAAGTTTTGAAAAAAAATTTTTCACATCTTGCCATTTTCTTTCTTGTGAGAGGGGGTGGGGTGGGCCAACGGGGATTGCAATGCAACACATTAATGAATCGCCCTGTCTGCAAAACACAAGGGTGACGGTTTATAGTCTGGCCAAGATTCCAACCCAAGCGAGACAACCCGGAGGTATATGCACATACCGCTTAAGACTCGGCTATATGGCCAGCTCGGCATTTTAATGCATCATTTGGGCTGACAGTGCAAAGGTGGTGTAGTCGCCTTTGACCAGTCTGGTTTGTGTTTGATTCCCTGCCCAATGGTGAACTGCTGTTGTGGTGCTTCACAGGTAAGGCGTTGCATTGTTGAGTGTGCCATACGTCAGAAGGATGTTAAGCCGGGTCTCGCATTTGAGCATTCACTGGTGGATATTCTAGATCCCACGGTCCCTTTTGAAAAGAGTAGGCCATTGTTTATCAATATTCTGGCAAAATTCCAAAAACCTGTCTTGACAAAAAGCAAGGGCTACTTGCCCAGGTTGAGGTTGGTTCTCGGCCATGGGAATTGCTTCAGGTGAACAAGCGTTCTGGAAAACGGTGTCTTGTCACTGATAACGATATCTTATGACGACAGCATGCAGACCTCAAAAGCGCCATCAGTAATGCGACCTGTTGTGTTTGGAATATATATATATATATATATATATATATATATATATATATATATATATATATATATATATATATATATATATATATATATTTCTATATATATATATATATTATGTCTCTGTTTTCCCTGTCCCATGTGCAGCTGTCTCGCTACTGCTCCAGGACGATGAGCCACGAGCAGCCCAAGGTGATGGCGCTGTTGTCATCAGCATGGAGCCACGTCAGCAACAGCTGCAGCTTATCGACGAGCAGGTTGGTATATTGATAGAGGGGGTGTAAGACTTCCTGAGCAACTGTCCTTGTGGATGATTATTTCATTGAATTAGCTTCTTACTATATAATTGCCCGTGGCAGCAATTCATTTATTTATTTATTTTTCAAGACGTTATTTCAAGGCACTTCATCAGTTGGATTGGTTATCAGCTTTAGAGTGTGCTCCAAATGAGGAGACCTTTTAAAGGTTTGGAACACTTTAAAAAGACATTCATTGGAGGAATGTGAGGATAGTTATATCAATGTGTCATTACAATCAACCTGGATGTTATGTTGAGAACATCAGGTGTATTTACAATAATCTCTGCCAAGTATGAGCCCATTAAAGTGATTTTTGTAATTTAGTTGCTGCAGAAGACGAGGATGTGGCAGCAACCCATATGTCACTGGGATGAGGGATGGGCTGGCACGGAATAGTCATCTGCAAAGTGATAAAGAGCATTTTCGAGAGAGGTAACACTAACCTCGGTTTCCTTCGTTTTTACAGGACACTTACATCCAGAGCCGTGCCGATGCTGTACAAAATATCGAGTCGACCATCGTGGAGCTCGGCTCGATCTTCCAACAACTAGTTCATATGGTGAAGGAGCAAGAGGAACAGATTTTGAGGTATGCTTCAGTCGGTTCTCCTCTACACCAGCCATCCTTCGTGTGTGTGCAGCTGCAATCGTCTTGTAATGAACAGATTGTTCTCTTGACCCACATTGTTGTGCTGAAAATTTGTTAAACTGGGACTCCCCCACAACCACCTCCTCCCCTCCATCCCCATCACACCATCCCAATAATTATATATATATATATATATATATATATATATATATATATATATATATATATATATATATATATATATTGTTGCGGATTCGCGCCCGCCGGCGTGCTGACGGCCACGTAACTCGAATCGCGGCACGTCGCCCACCGGACGGACAATCCAGTCGTGACCCTCTCGGACTAACGCCGGGAACCAGTCATGGGTGGACCTTTCGGTCTCACCGCTATCGAGCCAATCAGCCCCCGCGTGGGATAGGGTTGCTCGCCGAATTCGACCTACCTAAGTACCCACGCGGAGGGTAGACCGGGCGATCGCACCTCGCCGCAGGTCGACTTCGGACACGGGCCACTTAAGCGACCCGTTCCGTACTATCAGAATAACCGAGCGGTGTTATCGTCGACCTCGACGGTTCGATTAATTATCGGGCGTATTCAGCCCACTACCAACCCTTTACGTGAAGCAAGATGGGGATTCAATGGGAGAAATGACGAA
>NC_140973.1:19380621-19455621 GCF_056783735.1 Eptatretus burgeri
GGAAGGCGTTAAATGCGAACAGCCCCACAGCTCGTTCTCAGGCTGAAGTGCTCATGCTGTGGTCTGTCCTGTCCTGCAGGCCCTCCAACTCGGTTGATACTTGAGCGGGCAGGGACTGTCCGAGCTGTTTCTCATCCTCTGCTTGTGACGTACACTTCACCTGATCTGCAGTGATCTTGGCCATTTCTGATTCTCACTGTTCTTATGTGGCACATTTTCGTGCCGACCTTTATTGGCTCTGTGCCTGAAGTCAACAATGCTCCTCTATTGACCGCACTCCAGGCGTGGGCAGTGGATACCACTGCCCCTGCTCCGATGGATGCTTTTTCACTGTTAACATGTGGATATGCCTGCTTGGGGATTGATGGGCATGGGGAAAGTTTTTTTATTATTATTATTTTTTTTTTTTTTTAATAGACATTAAATAACAGAGATAAAGAGGAAGACAGACACAGGGTTTCTTAGAGTGATGAGGAGCTCTCGATACACACGATCCTGGCAGCTGTTAAGCAGAGTGCTATGAGATGTCTTATTCTAACGTTAACTATCTAATTAACTAACCCTTCATTACCCCTTAAATGAGTTTCATAACCGCCCCACCCTCTATCGCAGGCTCGTCCCCAAGTCTCACCTCATGCTGGGGGAAGGACATAATGAAAATGACTTCACTGACAACTATTCTGCCCTACTGTTATCTTGAAACATTGTGTTTTGCTGTCTTGTTCCTTTCTTATCTACCATGATCCTACATTCTCATACATATCCTTTCCGATGCACAATACTTCACATTTCTATCAAAAGTGGCTCTGAGGGTGAGCATTCACTTACAAAGGAACACGATACAATAAATGAGTCACTGGAGGAGGGGGTCACAATTGTTCATGAAGGCAGTAGTTCAAGGCCGCATGCACCTCAGTCCATGGCTGCATTGCAATAAAATACGGGGTTATTGGCCGTGGGGCATGGTTAAAAAAAACATTTCAGAGACCATGGCAGCATAGTTTATTATGGTAGACGGGCAATGGTGATGTGCTGCGCAGGTAGGCAGCAGAAATGTTAATGGCTGGCTGCAGATAGCAGCGGTCTTTATAATGGGGGAAGGCAAGCTCTAAATCTACCACTTCACTGGCAGGAAGCGATGGTACACCAAGAAACTCAAAGGGCTGACGTGGTGGATCCAACACGTGTCTCACTGTTAGTGTGACTGAGCGAGACACCTATTCCTATTTAACAATTTGGGACTCAACCCATACAATGCCAATTACTCTGTTAGTAACCTAGTCTGTCGTGTACAATGTAACCTAGTCTGTAACCTTGGACCTCAGCCTACAAGGGGTCTGTGTTCCTGCAGTCATTTTCTGTGACTGACGGTCATTGGTTGGCATATTTTTGTAACAGCCAGTCATTCAGATTTCCCTGAGGCCGTAATGCCTAAGCTGCTTGATAGGGGTCACTGATGGCACTCAGAGGAATTGTGCCAAGAAGGTGTATACAATAAGGTTTTCACCCATATCTGTCTGTGAGCAGGACATCTCAAAAGGTTATGGATGGATTCAGACAAAACTTGGTGGACAGGTTGAGTGTGTGACAACTATCTGTGAGCAGGATATTTCAAAGTTATGGATAGATTCGGATGAAATTTGGTGTGCAATAAGGATGAATTAGTTAGGTTTTGGTAAGGATTTGGATAATATAATTTTTTAAGTGATTCTTCAGAAAGATAAATAATGCCAAATAATAATGTTTATTGTCCACAGATAAATAACGGAAAATTGCAGTCAAACAAGGCTCAATTAAAACAATATATAACATTTCAAAAATGTGAATGGATTCGGACAAAACTTTGTGGATGATTGGGATTGTTGACAAGAACAAGCTGATTAGATTTGGGTGAAGGTCCAGATGCAGATCCAGCCTATCGGTGGAATACAAAACGTAAACTGTTCAGCCTGGAAGTCAATTCAGTAATTCTTCAAAATTCAGCTAATTGGTTTTAATTGGGTGACTTGTCGGATCGGTGACTTTCCTCCTCACTTTTCGTGCTCTGGTGGGATTTGGAATGAGTGGAGAGGGTGTGGAAAGTGTGCTGATGTGGAATTTGAAGGAAAGTACCAAATTTTAGATGTTGAGTGTGTGAGGAGTTTGTTGTGGAAAGTTTGGAGAACAGTACTTCCTACTGGAGGGAATCTTCAGTTCGTGGTCGACAAGGTAGAGGGATTAGAAGATTTAGAATGGAGGTGCAAGGCTTTTGTTCAGTTGGGAATGGCAAATTGATAGTGGGAATCAGTAGCTGGGATTGCAAATGTGGAGTTTGTGGGCTGGGAGTGTGGCCCGAAAGTTGACAGTGGGGGTTATTGAACGCTGTGAACCTTGTGACCTTATGAGAGATGCCAGGAGGGCGTGCTAGTTTGGAGTTGAGAAAACCCGCAGTATGTGAATGCCATGCGGACACAATTAGTTTGGGAGCACCCACGTCTCGGGTGCTCCAGATCCCAGAGAAAGATAGAGAGCCAAGCATGCAGACCTGAGTTGGGGCCATACTGCCCAGCCAGCTGATTCTGCTGAATCACAGAGATGGAGGATTTGAGAATTCCATTCCCAAATTCATAGGATGTTGCGAGCATGCTGCCCAATGAGGTAAATTGGTTGAGAACCACAGCAGTGGGTGGGGTTAAAAGTAATTTTACAAAAATGTATTGTTGCCATCCTCTCCTCAAAGTAATTGGCATTTAGTGGGGCAGATAACAGCAATTTTTGAGAGGAATCGTGCAAATGATGATACAAGCATCAAATTTGGCACATTTGTTCTCCAGGGGATTCTAATCAAATCTGCCTGATTGGCCATTTGAAAATCCACATTTTTTAAAATTTGGATTTTCAAATGGCCAATCGGGCAGATTTGATCAGAAAGCCCTGCAGAACAGAAATGCCAAATTTGATGCTTGTATCATAATTTGCACGATTTTTCTATTATCTACTACACTATACATCTCAAAAAGTTGTGGACGAGTTATGACAAAACAGGTGCATGAGTTGAATAGGTGACAAGAACAAGCGGATTAGATTTTGGTTCGGATCCAGCCCATCAGTGGGATACAAATCATAAACTGTTCCTCCTGGCAGGGGTATGCGCTCTACCGAGTGCCCTTCTAGTTTTTGATTACCTTCACCACCAAAGATTGATGGAGTTTATGTTTTCACATCGGTTTTTTGTCTGTAAGCAGGATATCTCAAGAAGTTATTGACGCAATCGGCTGAAACATTGTGGACAGGTTGGGTGTGTGACAAGAATGAATTGATTCGATTTTGGTGTGGATCCATATCTGGAACCAGAAACTCGAACTCCTTGAGCGATCGAGCCAAAACCGATATGTAGCATGATATTCCAAAAAGTTGTGGACGGATTCTGGCAAAACTTGGATAAGTTGGGTCGGTGATAAGAAGAAGCAGATTATAATTTGGTTCAGTTCCGGTGCAGATCCGGCCTATTAGTGGTATACAAAACTTAAACTGTTCAGCCTGGCAGAGGTATATGCGCACCACTGAGTGCTATTCTAGTTACTTCCATCACCAAAGGTGGACGGCCGGTGAACAGAGGTTATGTTTTCACCCCTGTATGTTTGTCTGTCTGCAAGAAAGATATCTCAAAAAGTTATTGACAGATTTGGACGAAACTTTGTGGACAGGGTGGGTGTGTGAGAAGGACGAATTGATTAAAGTTTGGTGAAGATCTTGATCCAAATCCGAAATTTTTTTTTTCATCCGTATGACAAATTACAGCTCACAGATCTAAGTCCAAATTGAATGGCCAAGCCACAGCACTGTCTGCTGTTGAGCGGATTGCCCCAAATCCTTCATCAAATTTCTTTAGGTGACACTCATTGAACAATGTGATGAATAGTCTGATCTGGGTGACCAGTCACATGCTGGGTTGTCTTTGAAATTCCATTTGTGGAGGTGGTGTGATGTTCTTGCACGGAGAGTACTGATCCTGTTGAGTGCAGATCAGTTTCCAAGTGAGGAAGTAACTCAAAGGATCTTATCTCGATCACTCACCAGTTCTCTTTTTTTTTTTGAGCAATGTTGTTGTCTGTCCAGATTGCACCACTTCTCCTTTGTGTTAAACCCCCAATCACTGAAAACATCAGCAGAGCCTCAGAAAGGTTTGCATGACTTGAGTCGCACATTTGGTAGATTGTGCAGGTCTTCATGGATTAGAAGCTCTGGGTTGGCTTTGATGCAGTCAAACTCAGCATTCTTACCTTCTGGCACACATCATGGGGTGGGATGTGAGACAGGACTGGGAGCCACTGCACAGGTGTTGATGTCGGTGTACCACTGATTATCCACATCAGTGTTTTTAGGATAGTGTCCAAATATTTTGGGTGGCTGCTCTCTGCCCAACCAGAAGAACAGTATTCTGTTGAAGTTAAAACAAGAGCAAGGCTTGCAATGTGAAGAGTGCACGCACTTGATACCCGGCTTGTGCCCTCGAGATGTTTACCTCTGTCTTGATCTTTTCTGTGACCCGTTTAAGTTTTCATGGAATGAGATTCTGTGATCAAGGATGACTGTAAGGTATTTGGGGAATGGTTCCTCCTTGACTGGTTTGCTACAAAAGGTAACCTGTAGTTTGCTGTTAACCAGTTGGTTGCTGAGATGTAAAGCGGTAACTGTAGTCTTCGTTGGGTTTGGGTGGAGGTGCCAGTAAATGATGTATTGCTCCATTACCTTCAAGTCCTGGGATAAGGTTACTGCTGAGATCTTCAAGGTTGATTGCTTGGGTAGCAAGGGTAAGATCATCTGCATAGGCAAACTTTCTGGAGGTGGTACGAGTACAATGCATGTCGCTCACATAAATGTTGAAGAGGATTAGAGCTAAGACAGACCCTTGAGGGAGAAAATCATTCAAAGTCCTTATGGAGCTTGTTTGCTCTCTGAGTGAAACCCTATATCTTTGATTGCTTGGCATCCAAGAAAGGGCATGCATCGTGGCTTGGCACTGGAAAAATCTGGAAGCTTTCAGCATAACACCGTGGTCACCACATACGCTGATGAAAAGTCAATTAGTGCAACACCCGCCTTGAACACATTGGTAGCCAATCTCAATGTGGGTGGAAATGCAAATACTTGATCAACACAACTTCTTACAGGTCTGAAGCCAGCTTGTTCCTTGGGAAGGTTGGGTTCCACTAGTGGAGAAAGCCTAGCCAGACGGATATGCTCAAACAACTTGTGTGTCGTACATAGCAGAGACATGGGCCGACAGCGAGATGGATCAGCAGCAGGTTTCCCTGGCTAAAGGATGGCAATGACTTTAGCCTCTCTCCAGCTTGGTGGTATGACTCCAGTTGCATGGATGTCAGTGAAAAGAGAAGCCAGCCAACCACATCCATGAGGTCCCAAGTTCTTCAAAAATTCAGGGCAGATGCAATCAATTCCTGCTGCTTTCCTTGCTTTGGTGGAGGAAAGGCTAGTGTCAATGTCAGCCCTGGTGTAGGGGGAAGGAGATGATGCAGGGATGTAGGAGGAGATGATGAAATATTATTGGAGAGTTCCTCACAGACTTCATGGTGAGCCTCCTCACTTGAGGAAACTTTAGAGTTGAGGAGCAGATTAGAAGCAACATGATTGGCCGATACTTTGGGAGGTTGATGTTGAGCAGGTGAGACAGCTCCAGTATGCCTTAGTAGGTTCCTTGCCATTGTACTTGAAGGAGTGAAATTAAGCTGCTCAAGTCTCCTGCCACCTGTGTTGTCTGGACATGTCCAGAGATCCCAAGAGCTCGGAAGCAACGTTTGGATCCCCAGAAGCTTCATACTGGAGGAGTTGGTCAGTTTCTGGCAACCAATATGGCATGCAGCATTTGCGAAAACCACGTGGGATGTTGTTACCTCCGCCATCAAAGTGGTCGGAGGGTATGTTTTCACTCCTGTGTATCTGTCTGTCTGTCTGTGAGCAGGATATCTCAAAAAGTTATGTACAGATTCTGACGAAATTTGGTAGACAAGTTGGGTGTGTGACATTGACAAATTGATTCATTTTTGGTGATGATCCAGATCTGAGAATTTTAAAGTGATTCTTCACCATTGAGATAGGCCAAAACGATATAGAGCACAATATCTCAAAAAGATATGGATCGATTCAGACGAAACTTCGTCGACAGGTTGGGTATCTGACAATTACACATTTATTCGATTTTGGTGAGGATCCGGACCCAGATTTGGATACGAGAACTTTTAAATTTTTACCTCCATCACCAAAGGTAGACAGAGCTCATATTTGCACCAGTTGGTTATCTCCATTTGTGGGATTCAAAAGGTGGAAGGAAGTTCTCCCACAGCTCAAAAGGATGTCCCACAACTCGCAGCTTTTCCGGTAAAGGATCATTATTCGTGAACCAAATCGTCTGGAATCTTTCTCCTTGACAGTTAGTCCCCCGTGCTTCATGCGCAGAATACGCTTTGCAGTGGAGGATGATTTCCTTCTCCTCTAAGCTCCAGCTCTGTTAATTTAATCTTCTCCAATTCGTCTGTAACCTCGTCGTGTAACCTTACCAATGCCAATTACTTCTGTAACCGAGTCGTGTAACCTTACCAATGAGTGTAGTAGATCGTATAAAAATGATGCAAGCATCAAATTTGGCATTTCTGTTCTGCAGGGCTTTCTGATCAAATCTGCCCAATTGGGCATCTGAAAATACAAATTTTTCAAATGGCCAATCAGTCAGATTTGATTGGAATCCCCTGGAGAACAAATGTGCCAAATTTGATGCTTGTATCATAATTTGCATGATTCCTCTCAAATCTTGCTGTTTTCTGCCCCACTAGTAGTGATATGTTGAGTTTTTTTTTTGGCCTTATCTCTCAATTTTACAAATTAGGCCTGTGTTGACCTTAAAAATTAATTGGTAGTTGAATTCAGTGACTCGACATGAAAATGCTCTTCAAATTTCATGTCAATCGGATGAAAATTGAGGATTTCAGAAAAATTGGCCTTTGTTGACCTTTTCGCCTATGGTGACCACAAAAATAATAGGTGGTTGAATACAGTGACCTGACATGTAAATCATTTCAAATTTCAAGTCGATCAGATGAAAATTGAGGATTTTCGAAAATTTCAAAATTTGGCCTATTTTGGATTGACCTTATGCCCTATGTTGACGTTTTGACCGATGAGAAGCTCAAAAGTAATAGACGATTGAATTCAGCGACGTGATATGCAAATCCTATTAAAATTTCAAGTCAATCGGATTAAATTTCATGATTTTAGAAAATTTGGCTCAAATTGGCCCATTGGTCTCTGAAGACCTTTTCGGTCGACCAAATATTACAAAACTTCAATGCGGGACCGTTGCAGGGTCGGTGGCATTAATCTCCAAAAAATTTCAGAATGATCGGTTTAGCGGTTTGGGCTGGAGGTGAGCGCATGGACAAACAAGCAGACAAATGAAATTTCTCGTTGAGCAAGGAATTGCCGGAATAACTTTGTCATATCTCAATGATCTCTGAAAAAACATAAACCTGGAAATCAATTTGGTTCTTATAAGTCGATTGTGAAGCCTGGTGTTGGCTCAGTGGTTAGGGTGTTGGCTTGGGATCCGAGGGTCCTGAATTCAAGCCCCGTTGGACCGCTGAATTAATACACCAGGAGGTTGACTCAGCCTGTCATCCTTCCGAGGTTGGCGAAATGAGTACCAGTGTACTGGTAAGGGGGACACTGCATCAGCAGCAGAGCCGTGTCCCAACCAATGATGCAACCAGCAGCCACAGGCTGCACTAGACAGAGGGAGAGTCGATAGTGCTACTGTTTAATGAGTTATAGCACTCGGTTTGGTCATGATCAAAACTTGGAAGTCAATCGGACTTGAAATGGCTATTTAATCGCAATTTGAAAGTTTTGACCTGACCCCCCTGACATTCAACCCCCGACCGCTAAGAAGGATGTTGGTGTGACACCCCAATGAGACATATGGTTGGATGCAGAATTGGAAGTTGCACATTTTGGATTTGGTTTGAAGTCGATACGACCATTTTATCGGACGTTATTGCGAAAATAAGAATTTCGTTTTTTTGGTGACCTTGACCTTTGACCTAGATTCACCAAAAACGACAAGTGTCTAAGTTGGACCATGGCCGACGTCTGTACCCAGTTTGGTCATGATCGCTGAAACGGTGTGGCTGCTACAGGGTAAACAGACAGACAGACAGACAGAATGACCCACACAACCGACCAACATAATTGCCAAAATCTGAAGGATTCCAGCAATTAACAAATGCACAAACAAATGGAGGCGATCAATGTACTTGTCAAAAAATGCTTTTTTTTTGCCAAGTCACAAACGGACCTAAATGCAATACCCTCTCTGAATCCTTCCCTGAGGGTAAATATCATTATATATATATATATATATATATATATATATATATATATATATATATATATATATATATATATATATATATATATATATATATATATATATGTATGTATGTATATAGTTTTTGCCCCAATCTCTCAATGGTTACGAATCACTTTTTTAAAAAATTAAATAATTCTCGCATCCAGATCCGGATCATCAGCAAAATCGAATCAATTCGTCCTCGTCACACATCCAACCTGTCCACGAAATTTCAACCGAATCCGTGCCCAACTTTTTGAGATATCCTGTACACGAACAAACAGAAAAGGATGAAAACATAACCTCCTTCACCTTTGGTGGCGGAGGTAACAAATGGAGGGATGTTAAGGGGAACAAACCAGACAGAAGCCTTTTCGGGTGGTTTGCATCTTTCTATACCCAATCCTGGCAGCTGCTCAGCAGGGAGTTACGAGACGTCTTATTCCAACAACGTTAACTTATGAAATAACTATCTCATTCACATCTTCATTACCCACCAAGTAATTTTTGTAACAATATCTTCCCTCCTTTTTCAGTCTTCTGTAATTGCCCCCCCCCCCTTTCCCATCCAATTATCTCATCTCAATTCTCCTTGCAGATCTTTAACAATCTTCTGGTTATATGAGGCAGGTGATGCATTGGATTGAAAATGTATCCAACGTGCCACGTCTTGTGACAACAAAAGTGATTGAAGCCATCACCACTTCGTCTCCAAGGTGAGTTGGTACCATCAGATGTAAATGTTGACCTCTTCAGCATGCCCATTCTAGACTTGTATCACTTGAGAATTGAAGCTGCATTTGGTTGATAATTGCTAATGCGGTTACCCTTAGGAATAACTAGGCTCGTGTGAAGGAGGCGGGATCGAACTGTTTGTTGCTGAGCGACCAGTCTTATTAAACACTCGAGTTTATTCACAGCCAACACCATAGTAACGCCAGCTGGACGTGTTGAGTTGGAGTGTGTGGAGCGGTTGGACAATCTTCGTCGGACCTTGCTCTGAGTCGGATTCTGGCCACAGCACATTTTAGAAACGGTAACAGGTGAGGTCT
Organism: Eptatretus burgeri; assembly: GCF_056783735.1. Classification (NCBI taxonomy): domain Eukaryota; kingdom Metazoa; phylum Chordata; class Myxini; order Myxiniformes; family Myxinidae; genus Eptatretus; species Eptatretus burgeri. The sequence goes on from NC_140973.1 coordinate 19,390,075, forward strand.
TTGCTTCTCATGTCTCGTCGCTTCACGGTCGTTTTGTTTTTGATCTTGACCCGTTGGGATTGTCACCGTCAGGATGAGATCGTGGTTTGATCAGGTTGTTATTGAGGTTGTTGTGGAAGGTTTTAAAAAATGATTTCTTGGATTTATGTGTTACATTGTCACCTGATCTCACCTGCTTTTATGCGTCATTGTTTCACTTGGTCTTATCTGGTTTTCTACTTCATGGTCTGACCTCGTTTTATGTGTCACAGTCGCAACTTGTCTCACTCGGAATCATGCATGACAACCTCACTTGGTTTGATCTGGTTATTTAAACCACAATCCCACCTGGCTATATACATCACAATCTCACCTGGCTATATACATCACAATCTCACCTGGCTATAAACATCACAATCTCACCTGGCTATACACATCACAATCTCACCTGGCTATACACATCACAATCCCACCTGGCAAGATGCAACATAATCTCATCTGGCTGTACGCACCAAACCCTATCTGGCTGTACGCACCAAACCCTATCTGGCTGTACGCACCAAACCCTATCTGGCTGTACGCACCAAACCCTATCTGGCTGTACGCACCAAACCCTATCTGGCTGTACGCACCAAACCCTATCTGGCTGTACGCACCAAACCCTATCTGGCTGTACGCACCAAACCCTATCTGGCTGTACGCACCAAACCCTATCTGGCTGTACGCACCAAACCCTATCTGGCTGTACGCACCAAACCCTATCTGGCTGTACGCACCAAACCCTATCTGGCTGTACGCACCAAACCCTATCTGGCTGTACGCACCAAACCCTATCTGGCTGTACGCACCAAACCCTATCTGGCTGTACGCACCAAACCCTATCTGGCTGTACGCACCAAACCCTATCTGGCTGTACGCACCAAACCCTATCTGGCTGTACGCACCAAACCCTATCTGGCTGTACGCACCAAACCCTATCTGGCTGTACGCACCAAACCCTATCTGGCTGTACGCACCAAACCCTATCTGGCTGTACGCACCAAACCCTATCTGGCTGTACGCACCAAACCCTATCTGGCTGTACGCACCAAACCCTATCTGGCTGTACGCACCAAACCCTATCTGGCTGTACGCACCAAACCCTATCTGGCTGTACGCACCAAACCCTATCTGGCTGTACGCACCAAACCCTATCTGGCTGTACGCACCAAACCCTATCTGGCTGTACGCACCAAACCCTATCTGGCTGTACGCACCAAACCCTATCTGGCTGTACGCACCAAACCCTATCTGGCTGTACGCACCAAACGCTATCTGGCTGTACGCACCAAACGCTATCTGGCTGTACGCACCAAACGCTATCTGGCTGTACGCACCAAACGCTATCTGGCTGTACGCACCAAACGCTATCTGGCTGTACGCACCAAACGCTATCTGGCTGTACGCACCAAACGCTATCTGGCTGTACGCACCAAACGCTATCTGGCTGTACGCACCAAACGCTATCTGGCTGTACGCACCAAACGCTATCTGGCTGTACGCACCAAACGCTATCTGGCTGTACGCACCAAACGCTATCTGGCTGTACGCACCAAACGCTATCTGGCTGTACGCACCAAACGCTATCTGGCTGTACGCACACCCCAATCTAATTTGGCTTTATGCATTGGGTCTCGAACGTGTAGTCACTCCACACGCCATCTGGTTAAGCCAATAATCTGCTCGTGTGATGCACTTTGCAAGCTTCGCAGCCTTCTGGGTGTTTGGCTTCAGAAATACAAACGTCAAAATCACTGGAATATTTATATATATATAATGGAGTTAGATGTAGTTAGATATTGATTTAGATATAGATATATATTACGATTTGTTATTTACCTTCAAGACGGGGGAAATATACACCCTGGGGGGGGGGGGGGATTGAGTTTAAGGGGAATTCAGAGCGAAGTGGTGTTGTAGCATGTGCAGTGCCTAAAAGATATGCCATGTAATCCCACCACAAACCACTATATTTCGATCACATCTCATCTCATCATAATGGTCTATTCCCCACTTCGCCGCCATGGTCCAGTGCACCAACATCAGGAAGTCCGCCAACTTTGACCTTTCTCGTTTGCTGTGTCAGCATCTGCAGCTTCGATCCGGCAGAATTTACGTGAAATCTCATCTTGCTGGACATTGCCTGTATTTTCGTACTTGAAGTCCTCCACCTCCTCCATTTTATTAGTGGCAATGGTCCATACTTAATAATTTTGAGTGTGAACAATTGCAATGTTGGCAAAGAGCTATTGATGGTAAGATTGCATATTCGTCCTTTCCAGCATTGCTTGTAATCTCCGTCCGTAGGTGACCTTTTTATTGGCGTACGTCATTACGAGGACGAAGTATCGGCAGTGAGAGATAAGCTGCGGCTCCGTCCTTGTTTGCTGCAGGAATAGAAAAAACAATTAATCTCCGTATTCAGATAAAGTGGGACGTCCATGCGTTCAAGATCACCAGGATCACTGCTCACCTGCCCTCATTTGTTCCTCTTTATTCCCACCTGTGGAATCAACTTTCACATTCTCTTCATTCAAATTCTTCCCTACAGGTCTTCAAGACTGCTGTTCATCACCTTCGCAGATCATCCCCAATCCAAAGCCATGATCTTTTCTACCCTCGTAGACCCCCCCTCTCAAAAAACCCCCCTTCTCCATCCAAATTTCCAGTTTTCCCTCCTAAGAGTTTCCTTCTTTATCTATCTTGTCCACCCCATGCACCCTCTCCTGCCCTCCGTTCCTCCCCACACCCATTGTTTGCCCAAGTCTCCCTCTATCTTGATCTTCATCTCCGCTCTCCATGATTCCCCCCTCTCTCCACTGTTCCTTTGTTCCTGTTGCGTCCTGTTGCGTCCTGATGCGTTCAGTGTACCAACTCTTCCACGAGCCTCGACCATGAAAAGGAAATATTCCAGATAGGTGATCAGCTTCTTCTTTTTCTCAAGATGAGGAGTGAGGGGTGCTTCCACAACTAGCCTGTTGAAAGGGTCAGGAGCGGTGAGCGTTGCATACAGTTGAGTTGTCCACAAATTGATCGTGTATTTTGCAGCGATGAAGAGAGTCGTTGTTGATAATAATTTGTCCATATGTAGAACTGGTGTCATTTTCTTTATACTTTGTGAGCAGACGAAGTAGAGCAGGGAAGAAGACGTGGGGTCGATCATTGTAGCTTGTCGCTACAACACCGCAATCAGGATCTCGTGTTGTCATTGATCTTGAGTAGTTCCTCAGGAGTGCAGGATGTTGATAGGGTAAACCAGGTGAGGATGTGTACAAGTCTTTAGTGTGTTTGGGTGTCCATAGTCACGTCTGGGGTCGTTTGTCAACCTCGACTTGGTTGTACTATTACCAGACTTTGTCACTCCATCTCTCGCTCGATTTAGAGAGTGGATACAGAACTAGAAAATGTGTGACAGAAGGATCTCCTTAGTATAACGATCAATGGTCCACCACCCAAAAGGATAGTCACATGGGTAAGTTTGTTGAAGTTCACATTACCACCAGGACCAGAAAGCTGGACCATTGGGAGGGAAAATCACCTGGGGGTCTGCACAAGATGTCACCTATTTATTATGTAGATAAATATGGCGGAACGTTTGGCCTTCTGTGCATGCTATCCCCGCTCCTCACTCCCACAATATATTTCCATGTGTGCTATGCTCCCTCCCCCACCCTTTACAACATCCCTCCTTTCCACTTCCTATACTCTTTCCCGACTTCCTTTTACTCCTTTACCCCAGCCCTGGCCTATTCGATGTGGTTGCGGTCTATGGCAGGGGCCACGCGTAGTCATCAGCGGCCTCTTGAGCCCTGTACAACGATGCTGATGGCTGAGCTGGTGGCCCAGATACGTGAAGCTTCACGACAAGCCTGGCGCCGGAGCCGCGTCCTCTGCCTCCAGGCTCCACCAGGTTGTGCGGACTACACCTGGCTCATAAGTCTGCCGCAAGCACCGCCATCATTTGACATTTCTTCTGGTGTCTGCTTGGAGCTTGAAGACCTGTGTGGCCAGCTAAGACCAAGAGATTGCGGCCCAGCTATCCTAAGGTGGGGTCGAAGGGTTGGTTGACCAAAATGAACTTTAAAAGTCCCATCTTGTGGAATTCCTTAAATATAAATCATGCATGGATCTTCACATCAATAAAAATTCAGTCATAGGATAGTTTTGGTGGTAAAAGTATTCATATGTGAGCTGTTTGGTAAAATATTCCTGGTCACATCGGATCCAACTCCAACTGTCAACTGCTTTGGTCCCAACGGCGGCGTTCGATCACACAGCAAGCCAGGCTGAGATGTTAAGTCTACCGTCCTATACGCAATAGGATAGTTCCTGATCTATAACTGCTGCGGCAGTTCCACTGGCCTCCAATTGGGTTGTGTGTCTGTAAATAATTTGCTGACAATTTGCACTCAAATTCTTCAACAATGAAAAGCTACCACCTTTACACAAAACCACTTAACCACAGTTAAGTACAACCACCCCGATAAAAGGTTATTGGTTTAATCCTCCACTCTCAAAAACCGCAGTATAAAATTGTTCTCCGATGGTCCCTGCAGAGCTTAGTGAGGCTTTACTATGGCCATTGGGTTGTCCACAAATGATAATCCAAACTAAAGGCTGCGGTCAAAGCGACCAATGCTGTAATGATGATCTCCATCCCTTGTTGCCCTTTGTGGTGGAAAAGTACAGAGCGATTCGGCTTGCATGTCCTTGCATCTCAAGAAACGGAACACCTAGGTAATTTCGGTAACTCGAGCACGGCTTAAGTTGTGATTTGTAAATCCATGAGGTTCTCAAACTTAACACCTCGCTTGATCTACCACTTAGGTTCCGCCAGCTCATCGAGTCCCACGAGCCAGAACCTTCAGAAGTTCCAATGCTTTTCCGAAGCACCCTTCGCGAGTTTGCGGAATGCCCTCCACGCACGACCCGGGCCCGTGATGGAGGCTCGGGGGCAGCCCCGAGGCGAACGCACAGTCTACTGTGGAATTTAGTCCCTGGTGGAAGGAGCATTGGCTGGTTTAGCACCGCCCGTATCCGGCCGACACCGGCCGTGTCCACCATCTCTGCGGACGTGGAATGGAGTCTTCCTAGTCCGGCGGTGAGAACGGAGAGCGAACCGAACGTGCAGTTCATGCACGAAGATGATGTACATCATTCTGACGGGTGATGCGCTCTCGAGATCCACCGGTTGAGGGCAAGGGATGAACTTAGGGATTTGTAATTCCAACCATGTTGCCTAACCCATAATACACGCAGCGATTTACCCTACCCCATTCTAAAAAAAATGGTCTCTAACTTTTGGTGAATGACAAAGCCATTGTGAGCTGCTGATTGGTGTGTGGTTCGTGCTTACAGGGATAATTTAACCACAGGAAACAAAAAGGATCCGCAAGACATCTGAAAGCAAAGTATAATTAATGTCCTCCCTGCGATTTGTTTCCCCTGTGAGAAATAAACGAGTAATAGGCATTCACAGCCATCCTTGACCATGTTGTGGAATGTCGGCCGAGGCCCTCACCTTGTCTGTTTTTTCTCCCGCCCTCACTTTTTCACCTTTATTCACTTTTAAATTCGTTTTCTCTGCAACTTATTGAGCGACTGACAAACTTTAATCGTAGGAGCTCCTCGCCATGGATAATATTGTAAAGCAAAGTTACATGATGACTTGATGGAAAATGTGGCCAGCATTCCAAAAAGTCTATTTACTGCAGGAATGGGTCGCAGCATGTTCCACTTATCAGGAATCGGAACAAAAATTGGAATTTATTAGCAACAAGTTGTGTCACCTGCTCAAGGTGGGGGTTATTTCAACATTAGTCAAAGATCAAGAATATTGTTGTTTAAAGCTGTAGAAATTTTTTTTTTTTAACTCGGGAGTGCGACACGGCAATGGTGGGCCAAATGCCCTTATCAGGTCCTCGTTTATAAAGGTCATACAGAAGCCTGTGACGACTCCTTACACTAAGTGTAGTTCCGTGGAGATTGTGGAACCTTTGTTTATTAGTTTCCATTCTGCGTTTGTAATAAAAAAATATTTCAATGCAAATGGAACGTGAACACAACACGGACGTGCCGACGCTCTGCCCATCGGCCAAAGCACCTTTACTTCTTGTGACTTGCAAAATCGAAGATTTTTCAACTATATCGGTCAGTAGATTTTGTTATTCTGTCTGTTTGTTACTTGGCGGAAATTTTTTTTTTTGCCAGTATGTTGGTCTGTCGCATTTGCCTGTCTGTCTGTCTGTCTGTCTGTCTTTGTCACACGATTTTTGGCCACAGTTTTCAAGCAATCGTTCTGAATTTTTTTGTGTGTGTAGGTGACCAGCCAAGGACAGCAACGCTTAATTTTTGTGAACATACGAATCCGGATCTGGATCTGAGAATTTTTAAGTGATTCTTCACCATTGAGAGATAGGGCCAAAAACGATATACGGCACAATATCTCAAAAATGTTATTGATGGATTCACACGAAACTTGGTGGACAGTTTCGGAGTGCCACGAGGAAGAATTGATTCAATTTTGGTGAAGAGCCGAATCCAGATCTGGATACGATAATTATTAAATTTTCAGTGATTCTTCACCTTTGAGGGATTGGGCTAAAAACTTTTGCATGATATCTCAAAAAGTGGGATACAAAATGTAAACTATTCAGTCTGGCGGAGGTAATGTGCTCCGCCGAGTGCATTCCGTTTCACCAAGTTGTCACTCTGCGAGTGATTTTTTTTTTCTTTTTATTTTGTTTGTTTGTCAATCGCCTACGGGTCACAATTCTAAACCAATTGTCATGAAACTTTATCAAGTTGTCGAGGTAGTCTCAACTGAGAAGTCTATTGATTTTGAGGTCAAACGTCATCTTGAGGTTAAAGCATAAAATATTGACTTGAAAGTTGACCAGGATTTACATATTGCGCCACTGAATTTGGAAACCAACTATTTGAGGTCAAAAGGTCAAAGGTCAACTCAAGGTCAAACTTTTTAAATCATCAATTTCAATGTGAAAAATAGTCAATTTTCATCCGATTGACCTGAGCTTTGATCAAGATTGTCAATTTTAATCTTGATTAAATGGGAAATTTCATGTATCCATGGCAACCTTTGGAGAGGGTGGTGGATTTTACAAGTATCGTGCTCTGCACGACGTCTTTTTCTTGTTTTTACATTGATTTGATGACTGCGGATCATATGCGAGGTCTAACAATAATGTTCCAGAATTAATGCAATATAATTTTTTATTGTAAACGTACCAATTATGATTGGCGGTCGCCTTCAAAGCAATCTCCCTGGGAGTCTATACATGCTTGTCAACGTCACTGCTATGCTTCAAAGTACACTTGGAAGTCGTTGTCTGATAAGCCATTTGGCTCACTGGCCACGGCTCTCTGGATCTCTCATATTGATCCAAAACGAGTTCCTCTCATTGGAGTTTCGGACCAACATTCTCACCCTTTCAACATTTCCGTCCGTTTTGTCAATCGATGGGCGTCCTCTCCGCACGTCATCATTCACGTCCATTCTCCAATGTGTAAACCTCTTGGCCCATTCAAACGCACATTCTCTTCATCCATTGTTGGGTGAGCAGAAGCAGCATGTCTAAGTGACCAGGTAAGACAAGTCTGCATACCTATAGGCCATCCAACAAGCCTTTACCATATAGTACTATGTGGACACAGTGTGTGTTTGTTTATTTGTGTGTTCGTGTATTTAAAACATAGTGTTTGTTTTTATGTGTTTGTGTATATTTCTGTATTTGTTGTATATTTCTGTATATAAAACACAGTGTATATTTGTGTATTTGTCTGTCCCCCTTCATAAGGACGATTTAAGGAGGGTTTTCAAGGCCAATCTTTTAACATGACTGTGTGTTCACTGGTCTTTTTTTCAGGATAAAAACAAAAAATCGAAAAACATTTTTCATAAAAGAGTAATTGCGTCTCTTCCATTGAAAATGTACGGTGACTTGCAACCAGGCCTCTCGGGCGGTTTACAGAAGCGCTCCAAAAATAACAATAAATACAAGGCAGTGGAAGGTGAAATTCGCTGCACGTGATGAGCAACATGCACATAGCAAAATGTGTGTTCATTTACGTATGTAGGATGTCTAATAAATAAAGAAGATATCGGCACACCTGACGCAAGGCCGAGGCTTCAGACGTCCCAGAAGATAAAGGAAGTAGGATCACATTTGTACTTGCAGTGTTTTTTGATGGGCTTTTATACGAACATATATCTAAACTAGTGTGTGTGTGTGTGTGTGTGTGTGTGTGTGTGTGTGTGTGTGTGTGTGTGTGTGTGTGTGTGTGTGTGTGTGTGTGTGTGTGTGTGTGTGTGTGTGTGTGTGTGTGTGTGTGTGTGTGTTTCTCCTCCCTAACTCCATAACTCCATAACTCCATAAAACTGAGCAGCCTGAAACTTTGCGTACATACTAAGAAAACTCCAAGGAAGTGCACGAATGAAAATTAGATGTTTGTGTTAATTAAAACATCCCTTTTGAAGATAATTAACGGCCTTATTTAATTATATCCTTCTTCAGGCGATCCTCAGCCACCTCACTCTATATAGGTTCTTAAGGCGTTTCCTGGGTTACCTCGCTGGGGTATTAAGCCACCATGTTTTTTGGCCTGCTCAACCATGCCTTGAACAGGCCGCAATGATTTCTTAACGATAAAGTTTTTTTTTCACTTTCCTCACTCATGTTATCGAATGCCTGGTCATCATGGCTACAAATCGCTTGGTACATTGCAATGCTTATAAACGCCTGGAGACGCAAGCGTTCGTGGCTTTATTTCATTTCCGCATATGAATAACCTCAAAAATCTCTTAAACTAAGCTGAATTACAAAATTTGAGCTCCAGATTTGAACTCTGCAGCAGTTTCAACTGCAAAAATGTGTTAATTTGTCTAATTCGGACATAGTTTAGACATTCGAACATTGCTATTACTTGCCAACCATTTCATTGGTGTGCTTGCTCGAGTGCTTAAGCCACTTTCCGAGTGCCCTACAGTGGACCGTGGTCCAGTTCCTGTCCCAATTGGGATATACCGTTGGCAGTTGCTACAACGTAGAGCATGTTCTGATAATGCATTTTCGCAACAGTGTAGATTTAATTGAACAACAACAACCGCGCTACGTCATTCTGAGCGAATCATTCACTCACTGCCGACACTTTTGCCGCACCACATCATTCTGAATGAGTGGTTCGTGCTCCATCGTTCTTAACAAGTGGTTCATGCTCTGTCGTTCTGAGTGAGTGGTTCGTGTTCCATCGTTCTTAACGAGTGGTTCGTGCTCCATCATTCTTAACAAGTGGTTTGTGCTCCATCATTCGGAGTTAGTGGTCCGTGCTCCATCATTCTGAGCAAGTTGTTCGTGAAGAGCATGATCCCGACTGCATGAGAAGTTCCAAGGTGCTATGGGAGATGGAGAATGTCCTGAAATGTTACAAGGAGGTCTCCGAACAGAAAATGAAGGTAGCCACTCAAGTCTCTAATTTGAAGTTCTTCAAAAAAAATCCAAAGCAAATCAGCCTCCATTCCATCTTCTGAGTCTTCAATCTCAACTGGACAGCCGGTTACACCTGAATATGCCTGCCACAAGCAATATGTACTGTATTCAACTCCAATCATGACAACACTTATTAAAAAGTAATTCATTTTCATGTTTTTATTTGTTATACGTTTTATTTACACATTGTTTTCTGCTTTTTTTTGGCCCCCCTCGCAAACCCCTGCTTCCTCGCTCCTCCACCCTTCCTCTCCCCTCCCCTCCTCTTTTTCTCCCCACCCTTAATATACCCATTGTCCAGACGGTGGTCATGTCCAGATGGACCCTCCCCTCATGCTGCCTTCCCTTTCTGCAGACCTCCTCACTCCCCTCCTCACTCCCCCCTCCTTCTTCACTCCCCCACCCACCTCGATATCCCTCCCTCCTCCCTGCTCTCTCCCTCCTCTCCTCTCTTTCTTACTCCCCCCTCCCCCCCCCCCCTTTAATATTCCCGTGAGTGAAGCAACGGGTTGTATTTGCTAATCTATACTAATAAATGGCGGTGTGTGTGTGTGTGTGTGTGTGTGTGTGTGTGTGTGTGTGTGTGTGTGTGTGTGTGTGTGTGTGTGTGTGTGTGTGTGTGTGTGTGTGTGTGTGTGTGTGTGTGTGTGTTCGTTCATAAAGCATAACATATTCTCTCTGATAACTCCCCTACCCTCACCCCGTTCTCCATTTGTCCCATCCTCCCTCCACCCCTCCTAATACAGTGCAGCACCATCTTCCCGCACTTCTCCCTTTCCTTCCCTCCCCCCACCCCCTCTCTCTCTCCCCCTCTCTCGTTCTCTCTGTCTCTGAGCCTATCCGGACGGTGGTTTACTCCATACGTGTCTGGACGGTGGTTATTTCTGGTAGGGGTTTGTTTGCAGACGTGTCCGGATGGTATTTATCTCCGGATGGTATTTATCTTCGGGTGTGTCCGGATGGTATTTATCTCCTGATGTGTCCGGATGGTATTTATCTCCAGATGTGTCCGGATGGTATTTATCTCCGTATGTGTCCGGATGGTATTTATCTCCTGGTGTGTCCGGATGGTATTTATCTCCGTATGTGTCCGGATGGTATTTATCTCCGTATGTGTCCGGATGGTATTTATCTCCGTATGTGTCCGGATGGTATTTATCTCCGTATGTGTCCGGATGGTATTTATCTCCGGGTGTGTCCGGATGGTATTTATCTCCAGATGTGTCCGGATGGTATTTATCTCCGTATGTGTCCGGATGGTATTTATCTCCAGATGTGTCCGGATGGTATTTATCTCCAGATGTGTCCGGATGGTATTTATCTCCAGATGTGTCCGGATGGTATTTATCTCCTGGTGTGTCCGGATGGTATTTATCTCCGTATGTGTCCGGATGGTATTTATCTCCGGATGTGTCCGGATGGTATTTATCTCCGGGTGTGTCCGGATGGTATTTATCTCCGTATGTGTCCGGATGGTATTTATCTCCAGATGTGTCCGGATGGTATTTATCTCCAGATGTGTCCGGATGGTATTTATCTCCAGATGTGTCCGGATGGTATTTATCTCCTGATGTGTCCGGATGGTATTTATCTCCAGATGTTTCCGGATGGTATTTATCTCCGTGTGTGTCCGGATGGTATTTATCTCCTGATGTGTCCGGATGGTATTTATCTCCGGGTGTGTCCGGATGGTATTTATCTCCAGATGTGTCCGGATGGTATTTATCTCCTGGTGTGTCCGGATGGTATTTATCTCCTGGTGTGTCCGGATGGTATTTATCTCCTGGTGTGTCCGGATGGTATTTATCTCCGGATCTGTCCGGATGGTATTTATCTCCGGGTGTGTCCGGATGGTATTTATCTCCTGGTGTGTCCGGATGGTATTTATCTCCGTATGTGTCCGGATGGTATTTATCTCCGTATGTGTCCGGATGGTATTTATCTCCGTATGTGTCCGGATGGTATTTATCTCCGTATGTGTCCGGATGGTATTTATCTCCGGGTGTGTCCGGATGGTATTTATCTCCGTATGTGTCCGGATGGTATTTATCTCCAGATGTGTCCGGATGGTATTTATCTCCAGATGTGTCCGGATGGTATTTATCTCCTGGTGTGTCCGGATGGTATTTATCTCCTGATGTGTCCGGATGGTATTTATCTCCAGATGTGTCCGGATGGTATTTATCTCCGTGTGTGTCCGGATGGTATTTATCTCCTGATGTGTCCGGATGGTATTTATCTCCGGATCTGTCCGGATGGTATTTATCTCCGGGTGTGTCCGGATGGTATTTATCTCCGTATGTGTCCGGATGGTATTTATCTCCGTATGTGTCTGGATGGTATTTATCTCCTGGTGTGTCCGGATGGTATTTATCTCCGTATGTGTCCGGATGGTATTTATCTCCGGATGTGTCCGGATGGTATTTATCTCCAGATGTGTCCGGATGGTATTTATCTCCGTATGTGTCCGGATGGTATTTATCTCCAGATGTGTCCGGATGGTATTTATCTCCAGATGTGTCCGGATGGTATTTATCTCCAGATGTGTCCGGATGGTATTTATCTCCTGGTGTGTCCGGATGGTATTTATCTCCGTATGTGTCCGGATGGTATTTATCTCCGGATGTGTCCGGATGGTATTTATCTCCGGATGTGTCCGGATGGTATTTATCTCCGGGTGTGTCCGGATGGTATTTATCTCCGTATGTGTCCGGATGGTATTTATCTCCAGATGTGTCCGGATGGTATTTATCTCCAGATGTGTCCGGATGGTATTTATCTCCAGATGTGTCCGGATGGTATTTATCTCCTGATGTGTCCGGATGGTATTTATCTCCAGATGTGTCCGGATGGTATTTATCTCCGTGTGTGTCCGGATGGTATTTATCTCCTGATGTGTCCGGATGGTATTTATCTCCGGGTGTGTCCGGATGGTATTTATCTCCAGATGTGTCCGGGTGGTATTTATCTCCTGGTGTGTCCGGATGGTATTTATCTCCTGGTGTGTCCGGATGGTATTTATCTCCTGGTGTGTCCGGATGGTATTTATCTCCGGATCTGTCCGGATGGTATTTATCTCCGGGTGTGTCCGGATGGTATTTATCTCCTGGTGTGTCCGGATGGTATTTATCTCCGTATGTGTCCGGATGGTATTTATCTCCGTATGTGTCCGGATGGTATTTATCTCCGTATGTGTCCGGATGGTATTTATCTCCGTATGTGTCCGGATGGTATTTATCTCCGGGTGTGTCCGGATGGTATTTATCTCCAGATGTGTCCGGATGGTATTTATCTCCAGATGTGTCCGGATGGTATTTATCTCCAGATGTGTCCGGATGGTATTTATCTCCTGGTGTGTCCGGATGGTATTTATCTCCTGATGTGTCCGGATGGTATTTATCTCCAGATGTGTCCGGATGGTATTTATCTCCGTGTGTGTCCGGATGGTATTTATCTCCTGATGTGTCCGGATGGTATTTATCTCCGGATCTGTCCGGTTGGTATTTATCTCCGGGTGTGTCCGGATGGTATTTATCTCCTGGTGTGTCCGGATGGTATTTATCTCCGTATGTGTCCGGATGGTATTTATCTCCGTATGTGTCTGGATGGTATTTATCTCCTGGTGTGTCCGGATGGTATTTATCTCCGTATGTGTCCGGATGGTATTTATCTCCGGATGTGTCCGGATGGTATTTATCTCCAGATGTGTCCGGATGGTATTTATCTCCGTATGTGTCCGGATGGTATTTATCTCCGGGTGTGTCCGGATGGTATTTATCTCCGGGTGTGTCCGGATGGTATTTATCTCCGGGTGTGTCTGGTCGGTGTTTGTGTCCATATGGGCGTTTGTCTCCAGACAGGTCCGGGCGGTGTATATCGTGGGACCGGTAGAAAATGGATTTCAGACATTATTTTGTTTCCATCTTCACTGTGATTTGATGCAGAATAATTTTGATGAGGTGGTATAAATCGTAATTAACGCTCCACCGCACGTCTGCCTTCCCTTCCTCTCACCTCACATTGTCTTCCCTTCCCTCACCCCTCACCCCTCCTCTCTCCCCCACCCCTCGCTCTCTCTCTCCCCCGTATTATCCTCTCCCCACCCAGTATTCCCATCAGTGAAGCGATGGGTGGTATTTGCTGGTAAAGTAATATTCAAAGGCTCCACAGTCTTCACGGGACTCCACTGAGTGTAAGGAGTGGTTGTGAGCTATTACACAAACCTTAGACACGGAGCTGAAGGTGCCACTTGGCCCATCATCGCCGTGTTGCACTCTTTTTTTTCTTTTTTTTTGCTCCTGCTTCAAATACCGATCTTGACGTTTTTACCAAAGTCTAAATAACTTGTTGTTGATCAGGTGAGCCAACTTGTATATAGATATGACAACATCATGGTTTAACTATCTAATTTAAACAATAAACCTGTGTCTGTTTGTATAACAGTGTTGTCTTGTTTCCAACCACTTGGATACCTGTCAACGTCTTCCTTTACCACATTATGGCTTACATGTGTTATCTATCGTGAGCCATTTACCATGGTGTCGCTTACAACTATTACAGTGAGTCGTTTACCACGGTATGGCATGCATGTGTTTGTGAGATGGTTATGACGGAGCTTACAGGTTAGTTATAGCGACCCGTTTACCATGGGATGGCTTACAGGTGAGTTATATATTGAGTCGTTTACCACAGTTAACCTCACAGGTATGTTATAATGAGCCATTTACTATGGTATGGTGAACAGGTGTGTAATTATAGTGAGCTGTTAACCTTTTGTTGTCGATATTGTGATCGTGCGTTCATCATGGCTTAATTGTCCTCTCCTGGTTGGAAAGAGTTGATGCCACATCCAAATTGTTCCCATTGCGTCGTCGCTGGTGGGCACACCTTACCTGGATGGTGGGTTTGGTGAAATTTTGCCTGAATATGCCACCTTTGCAGAGATTAAAGGAGAAGGCGCCCTGATTCTGCCAGCCCCGAGATGATTCCGATGAAAGTTGTCGAAATGTTCCGACCAAGTGACATACTTTTGGAGTTCTTACGTAAGAGCGGTTCGTGGACAGATCTAGGTAGCCAGGCCATGTGTTTGTCTGGATTCATTTTCATGCCAGATGTGTCGTGAGCTCACTGGCTCATTCGGGCTTTCTACTTGGCCAGCGTGCCGTGATCTCTACTCAGGATTTTATTCGTCATAACCCTTGTATAGAAAATCCCCTTGCAAATGCCTCCTAATTCAGTTTTTTTCTCTTCGGGCTACTGACAACATTGTGGATATGTGAGGGCATGTACAATGCCTAACCATAACCATAACCCTCACCGCCTAACCCTAACCCTAACAGCTGAATGTACATATTTGTTATGGCAGGAGTCACCATAGTAAAACGAAGGGAAATTGAAAAGAAAATAAATAAGGGAGGTGAAAAAGTTTGTTTGTTATTTCTTTACAGGAGTGAGGCGCAAGGTATGGAGGTGGAACAAACATCAAGGGAGTGAACGAACGGGAAACGAGGAGGGGAGGAAACACTGAAATTAGCAAGTGAGATGGTTGGGTTCGGAAAGATTGATGGGGAGGAAATGAAGATCATGGGTCAGAATAGGGGATGACAAGATATGGTGTTGTATTGTTTCCTTGAAGCCCTGAAGGGAGGAGTGAGACAGAACAACCTCTGGAAGATGGTTCCATAGATTGGACAAACAAAGAATGAGAGTTGAGGTGTGCAGTCAGCCTGGATTTTGGAGGTTGAACCAGAAGGGTGTTGACGGAAGAACGCGTGCATCCTGGAGTTGCTGTGCAGGGTTGGAGGTCAGAGATAGAGATTAGAGAGATATATGTTGGAGAAAACAGAGACCACTGACCTGCCTGCAATGTGAGAGCAATTCTGAACCTATGCTTCGACCTCGACACATGAGGTTCCAATAATGATGAGAGCTTTAGATTGCACAGTATCCAGGAGAGACGGTTGTGATGCTCAGGTACTAGCCCATAGCGCAGAGCTGTACTCCAATGAGCTACGGACTAAGGCCTTGTAGACTGAGAGGCACTCCAACGTTTCAAGGAAAGACTTGGATCGGCGGACGATGCCCAGTCCGTGGCTGACTGTGGAGGTCAACTTTGCTATGTGATTGGTCCAGGGAACGTCATGGCGGATGGGAAGGTCTGGAAATTCAAGAGACAGAACCTCTTCTCATGGGTGATGAAAGAATTTGCTAAATAGGTTCCTTTAATGATCATTCTGGAGCAATTCCAATGAGCCTCGCTCCTCTAAAGAAAAATACATTGGATGAGACTGCTAGATTTTCCATGATTAAAGAACATGTTCCATTTATCAGAGGCCAGAGTCTAATCATTTCCAAATAATCAGAAAGTGACGGAGCTGCTCTCTGCCTAGCAGAGGGATGGTCAGGTATGGGAGCATGTGCCAGAACAGCACGTCGCTGCGTCCACTTTCCACCGGTACTCCAGGGGCCTCCGTCTGGCCCATCCCCATCTCCTTGAGATGCCGGTCAACCTGTTGCAACCACAAGGCACGTGGTCAGCGCATTGGCCTCCTCCACTCACGAGACTCCCTCGCTGAGAGAATCTGGTGAGTAGATCATCAAGGGAGTGAACGAAGAGGGATGGTCATAGCAGAGGGATGGTCATACATTTGACAAATTGTGGAAACATCAGCACAAAGGAAGGGAGAGTTTTTTTTCTATAGCATCAGAGATGTTGCGTTAATATAGGTGAGGGACACGACTGGGCCCAAAACACTGCCTTGGGGAACTCCAGCCTCCACAGTAGAGGTTTCCATTGATGGCAACACGTTGACTGCGAGTGTGGAGGAAGGTGGCCTTCGATGCCACAGGTAGAGAGATTGATAACAAAGGCAAGCACAATAAATAATGATTGGAAGGGTTATGAGAAAGCTTGTTCTTGCCAAATGCATATTGGATTGTGGATCAATTTTGATTTGAGGCACCTAGTTGCGTCATAACTTCGGCGCGCCTGTGCCCCTGCGCGGTCGGGCAGGATTTTGGAATTTATTCAAGATGCCAGTACGTTAAAGGCAACGTCCATCGACGACCAGTGTTGGCATCGGTGGACGTGTCCATTGCCTCAATATCCTTCTGATCAACGGCACACACGTTGATGCCTCGCCCTGCGTGACAATTGAAAACTGGGACGAGATTCAAACCCGGGATAGACATCTCGGAGGTGAGTGCACACGTCTCCCAGCTAGCGACCTTGGCAGCCCACGAGAAAGGTGAAGAGAGAGAAGGTACACGTATGCGGAGCATATCAGGGGTAGGTGCCGATGTAAAAATTTGGCCACTTTGCGTACAGAACATGTAGATAGTCGCAATTAGCAACTACGTTGGCAATGCTTCAAATGTAATCAACAACTTGTTTTGTTCCATCGTCCGTGAGATTGATGACATATTGAAACGATGAATAAATATCACGGATGTTAGGAGGTGACGCAAGATTGTTCAGGGATCAATAAAGGTCCGTACAGGTTTGTCGCAACACCCGGGCAACACCCGTTTCACCAAAATTACAACGAGTTCATCGGTTCATTATTTTTAACGGCGGTATCAAGGGATCGCTCTGCTCACAGGAGCTGCCACGTGCGACGCAAGTTGGACCCCAGCAAGGTAGCAGTCCATGATATTCATGGAGTTTAAAAACAAACTTGTTGTTGTAAAACTTTTGGATGTAATTGACGAACTAGCCCGGAGCTCCTGGATTAAGATCACAGAGGGACAACACAACAGTAGAGCGGGCGACGGTGATTATCCGCGCAATTGGTTGGGTGGAGTCGATCACACAGTTTGCTTACTGCTGAGAGCCCCTCGTGATGTCTACCTCGGTTAGTGCTGATGGTCGGGCTACCTGCCATGGTGTCGTACATCGTACCACACGAAGTTGTGCAAAAAGAGGTGGGTGAATGATTTGCCCCATAAATTTCAACATTCGAGGGTCCAACGGTCTTTGCAGCCCCTCACGACGGTGGAAGGCCAGCAGCGATGGAAAACGAAGACACCACCCATTGCCACCCCAACTGGGACGGTCCACGGCCAAGCCATTAGAGCCATCATTAGCAGAACCTTTTGAAAACGGGCGACGCAGGTGGAAATTGTTTCACTGTCGCCACGACACAACGATCGTTGATACAAGTTCCTGAAAACTTCCAGCAAGTTGCTCTGTCGGTCAACGGAACACCTGCCGGATCGAATGCACCTGTAAAAAAGGTGTGCTTTGATCCCGTGATGCGGGAAGCGGGTTCTGCCGGTTCATCTCGGTCGAATCGCAGGTAGGGGCAGGTGTTGTGACCTCCGGAATGAGGATTGCACGGAGATCGGAAAAGATGTTGAATTTGTCAGGAGTCGTCTCGTCGAACTTGTGAAGTTTTCAAGCACAAGAAGAAAGTGGGATCGGAGAGAAGCTGGGGGGGTCCGTCGAGGATTGCGTGAAACACGGTTTCAAGAAAGTATTTCATGCAAACTTTCAGTTGTTTATTGCAACGACAAATATACCAGGGTTTGCAATTGTAAGTTTTTTTTTTTTTTAAACTCCCAACTCCAGGTGTCAGCAGAACAAGAGCTGTCACTAACAAAACAACCAACTCAGAGGAAGATTGTGCTATCGGTGATCTGGTAGAGATAGGTAGAGATCGGTAGAGATCGGTCGACCTGGGAGACACCATGAAGACGAGTGGAAAGCTGCGTCGCCTCATCTGCATGCTCGGTCTCACGTTCTCCTTCTTCGTGGTTGAGATGGTCGTGAGTCACGTCACCGAGTCCTTGGCGATGCTGTCGGACGCGTTCCACATGCTTTCGGACGTCCTCGCCCTCTCCGTTGGTCTGGTCGCCGTGTTGGTGTCTGCCCGGTCGGGCCCTTCGCAGCGCAACACCTTCGGGTGGGTCCGAGCCGAGGTGTTGGGTGCGGTGGTCAATGCCGTGTTTCTGGTGGCCCTTTGTCTCAGTATATCCCTCGAAGCTGTGCAGCGGTTGGTGGCGCCTCGTCCCGTCGAGCATCCGCTTCTGGTCGTCATCGTTGGTGCTGCCGGTCTACTCATCAACCTCGTCGGACTGTGTCTTTTCCAGGGTCAGGGGCACGGCCACGATGGTCTCGGTCAGGGTGAGCATCCATAGCGTTGTGAACACGTCCATTTCTCATCGATATTTACCTCTTCAACGATATATTAATTTACTTCCCCCCCCCCGCCCCCACAAACGACCCCCGAAGGAGGGTTCGAGGCTCTCGCTTTGTTACGAGTATCTGAGAAAAGAGTTTCTGTGACTCCGAAGGAAAAAGTGCGACCCCAAAACATGTCTGAACCGAGGACGACAGGTGTTGTTTTGCGTACGTAATAAACAGATACCGCGATCACAATGAGTTTGGAACATTTGAGAATTTCAACTTCATTGCGATCATTTAAATGTGATGCAACCAAAGGGTGGGGGTAGGGGTGGGGCGGGGTGGGGCGGTGTGGGAGTAGGGGTGGGGTGTTTCAAAATGTCCTCTCGGTCGGAATTCTCCTCCATTTTCAAAAATTAAATTATTACACAAACACGATTCACCAAACGGCTTTGCTCAATTCATAAATACCACGACTACTCCCGATGATACCACTGCGACTACTACCACGACGACTACTACCACGACGACTACTACCACGACGACTACTACCACGACGACTACTACCACTACGACTACCACCACGACGACTACTACCACGACGACTACTACCACTACGACTACTACCACCACGAAGACTACCACTGATACCACTACGACTAAAACCACGACGACTAATACCACCACAATGACTAATGAAGATATAATGTTTGGCAATAGTGGGAAAAGCCATCTATTTATTACATACGTGGGGTCTCAAATGGGAGATGAGGTTGATAAAACGAACATGGATGTTGTAATGGTTCGATATGAGGAAAGGGAGGAGGGGGAGGGGCAGAAGGAAGGTGAGGAGCACCTATGGAGCATGGATGGTGCATGGCTGGAGGTAATATCGGTGGAACATCGATGGAGCATGGGTGGAGTATGGATGGGGCATGGAAGGAGGATGGATGGGGGATGGGTGGAGCATGGATGGAGGATGGAAAGAGGATGGATGGAGCATGAGTGGAGTATGGATGGGGCATGGAAGGAGGATGGATGGAGTATGGATGGGGGATGGGTGGAGCATGGATGGAGGATGGAAGGAGGATGGAAGGAGGATGGATGGAGCATGAGTGGAGTATGGATGGGGCATGGAAGGAGGATGGATGGAGGGTGGAAGGAGCATGGGTGGAACATCGATGGAGCATGGGTGGGGCATGGAAGGAGGATGGATGGGGTAGGGATGGAGAATGGGTGGAGCATCGATGGAGTATGGATGGGGGATGGATGGAGGATGAAAGGAGGATGGATGGAGCATGAGTGGAGTATGGATGGGGCATGGAAGGAGGATGGATGGAGCATCATTACACGTAAGAAGAGGTGGTGGGGGAGATCCCCGCCATTTTGTGTCATTAACAACCAGATTACAGAAAAGCCAAAAAACGGATGAGTAAGCTTATAATAATCTGCAATCCGGTTTTTCCACCCAAAGTAAACCAATTATCAAAGAAAGCAACAGGTGACAACTGACATTAGAAAGCGACTTAAGGTCTCATCACGAGGTTTGTTTAAATAACACGTTTCGTTAATGTTTTGTTCTTAATTGTCGAAAAACAAAATCAACATTTAATGACTGATTATGAAATTAATATTAAAGAAAAACGATTTCTTGATAACTTCCACGGATTGTTCATTAAGAACCTGAATCTGTTATTTCGTGTTAATTCTTCTTAAATATTTACTTTATTCCTCAACAACATGGGCTGGGAGGAGGCCGATGGTCTCGGCCCTCGTCTCTAATGCCTAAAGGCCCGAGGCCCCCGAGGCCCCCCCGAGCCCCCCAAGCCTCTCATGCCAATAGGCCTGAGGTCCCCATAGCCCCCAATGCCTAAAGGCCCGAGGCCCCCCCAAGCCCCCCTAGCCTCTCGTGCCAATAGGCCTGAGGTCCCCATAGCCCCCAATGCCTAAAGGCCCGAGGCCCCCCTAGGCCCCCCGAGCCTCTTATGCCAATAGGCCTGAGGTCCCCATATCCCCCAATGCCTAAAGGCCCAAGGCCCCCTAGGCCCCCCGCGCCTCTTATGCCAATAGGCCTGAGGTCCCCCATATCCCCCAATGCCTAAAGGCCCAAGGCCCCCCTAGGCCCCCCGAGCCTCTTATGCCAATAGGCCTGAGGTCCCCATATCCCCCAATGCCTAAAGGCCCAAGGCCCAGCTTGGAGGTTTTGTATACTCAGACTCGTCTCGAAGTTGTCGAGCCCAGGTTAGAATCTCGACCCATAAACTTCCACCCCGGTGTGTCGCAGGTGACAGGTGATTCATCAATTTGTGTGCCTTGTCCCGTCTGCCCACATTAGTTGGTGGACGTTAAAGATCCCACGGTGTCCTTCACGAAGAGGAGGCGAGCTATCGCCGGCACGCTGGCCAGATTACAAATTCCTGGTCTGACTTGCTGTGTCGGAATGGTGACCCATCCTGAATTGTAACCCCAGCAATAAAAAAAAACTACTTCGGCACCACGACGCTCTGTGTAGACCATGGTTGATGATCTCTCTCAACAACATGTCTCTAACGCTCGACGGGGGCACACAGGATGGATGTTCTGCTCGGTGGGGTTGTGAGTGGGGGAGTCTGATGGGGGCCCATAAAGGCTGGTTTGGGTTTTCATCCCATGAACTTGTATGTTGTATCCATCCCATCCCTGTCGCCCTAGAAGTAACGGAAAACGAGAATGTGGAGGCCAAGGGAAACTCCACCATGAACATGCAAGCTGTGTTCCTGCACGTCATGGGTGATGCTCTCGGTTCACTCGCGGTGATCATCAATGCACTCGTCTACATGCACTTCAGGCGGACCTGCCGGCATGGGGACACCTGTTGGGTTTTGTACCTCGACCCATTGCTCAGTCTTGCAATCGTGGCCATTCTGCTGTCCACCGCACTACCCCTGCTCCGCAAGGCCGCGTTGGTGCTTCTGCAGGCTGTAAGTGTGACGACTGATCTGTACGATCCACATTATTACGTCTCAAGTTTTTTTTTTTTTTTCCATTGTGACGTTTTATCATCATTGTTAAGCATCCGTCTACATATTACGTACGGAGACCAGATACATTGTTGACCTCATCATCCCCTTCATTCCCGAAAGGTACCCAAACATGTGAGTGTTGATAGCTTGCGGAAGGACCTCGCAGCACTGCCAGGAGTATCAGCGGTGCACGAGCTGCACGTCTGGGAGCTCTCGGGTCCACTGCTCGTGGCCACGGCCCACGTCGCGGTCCATCCGGGACAGGGAGCCAACTTGTCGACAGTTGTGCATGAAGCGTGTAGTGTGCTGCGCAGCAAGGGAATATGTTTCCGCACCGTGCAGCCCGAGTGGGAACATGCACCAGTGCCTGCCGTGGATGGACACGGCAAAAGATCCAGGCACCATGACGGCAAACTTGGTGATGGATAACTTCATTGGATATCGGGAGGATGTTAATGGATTAAACGAAGCAAGAGAAATTGACAGCAGAAAGCAATGCTCCAAATGCTGTGAAAGCAAACACAAAAATTTACGGAAAATACAGGTTGGTGTAATAAATGATGGAGATCATCGCGCACACACCTGTGTAAACATCGAGAATACACCTGGCTTCATTACGTCCGCACAGTACTTGGGAGAAGGCAAGCAACACCCTTCAAACATGACCTCCACTCCACTCATCTGCCAATCTGGTACAAGGCTAAAAACTACCATTCCGTTCATCAGCCCATCTCGTTTTGACTGAGAAACCACCACTCCACTCATCTGCCAGCCCATTAATCACCATTCCACTCATCTGCCAGTCGATAAACCACCACTCCACTCATCTGCCAGCCCATTAATCACCACTCCACTCATCTGCCAATCTGGTACAAGGCTAAAAACTACCATTCCGTTCATCAGCCCATCTCGTTTTGACTGAGAAACCACCACTCCACTCATCTGCCAGCCCATTAATCACCACTCCACTCATCTGCCAACCTATAAACCACCACTCCACTCATCTGCCAGCCCATTAACCACCACTCCACTCATCTGCCAATCTGGTACAAGGCTAAAAACTACCATTCCGTTCATCAGCCCATCTCGTTTTGACTGAGAAACCACCACTCCACTCATCTGCCAGCCGAGAAACCACCACTCCACTCATCTGCCAGCCGAGAAACCACCACTCCACTCATCTGCCAGCCCATAAACCACCACTCCACTCATCTGCCAGCCCATAAATCACTACTCCACTCATCTGCCAGCCCATAAACCACCACTCCACTCATCTGCCAGCCCATAAACCACCACTCCACTCATCTGCCAGCCGATAAACCACCACTCCACTCATCTGCCAGCCCATAAATCACCACTCCACTCATCTGCCAGTTGATAAACCACCACTCCACTCATCTGCCAGCCCATAAACCACCACTCCACTCATCTGCCAGCCCATAAATCACCACTCCACTCATCTGACAGCCGAGAAACCACCACTCCACTTATCTGCCAGCCTATAAATCACCACTCCACTCATCTGCCAGCCGAGAAACCACCACTCCACTCATCTGCCAGCCCATAAATCACCACTCCACTCATCTGCCAGTTGATAAACCACCACTCCACTCATCTGCCAGCCCATAAATCACCACTCCACTCATCTGACAGCCGAGAAACCACCACTCCACTCATCTGCCAGCCTATAAATCACCACTCCACTCATCTGCCAGCCGAGAAACCACCACTCCACTCATCTGCCAGCCTATAAATCACCACTCCACTCATCTGCCAGCCTATAAACCACCATTCCTCATCTGCCAGCCTATACATCACCACTCCACTCATCTGCCAGCCTATAAACCACCATTCCTCATCTGCCAGCCTATAAATCACCACTCCACTCATCTGCCAGCCTATAAATCACCATTCCACTCATCTGCCAGCCTATAAACCACCATTCTTCATCTGCCAGCCTATAAATCACCACTCCACTCATCTGCCAGCCTATAAATCACCATTCCACTCATCTGCCAGCCTATAAACCACCATTCCTCATCTGCCAGCCTATAAATCACCACTCCACTCATCTGCCAGCCTATAAATCACCACTCCACTCATGTGCCAGCCTATAAATCACCATTCCACTCATCTGCCAGCCTATAAATCACCATTCCACTCATCTGCCAGCCTATAAACCACCATTCTTCATCTGCCAGCCTATAAATCACCACTCCACTCATCTGCCAGCCTATAAATCACCATTCCACTCATCTGCCAGCCTATAAACCACCATTCCTCATCTGCCAGCCTATAAATCACCACTCCACTCATCTGCCAGCCTATAAATCACCACTCCACTCATCTGCCAGCCTATAAATCACCACTCCACTCATGTGCCAGCCTATAAACCACCACTCCACTCATCTGCCAGCCTATAAATCACCATTCCACTCATCTGCCAGCCTATAAACCACCATTCCTCATCTGCCAGCCTATAAATCACCACTCCACTCATCTGCCAGTTGATAAACCACCAGTCTGCTCATCTGCCACTCGATAAACCAATACTCCGCTCATCTGCCAGCCTGTAAATCACCACTCCGCTCATCGGCCAATCTGGTATTAAGCCATTTCGCCAACATGACATAAATATACATGGCAAGTTGGAGGTGACAAAAAACGGGTTGGTGGGAATTAAAACCGGGTTATTTATTTATTAGACTCGATCGGAAGTGATTACTACGTGTGCAATCCCAGAGGATTGTGACGTGTCTTTCAGTGAGAGAAAGCTCATGACGCCACAAAGCCAATTGAATCGAGGGGGACATTGCGTGTTGGCTGCAGGTCGCTCCAGGGGTGTGTATGTTCCATTACCAATCAACTTGTAGAGCGCTTGCCAAGTGCTTAAGCAATCAAGCAAGCACCCCAACGAAACGCTGGCTTCTTGGTAAACCGAACAGACCTCGGCTGTGCTCTATTATCAATAAGCTTGCTATCGCTTGGGGTGGAATGCTTGCTTGAGTGCTTAAGCCACTAATCTTAGTAAATGAACGCATCCCAGGTCTAACAGTCTGTGTGTCTGTCAATCCTTGCGAATGGAATCGAAACGAAACATTGCGTTTTTAAAATGGATCAAACTTTCCATCCATTACGGGTTTTGATGATACGAGAACGGGTCAAACCCGTGAAATCCGGTTCACTTATCATCGATGCATCGATCAAATTTTATAATACTCGTGCGTGGCCGTACGTGCAAAAAAAATTTTTTTTTTAAATTAAAAAAAAACTTTCAAACAACACACAGGCCGTTCTGTTGCCAGAAACAAACACACAGGCCGTTCCTTCGCTCTCGCGTGCCCGTACGTGCGTGGCCGTACATGCAAAAAAACTAAAATAAAACTCAAACAACCACACAGGCCGTTCCTTCGCTCTCATAAACGACGACTGGATTGGGGCATTGTGTTTATCTATAGTGTGCATAAGAAATCGAGAAATTATTAGAATACATCAAGTCATCACTATCCGGAAGTCCGTACGTTGTAACCCGTAATGGGGAATGCGGCTGAAGATCTCTTCCCCAATGGCCACGCCTATGCAGCAACGTGTCCTGTCATTGGTAACTAAATGGCGCCCTTTACCCATCGGCCACGCCTACGCAGCACCGTGTCCTGTCATTGGTTGGTAAATAAATGGCCATAACTTGGGAACCACTTGTCCGATTAATATCAAACCTCGAAAAGGCACATCCTCAGGTCCCCAGCAATATACCTGGCAAGTTTCAATTAGATCGGACCAGTGGTTGTCGAGAAACAGCGGTCACAGACACACACACACACACACACACACACACACACACACACACACACACACACACACACACATTGCTGGAATTATAGATAGATAATCAGACACACACACACACACACACACACACACACACACACACACACACACACACACACACACACACACACACACGTCTGGGGCTTTCTGAATTAAAATGTTAATTTCTTTCTTGTACCGTTTTACTAATAAAGAATCGAAATGTTGATATTTGAGATAACGAAGAACTTGTGTCATGATTGCAGTCACAGGTTGTTATTCCTGAATTTCTGAATAACAACCCTGAGTTGATAATTATGTGTTTGGATTTTTGATATCGGACCTAAAACAATGGAGTTAAGTGTAGGAAGGTGTTTTATACCCAGTCAATACTGCTCAAAGAAAGGGTGGTGTATAAAAATATTGTCAGTATCACCGATATGATTACATATCGATATGGTTGCTGACTGTGAATGCAAATTAACCAAAACAAAATCTGCAGTGAAGAATAATATCAAATCTGAACTCAACAGTGCCGTAGGAGATTCATATTTATGTAAATTAAAAACATCCGCAGCCTGGTGGGGGATAGTGCGGTCGGTGCCCCCTTTTTGGGGGGCCAATGACCTGACCCTGGGTACTGCCAACATGAATGCAATGCCAAGTGCTGCCAAGTGGAGATTGGCCCAGGGGTGTGGAATTGTATAGAAATCAGAGGCTTCGCAGACACAAACATACACACACAAACAAACACACACACACACACAAACACACACAGTCACAAACACACACACACACACACACACACACACACACACACACACACACAATCCTTATTGAATACTGCACCAGCAAATACTACCTGTCACTTTGCTGACGGGAATATTAAGAGGGGAGGATGAGTAACAAGGAAGGGAAAGGAGGGAGTGAGGGTGAGGTACTGCCTATCTATAGCGTCTGCCAGATCTGTGTCTATATTTTCAGAGGTTTCATGAGGTGTTCGACAAAGAATCAAAGGAAATCTGGTAAAAAAAAACAGACTTTAAAAAAAAAAAAGCTACAACGTTTGCGTGGACCCTGAACCGATGTACCACGTGACGTGCACACAGACGAGCAGGCAATATGGCGGATTTTCTGCAATGTTTATTTCACGGGCGATTGAACTTTGCGATATCTCCAGGTTTGTTCTGCATTAAGCTGCAACTCTTTTGTAGATTAAGGCATTTTATTTAATTAATTCATTTTATTTAATTAACTGCTGTGTGCACGGTGAAGATGGGCTTTAAAGTTAAAGGGATCCTTTATGGTATGCAGTGACAACCTGGCCAACCATTCCTTATCAACCATTTAATTGAAGTGCTTGTATGAATGCTTAAACCACTTGCTGAGCACTCATTGTCGATAGCGGTACCGCGCTACTTCATTTGGAGTGAATTGTTCACTCTCTGCGGACACTTTTGTCACACCACGTCATTCAGAGCGAGTGGTTCGTGCTCCGTCACACTGAGCAAGTGGTTCGTGCTCTGTCACCCTGAGCAAGTGGTTCGTGCTCTGTCACCCTGAGCAAGTGGTCCGTGCTCTGTCACCCTGAGCAAGTGGTTCGTGCTCTGTCACCCTGAGCAAGTGTTTCGTGCTCTGTCACCCTGAGCAAGTGGTTCGTGCTCTGTCACCCTGAGCAAGTGGTTCGTGCTCTGTCACCCTGAGCAAGTGGTTCGTGCTCTGTCACCCTGAGCAAGTGGTTCGTGCTCTGTCACCCTGAGCAAGTGGTTCGTGCTCCGTTACCCTGAGCGAGTGGTTCGTGCTCTGTCACCCTGAGCAAGTGGTTCGTGCTCCGTTACCCTGAGCGAGTGGTTTGTGCTCTGTCACCCTGAGCGAGTTGTTCATGCTCCGTTACCCTGAGTGAGTGGTTCGTGCTCCGTAACCCTGAGGGAGTGGTTCGTGCTCCGTCACTATGAGTGAGTGATTCGTGTTCCATCACCCTGAGCGAGTTATTCATGCTCCTTCACCCTGAGTGAGTGGTTCGTGCTCCGTCACCCTGAGTGAGTGGTTGGTGCTTCGTCACCCTGAGCGAGTGCTTCGTGCTCCATTACCCTGAGCGAGTTATTCATGCTCGGTCACCCTGAGCGAGTGGTTCGTGCTCTGTCACCCTGAGCGAGTGGTTCGTGCTCTGTCACCCTGAGCAAGTGGTTCGTGCTCTGTCACCCTGAGCGAGTGGTTCGTGCTCTGTCACCCTGAGCGAGTGGTTCGTGCTCTGTCACCCTGAGCGAGTGGTTCGTGCTCTGTCACCCTGAGCAAGTGGTTCGTGCTCTGTCACCCTGAGCAAGTGGTTCGTGCTCTGTCACCCTGAGCAAGTGGTTCGTGCTCTGTCACCCTGAGCAAGTGGTTCGTGCTCTGTCACCCTGAGCAAGTGGTTCATGCTCTGTCACCCTGAGCAAGTGGTTCGTGCTCCGTTACCCTGAGCGAGTGGTTCGTGCTCCGTTACCCTGAGCGAGTGGTTCGTGCTCTGTCACCCTGAGCGAGTTGTTCATGCTCCGTTACCCTGAGTGAGTGGTTCGTGCTCCGTAACCCTGAGGGAGTGGTTCGTGCTCCGTCACTATGAGTGAGTGCTTCGTGCTCTATCACCATGAGTGAGTGATTCGTGTTCCATCACCCTGAGCGAGTTATTCATGCTCCTTCACCCTGAGTGAGTGGTTCGTGCTCCGTCACCCTGAGTGAGTGGTTGGTGCTTCGTCACCCTGAGCGAGTGCTTCGTGCTCCATCACCATGAGTGAGTGGTTCGTGCTCCATTACCCTGAGCGAGTTATTCATGCTCGGTCACCCTGAGCAAGTGGTTCATGCTCCGTTACCCTGAGTGAGTGGTTCGTGCTCCGTCACCCTGAGTGAGTGGTTGGTGCTTCGTCACCCTGAGCGAGTGCTTCGTGCTCCATCACCATGAGTGAGTGGTTGGTGCTCCATCACCCTGAGCGAGTGGTTCGTGCTCTGTCACCCTGAGCAAGTGGTTCATGCTCCGTTACCCTGAGTGAGTGGTTCGTGCTCCGTAACCCTGAGGGAGTGGTTCGTGCTCCGTCACCATGAGTGAGTGCTTCGTGCTCCATCACCCTGAGCTAGTTATTCATGCTCCATCACCCTGAGTGAGTGGTTCGTGCTCCGTAACCCTGAGGGAGTGGTTCGTGCTCCGTCACTATGAGTGAGTGCTTCGTGCTCCATCACCATGAGTGAGTGATTCGTGTTCCATCACCCTGAGCGAGTTATTCATGCTCCTTCACCCTGAGTGAGTGCTTCGTGCTCCATCACCATGAGTGAGTGGTTCGTGCTCCATTACCCTGAGCGAGTTATTCATGCTCGGTCACCCTGAGTGAGTGGTTGGTACTCCATCACCCTGAGCGAGTGGTTCGTGCTATATATACTGTATATTGTTGCGGTTCTCGGAACCGTATGCATACAACAGATAGGTGTCCCGAGACAGTTATGCCAGTAATATACATGCAGATAGACCCCTTCCTTTTGTTTAGTGGTAAGACAAGGGAGTGTGTTGCGATGGTCTAATCGTTTGTTTATTAAATCATTTTTCCCTTTTTATTTCATCCTCACTCTTTTTCTTTTCTGAGGAAAAATCCGCGACGTGCGCCTTGGGCTGGACTAGCGCTTTGAGCATCCACTGTCTACCCAAAACCAGACATGTGCGGCGAGTCACGTATGCTTTAGCACCCAAGTGGGCGGGCTGGACCGGCGTCTGCCTGAAACCTGGCCCAGGCTGGCAGACCACGTGAGGGGTCGGGGTCAGTCAGAATGCCAACTCAGGCGATGACGTCGGATTCGGCATGGCCCCTCCCCCGAGCTCCTGGCTCTATAAAGCACGGAGAAGTCCTCCGTGAAAGTGTGAGTTGTGTTCGGTGTGGGTGTTCTTCATGCGGAGTGTTCCTGCTACTTCACTCTGCCCACGTCTCGCCTCGACGAACCGCCTCCTGCCTGGTCACACCTACTGCTCCACCCTCGCCCTCTGCACTCCGCCCTTCTCCACTCAAGAACACGATCTCCACACATGCGGCTGTGGCCAGAACAACGCGACTATTGTCGGGTACCGCACCACGGAGCATCCCTCCCCCGAAACGCCCAGGTACCAAAAGCTATAACCTCAACTCCCCTCCCTCACTGGCTACAAAAGTCCCTTTTCATTGGGGT
This sequence comes from Eptatretus burgeri, assembly GCF_056783735.1. NCBI lineage: Eukaryota > Metazoa > Chordata > Myxini > Myxiniformes > Myxinidae > Eptatretus > Eptatretus burgeri. The sequence goes on from NC_140973.1 coordinate 19,419,714, forward strand.
TTCCTTTTCTGTGTGTGTGTCTGAATGTGCTGGCGCCTGTCCGTTAAGTAAGCCTGTAGAAGATCCTGATTGATTTTGCTGTTAATAATCTCATGGCAAGTCTGCACTGTCTGCTTTAGTAAGTTGCTTGTATTATTGTCGCAACCCCCATACCTCTCTCCTCTTTCCCTGCATTACATACCCAATAAATCTTGTCGTACCACATATTTTTCCTTGCTTGCTGTTAATAAATAATTGTCATTGGGAATGTTCCCAGTTCACCTTTATCTTTTCTCTCATCGGTCCAGCAATGGTTCGAGTCTAAGTTTAGCCGGGTCTTTATTCACAACGATCCATTCCTTCTAGCCGGTACGTCCTTGGCAGTGTCGCTCGGCTGCATCCAATCCGGAAAAGTGATCCGGTTCGGACAAGGCGTACCGAGGGCGTGGTTCCCCGGTAATTAAACCACGTGGTTAATTAGGTAACCCAATTCCATAGACGGGAGGACCCTAGGTCACGCGGTTGAGTTATTAGCGTCCACAGTCGGTTAAGCGACCCGCCGCGTCACGGAGTTTTCCGTGTACGACGGCCTCCAATTCCGGGGAGTCTTGTGGGAATCGACGTGGCTTCCCCGCCTAGTGGTCTTCTTACCCGACCCCGCCGGCCCGCAACAATATATATATATATATATATATATATATATATATATATATATATATATATATATATATATATATATATATACATACATACATATACATTGTTGCGGTGACAATATATATATATATATATATATATATATATATATATATATATATATATATATATATATATATATATATATATATATATATATATATATATATATATACAGCCTGGTGTTGGCGCAGTGGTTGGGGCAGCGGCTTGGGATCCAAAAGGTCCTGAGTTCAAGCCCTGTTGAGCCACTGAATTAATACACCAGGGGGTTGACTCAGCCTGTCATCCTTCCGAGGTTGGCAAAATGAGAACCAGTATACTGGGCCGGTATATATCCCGGTTAAAATAGGTGTACCATATCCCTGTCTCGTAAGAGGCGACCAGGGTTGCGTCAGGAAGGGCATCCGGCGTAAAACATGTGCCAAATCACTATGCGGATCATACGGATGACCGCTGTGGCGACCCCTTACGGGAGCAGCCGAAAGAAGAAGAAGAAGATACAGATATATATATATATATATATATATATATATATATATATATATATATATATATATATATATATGTATATGTATGTATATAATATATATATATATATATATATATATATATATATATATATATATATATATATATATATATATATATATATAGTTACGAATTTGGAATTTGATTGTACAGAACATACAGGTTCCTTTAGTCAGCTATGTCGATAAGTGCTTGTTCCCAAGATAGCTCACCTTCCATTGTTTAAATGTTCAGAAATCGATTGGATGCGCTGCGGATCGATTTAATAGTTAGGGAACGAACAATGGAGACATCCCTCCCCCTCTTCTGCGAAGAGCAAGAATAACCCTGCCGTCCTGTGACTCATGATGTCAACAACTCCCTCCCACCCGTGGATAAGCGGGGGATGGAGCACGAGGGCATGAGTCATGAGTCACGCTGGGAGCGGGGGAAGGGCGGGAGAAGGATAAGAGGAGATCTTCTCTTTGTTCGTGTTGGGAAGTGGATGAGTAAGCTTTTTGCTTCGGCAGAGAGTAACCGTTCAGCAGACCTTCGGGTCCTGTTTGGCTTGGGTTAGGGTTGAGGCCTTCCCAAGCTTTTTGCTTCGGCTGGCTTTGTGAGCTTCGGCTGAGAAAGTTAAGCCGGTCGCTCGGCTCGAGCTGTGAGTGGTGGCTTCGTCTTCTTGGTTTGTGGAGCTCTTTGTTCTCCATTTTGGTTCCCGGCTTGGTGCGACTCTTCGACCTCTTCGTGGAGGTGGTTCCTCGGGGAAGCGACGCATCAACGGGAAGGATTGGCGCCTCGTCTCACCAGCACATGTTGAGAAGCGCGGGAGGATTCGCGGGAGCTCGGGAAGGATCGCAGCTCACGGCGATTGGATCCAGCTTGCTCTCGCTGGAGCCCGGGTCCGAACAACTTCAAGACTACATGAGGTGGAGAGGTTCGAGATAGGTTCTGGGTTTCAGCTCACCTGTCCTCCGAGCTGAAGTCCGTTATTAAAGGCCTCTGCCACCATTTCTTGGGTGTGTGTGTGTGCGTACGTGTCTCAGTGGGCCCGTCTAATAAGTAGGAAATTATTAAGTGCTTTGTGTGCTGTAAATGTTTGCATTGCATTTCGTATAAACGGTCGTAGTTCTTTTGTCGTGCTTTTGTTGCTTGTATAATTGCATACGTGTTTTGCCTTGTTCAATTGCATACGTGCTTTATTATAATAAATGTCCTTGTGTGAATGTAAACCTGTTCATTGCGTCCATTCACTCATTGAACTGCCCCATCTTGCACTCGGAATATAGTTGGTTTTTAAATAGCCGGTAAAGTGATCGGGTCCAAAAGGACTGCGCGATAATACCCCGCTCGGTTATCCCAAAAGGAAGCGAGCTGCTTAAGCCGCTCGTTTCCAAGCGGTCCCGTTGAGGTACAATCTCTCGGTAACCTACCCGCGCGAATAATTAGGTAAATCGAAGATTTGGCGATCGGACCCTGTAGCGCGGGTAGAGTGTGGACAAGGTTGTGGTGTGGTGAAAAACACACCTGTGGCTGGTTTCCAGCGTTGATCCGGAAAGCCGCGACTGGATTGTCCGTCCGGTAGGCGAAGCGACCGCTATTGGTTAGACGCGGTCGTTCGCACGCCGACGGGCGGGAAATCTACAACACTGGTGTCAGGACGTGGGGTACAGATTCATTCCCTCCACACTAAATTAACGGAACCGGATCAAGGGTTTGCAAGGCGACCCTCCGGTTCCGTTAAATTCCGAGTTTAAATTATTTCCGATACGCAAGATGGCAGTTCAAGGCGAACGGCAGCAGGGGGTAATGAATTTAGAAATGTTAGAAATCATGGCTCAGGGCGAAATAACCATGCAGGACACTCCCATTATGCAGGTTGACTATTCCCCACAAATAAATGCAGAATCCGCAATGAGCGCAGCGGTGGTGGCCGCGGTGTATGACACCCTCCCCTCCTCCGTTAAAATCCCTCCCCGGCCCCCAGTGAAACCGTGACCGACCGAGGCGATTCGGCTTCGTCGGGTTCGGCTGAGATCAGCCAAGTGGGGGAATTGTTAATGCGGATGATGCTGTCTATAAAAGAGATGAAGGATAACATGGCCACAAAAGATGGCATGAAAACGAATGTGCAACAAATGGGAAACGATATGAAAGAGGAAATGAAAGAAATGCGGGGTGAAATGCAGCGCATGGGGCTGAATCATTGAGCTGGGCAAAAGGCAATAATGGCGGTTGCGAGGAGCGAAACGCGGGCAGTGGAGCTCAAAATGGCGGTGCCACGTGCTGGAGCTAGCGAGCTGAGGGGGAGTGTGGACTGTGTCGGTTCCGCAGTGGAGGACAAAATAATACGGGAGACGTGTTGGACGAGGCTCGTAATGGCAGAGAGAGAGTGACGGTGACGGAGAGAGAAAAATTAAAAAGGGAGACCGAAACGTGTAAGACGAGACACGAGGTGACGACGGCAGAAATAATAGTGGAAACGAAGGAAACGAACAAGGTGACGGAAACGCAAATAGTCACGGAAACTAAGAGACGGGAGATAGAGGATGAATTGGACGCGGTGGAAGAAACTAAAGACGACCACACACATGTTGAGTTAGCGAGGGATCATGGGCGAGCTGGCGGACGGTGTCGTGACCCGGTGCAAGCACCCGGATAGCCTCCTTCAGGAATGAGGGGAGGGAATATGCCCCCTTGAGGCGGATCTCGACCAGGTGGGTCCGGTCGTGCCGAGCGAGTAAGGAGGGGCGAGTGCTGTGAACGGGTGCACGCGGAGCTTGGGGGTTATGGAAACCCCGGGACCCCTTGTGGTGGTGCTAATTCCCAGCGTGGTTGTTCCGGTGTGTGTGTTGTCGAAATGTGTGTTTGCGAGTGTGCCGAAATGCGTGCTTTCCAGCACGCGTGGTGTGTATGAAGCACCGTGTGTGGATGAAACACCGCGTGTGGATGAAGCACCGCGTGTGGATGAAGCACCGCGTGTGGATGAAGCACCGCGTGTGGATGAAGCACCGTGTGTGGATGAAACACCGTGTGTGGATGAAGCACCGCATGTGGATGAAACACCGTGTGTGACAGGAACCGCGTGTGTGAGTAGTATGGTGTGTGTGAGTGAGAGAGACCGCGTGTGTGAGGTGGCGGTATAAGAGGGAGATGGCGGTTAGCATGCGGGAGACTGCAACCGCATGTCCTAGTGTAATGGTGAGGTGTGTGAGCGTCGTGGCACGCAGGAGTGTGCGCGTTGAATGGCAACGACGACTGCGACAGATGAGGGACAAAGCCGGGTAGCGGCCGTAGCTGTTTTGAGGACCGTGCCGGATTGGCACAGCAGCGAGCGTGGGGTCCTGGCACGTGCAACGCACAAGGCCGCCACGTGCGCGCCTGCGGGAGTGAAACCCGGTCCGGAAACGCACCCGGTGGATGTTAGCCGATCCCGCGGACGGACAGAAGGTAGGCTGGACAATGGATTTTGACCGGACGGGTTCTCCATGCGAGCGTGATTGTAAAGCTCCGACGAGCAGAGCACATGTGTTCGTGTGGGAAACCCCTCGAACGTGGGGCTTGCTTTGGGATGCGCAGTGACGTCGTGGCTGCATGGTTGAAATCCAGCAGAAGGGAATCCCTGCCGGATGTTACCATCCGAGGAGGGATGAGGTGAGCGAAGCGCGAGCAGCTGCCATGACGTCACGGGGAAAGAGCGCAGGCTGCGAGTTTCCGCGCTGGTGGGCGTAAAGAAAAAAAAAGAAGTAAAGCGAGCCTCGCCACTTCGAGTGGACATGAGCCCCAGGCAGGGGGTGGAAGACCCCCTTGCTTGGGGGCACAGGAACTACTAGTTAGGGAGATGGGTTAGAGTTAGTTAGACCAGCTTCATGGGGACGTGAATTGTTCCTCATGGAGCCCGTGGAATGGATTAGTTAGAGGGATTTTAGTTTAGATTTAGGAAATGGGAATTTTTAGATTTTTGGAGACACGGACAGACTGGAAATGTGTAGTGGAGACGTAGCTTAGCTACGTAGAGTAAATGGAACGTGCATGAGTTTTAAGGGATGACGAGGGAGCATGAGTTAGTCAGGGGATTTAGTTAGAGGATGGCAGTATAGAGTGTTGGTGTGAGTTGCAAAATGGAAAGTGCGTGAGGAATGAGTGTGGGACAGCAGGCCCAAGTGTGTGAGTGGAGCTAATGTGGTACGCATGGTGCGATGACTGATTGGGGGGAGGAGTGATTCCCACCCAAGTGACCCTGGGGTCAGTTTAATGTTAGTTGGTGGGTAGTTAAATATACTAACAGGAGGTCGTTTTGTTGGTGTAGAGAGAAGGCACGAAACCTGTTTGGAGGGGTGCAGGAGTTCATGGACCGGCTGGGAGCGTGGCTGTGGAAAGTTGAGTTTTGTTTTGTGGGCACCCCAGGCACCGGACTAGTCGACCAGAGTAGGCCAAGGGCCCAAGAGGGGCTGGGATAGTGTAGTGGGCACGGGCGACCCGTCGGAAACGGGACCCGTAGCGCCAGAATGCCACGGGGGCAGTGTCGTGGGCAAGGGCGACCCTCAGAAAGGGACCCGGGGCATCAACACGCCACGTGGGCATCTGAGGGGGGCAATGCCAGAGAGGGCAACCCCCCACGTTTATAGGGAGCAGCTAGGCTTGGAGGCAGCCTGCGGGCCTGGGGGTGCCATGGTTAGAGTTCAGAAGAGGGGGGGGGGGGTTCCTGCCTGTTGAGCCACGCTGCCCAGCCAGGAAATTGTGCGATGGCACGAATGAAAATTAGAGGGCAAGGCCCAAATTTATAATGGACACCAACACAGGCGACGGGAATCATGGTTTTTAGAACCGATAGTTTTAAAATGTGGGGTGTTTTTGGAAAGCCCCGGGGTAGTTTCAGGTTAATGAATGCTAGGAAAGTTAGATGTACTCCTTCGCACCATCCATCCCTTCGCTTGTTGTAGGCCACTGGACCCACCTTGGTAGATCGCTGAACTCTGAGGAGGCCATTCTGAGGCTTTGTTGGGCCTCGAGACAGGACGCTAGTCTCTCCCTATTCCCTCCAGAGAGTGAACGTAGGGGTTGGGAGTAGGCTAGGTTGACAGGATAGGTTATAAGGACAGAGACAATAAAGGGGGTTAGGGAGACGATTATAAAAGGGAAATAAAAATAATAAAAATAAAGAGGGGCTAAATTTTGTTTTGTGACAAATTAAGGGAGTGGGTATGGACAGAGATAGCCAAAGGCGATAGAGTGGGGGGAGACAGTAGGCTAGGTCCGAGCCCGCCTTCAGAGCGGCCTAACCACCGTACTCCCTCCAGACCTGATGGAACCACACCAGAGGCTGGCCAGCTTCACCTGCCGGCCTGTTGTGCTGCAGCCGCCTGTTCTGCATGGGCTTGCATTGCCATGCCTAGTTTGCCTGCCTCTGCCATGACCCCATGCCTGCTAGCCCTTGTTTGCGTTTGCCCCTGTCCATCCATCACCATGTGCGCCAGGAACATCCAGTTTTGCAAGGACTGCCCTGCAGGCAGCCCGTGCATCCATCATGCTCATTTGTGTTTTTCGACCATCTCCATTCATTCCCCTGCATCAATGAACTTTGAAATGACTTTTACCTTCTCCCCTTTCACAGATCACAAGTCCTGGGCCATGGTTAAGTAATGGATAAGTTGAGTGAAAACTGTAAATACGTGGAACCCCACCGGCATGTTTGTTTTAGCGCTGGCAATTTTAGTTAAGTTGTACAAATGAGTCTGTGAGAGTTTGTTTAGGTAATTACGCAGCGCATTAGGTTATTTATTTTTGGGACACATATAAAGAAATCTCGCACTCAGGGATCCGAAGGTAGAATGTATTAGGGGAAAACTTACACATGCTGCTCACACGAAAATTTGACGACTTGGGACGATTATGTAAAAAGGGGAGGGGGTAGTGTTACGAATTTGGAATTCGATTGCACACAACATCCAGGTTCCTTTAGTCAGCTGTGTCGATAAGTGCTTCTTCCCGAGATAGCTCACCTTCCATTGTTTAAACGTTCAGAAATCGATTAGATACGCTGCGGATCTATTTAATAGTGAGGGAACGAACAATGGAGACATCCCTTCCCCTCTTCTGCGAAGAGCAAGAAGAACCCTGCCGTCCCGTGAATCATGATGTCAACAACTCCCCCCACCCGTGGCTGAGCAGGGGATGGAGCACGAGGGCATGAGTTATGAGTCATGAGTCATGCTGGGAGCGGGGGAAGAGCGGGAGAAGGATAAGAGGAGATCTTCGCTTTGTTCGTGTTGGGAAGTGGATGAGTAAGCTTTTTGGTTCGGCAGAGAGTAGCCGTTCAGCAGACCTTCGGGTCCTGGTTGGCTTGGGTTAGGGTTGAGGCCTTCGGAAGCTTTTTGCTTCGGCTGGCTTAGTGAGCTTCGGCTGAGGCCTGGCTCGGGAGGAGGCTTTTTGGAGGCTTTTTCCTGTGATGGTTCCATGAGCTTCGGCTTCTGCTTGGCTCAGGAGGGCTTTTTGCTTCAAGCTGCCCTGTTTGGAAGAAAGTTAAGCCGGTCGCTCGGCTCGAGCTGCGAGTGGTGGCTTCTTTTTCTTGGTTCGTGGAGCTCTTTGTTCTCCATTTTTGGTTCCCGGCTTGGTGTGACTCATCGACCTCTCCGTGGAGGTGGTTCCTTGGGGGAAGCGGTGCATCGACAGGAAGGATCGGCGCCTCGTCTCACCAGCACATGTTGAGAAGCGCGGGAGGATTCACGTGAGCTCGGGCGTGATCGCGGCTCACGGCGATTGGATCCAGCTCGCTCTCGCTGGAGCCCGGGTCGAAACAACTTGAAGACCACACGAGGTGGAGAGGTTCGAGATAGGTTCTGGGTTTCAGCTCACCTGTCCTCCGAGCATACGTGTTTTGCCTTGTTTAATTGCATACGTGCTTTATTATAATAAATGTCCTTGTGTGAATGTAAACCTGTTCGTTGCTTCCATTCCCTCATTGAACTGCCCAATCTTGCACTCGGAATATAGTTGGTTTTTAAATAGCCGGTAAAGTTATCGGGTCCAACGGGACTGCGCGATAATACCCCGCTCGGTTATACCAAAAGGAAGCGAGCTGCTTAAGCGGCTCGTTTCCAAGCGGTCCTGTTGAGGTACAATCTCTCGGTAACCTACCCGCGCGAATAATTAGGTAAATCGAATATTTGGCGATCGGACCCTGTAGCACGGGTAGAGTGCGAACAAGGTTGTGGTGTGCTTAAAAACACACCCGTGGCTGGTTTCCGGCGTTGATCCAGAAATCCACGACTGGATTGTCCGTTCGGTGGGCGAAGCGACCGCTATTGGTTAGACGCGGTCGTTCGCAAGCCGACAGGTGGGAAATCTACAACAATATATATACATACATATATATATCTATATATATACACATATATCTATATATATATATATATATATATATATATATACACATATATATATATATATATATATATATATATATATATATATATATATATATCACTCAATTTTATATTAAAATTTGAATGGACGTGTGTGTGTGTGTGTGTGTGTGTGTGTGTGTGTGTGTGTGTGTGTGTGTGTGTGTGTGTGTGTGTATATGTGTCGGACCTCAATCACCAACACAGTGTCCCTATCTCTACATGGACTACGTACTTTATTTTTAGAATTCCCATTCAGTTATACACGGCTATCTAATATATGACACAAGATGACGCAATAGTTGTTGCTTATTAGCATAACTAATGAATGTGCAACTTTTTGCCCTGATGAGTTATGAATTCTCTATAAATGATTTTTAAACTAAATATATGCAAAATTTCAGCTCAACACAAGAGGTGGGACATGAAAGTTAAAAACTAGACACATTTTGTTTGTTCAGTCCATGATATAATTCCAAATTCCTGCCCGAACCTTAGTCAAACGTCAGGCCTGACCAGTCGATTCGTGAAAGACTTGGGCTAAGTTTTCTAACTTTCCCCAGCCAACCCCACAAGAACATAGGAATAATTGTGGCCATTAAAGAATAATAATAAGAATATTAACACACCGCCCTCAGCACATGGTGTGCATGTGCACAAACACATGAATCCCCTTTTGTCACTCCCAAAGGGAGCGGGTGCTTTTAACAAGTTGAAATTTGGTGGTTGTACTTGGGGTGTGCCCGAGAAGGTTTTAGCTTTTCAAAAAATTCAGTCGAGGGGGTTCAATTCACGACACAAATTGTCAATGTAAATGTGTACGGTGTAGCACCACCAGACTGTTCAGATAACCGACCATTGTCTTGATTTCACAAACGAGCAAAATATTACTCAAGGTCATCAACACAGAACAGAAGACTTCGTGAAGCGAGAAATGCTCGTTGGGCAAGCAGGTTTCAGAAGAGGAAGAGGTACTCGGGATGAAATCGCCAATCTGAGGTGCATCATGGAAAAAAGGAAAGGGAATATCAAAGGAAGGTGATTCTCTGTTTTATCGACTTTTACAAAATCTTCGATGATGTTGATCATGAATTGATGTGGATTATGCCAAGAGCAATGGGGATCTCGGAGCACCTGATATGTCTGACACACTAAACAAGAAGCTACATTAAGAACAGAATATGGAGAGAGAGAGACAGAGAGACAGAGAGACAGAGAGACAGAGAGACAGAGAGACAGAGAGAGAGAGAGAGAGAGAGAGAGAGAGAGAGAGAGGGAGACAGGGAGACAGGGAGACGGACGGAGACGGACGGAGACGGAGAGACGGAATGGTTTGGAATTGGAAAACGGGTCAGACAGCTCGGGTGCATGAAACTTGGATGAAACAGCTCAGACAAATGAAACTTGGATGAAACAGCTCAGACAAATGAAACTTGGATGAAACAGCTCAGACAAATGAAACAGCTCAGACAAATGAAACTTGGGTGAAACAGCTCAGACAAATGAAACTTGGATGACATGGAGGTTCGAGTCAGGATTTGAGGAAGATGTATCAACAACATGAGATATGCTGATGATACCACTCTGTTGACAGAAAGTAAAGAGGTCTTGAGGAAACTGGTGCAGACAGTGAAGAAGGAAAATGAGAAAGACTGGTCTTTATTTAAACCGAAAAATATTAAAATCTTGTCAACTGAGAAGATCGACATGTTCACATTGGGAGACGATCTGGTGCAACTAGTGCAAGGTTTCATCTTCCTGGGTTCTAAGATTGAAATGAGTGGGGAATGTGGAGAAAACAGCATTGTCAGGATTGAGAAACATCTGGAAAGACAAACATGTGACAAAACAAACCAAGAGGAGGCTGGGGAATGATCTGGTATTTCTCGTTGCAATATATGGATGTGAGTTGTGGACAGTGATAATGAAAGAAAGGATGAAGATTGACTATTTTGAAATATGATGTTGGAGACGAATGTTAAAAATTCCATGGACTGCAAGAAAAACAAAGAAATCAGTGCTTGAAGAAATTAAACCACCATCACCATCACTATCACCATGTACATAAAGTAGGTGCTGATGCAAAAACAAAAACTGTCATACTTTGGACACAACATGTGTGGTGGGGATGGGGAGAGGGGGAGGGAGATTGTGTGTCAGCTAAGTAGGGGGGGGGGAGATTGTGTGCCCATGACTTCACCCTGTGTACCACAAACGCATTTGAAAAACTTAATGGAGATTGGCCCAGGGGTATGGAATTGTATAGAGGTCAAAGAAGATTCTTCACACACACAAACATACACACACACATACACACAAAGTCACACACACACACACATAAACATACACACACATGCACATACACACACATACACACAATCACACACACACAAACATACACACACAATCACACACAAACAAGCACAATCTCAAACACAAACATACACAAACATACACACATACACATACACAATTTCACACACACAAACATATATATATACACACACAATCACACACAAACATACATGCACACAAACATACACACACATACACAATCTCGCACACAAACATACACACACATACACAAACACAATTTCACACACACACACACACACACACACAAACACAATTTCACATACACACAAACATACACGCACACACATGTACACACACACATACACACAGACACACACACAAACATACACACACAGACACACACACAAACACACACACAGACACACACACACAAACACAATCTCACACACAAACATACACACATACACAATCACACACACAACACACAAACATACATGCACACACACACACACAATCTCACACACATACACACACACAAACACACACACACACACACACACAATCTCACACACATACACACACACAAACACACACACAGTAAAAGAGTATTTATAGCAGAAGATTGCACAAAACTATTTCAAGATAAACCTAAATTCAAGTTCAAACAAAATACTAACAACTCATAACAATGGAAACAGAAGTTTAAGAGTCAAAAATAATTCCTGTTAAAAATAAATAAATAGCATACGTTATCTATACCAAACGAATTTGGACCACAGTACAGCACTGGTGATGAGTTTTGAGCCCGGGGTAAAAGGGACCGCTCGGTTTAGTCTTGGCAGGAGATATACAGTGAGGGTTAGATTTGCACCTTGCACAAACTTCAAAACATAAACAGATGAAGATACCCTGGTTTTGTAAGACAGCCAAACTGAAAATGGTTCCCGTTTACTAATTACTATGGGATTGGCAGTAAGACATTGACATTTGTCAGGCTCGATATCTTGAGTACAAACGGCTGATGTAACAAGCTTTCATCAAGGGCAGCATTGTGACGTCACGACACACCCCCAGCCACCACCAACCCTCACAGCTGAAAAACAAGGCCAGCATGCTTTACAATCCATGGAAGGCACAATAAATACTTGAGTATTCACCGAGCCCTCCTCCATCCTCCGCTGATTTAATGCCAGGATCTTGCTGTGACAGCCTGATTCCTGAGCACAGGCATTTATTCGTCTGATGTTTTTATATCAACTATTTGATATTCTAACAGGTGAAATGAAGGACGACGTGTTGTCATGCATGATGCACAGCTAGCACACTTACATTTGAGCTGTGTAGTCTTTGTTCGATTCCTGACCCCACTATAAACTGTCGCAAACTGGTGTTCCACAAGCAGGGTGTTACATCAAGTGTCTCTCGAATGGGCATGCCTGGTGTCCCGTCTGTTAGCATTGCGTTCAGTGGTGGTGATCACGGACGTTAAAGATCCCACGGTTTTATTTTGCAAAGAGGAGGTGAGTGACCTTTCGTCAGCACCCTGAAATGGAATATTACTAGCTATCAGAGGTGCCCGGTGTGGGCAACACCAGGTCCTTCCTCCCTTCCCCTCCCTCCTCATTCCCCACGCCCTCCCTCTGGACTCTCATCCCTCCCATTCCCCTCCTTCTGGAGTCCCACTCCCCCCTTCCACTCCCTCCCATGATAGTGCAGGTTGGCTTTGGGGCTTCCCACTATCTGGGGACGTGTGCAGTGCAAAAATGCAAGTTATCTCCACAGCTGACTTGTAATACCCTCTGACACCACCAACGGGTGGAGCTACATGATACACATTTACAAAGAGAATATTTGTTGACCTTCCTTTCTGAACTCCCATGCCAACAGATGAAACCAAGTAGCCCGTGTTCACCACGAGGTCGAACTTCATCGATGTGCCAAGTTTGGTTGCAATTGGCCAGGTAGTTTTGGCATGATTGGTGTTACACACATACAGACACATATTTATTTAAAGATTCCTGCTCAAACCCCATTCCATTGAACGTCAACCCTGACGAGCCAGTTGGGCCAATTCGCTCCCCCACCACCCCCACTACAAGCTGCAGGAATCATTTATGTCATTAAAGAAGTCATAGTAGAGTAAAGTGATCAAGGCTGATCAAGGCACCATTAACAAAGATCTGCAATCTGGTCTACACTGAACTCCATTCTATTGGGACCATACTCTGTGCAGATCATCAGTGCTGCCCAAGCAGTCTCCTGGGCTATTGAGCACAATCCTGGACGGGTCACCACTCCAACCCTGGATACTCAAATGGCTCATTCATCCCAGCAAGCTGGTACTCATTTTGCCAACCTCAGAAGGGTGACAGGCTGAGTCAACCCCACCTGGTATTAATTCAACAGCCAAGCAGGATTTGAACTCAGAACCCTGGGATCCCAAGTCTACCACCATCACCATTAAGCCAACACTAGGCATACTCATTGTACTCATTGACATGAAAATGAAGTTTGCGCACAAAGTTGGATATTTCCAAATAAGTTTAAAGGTTTTCAATGCAAATATCACCAATGCAAAAAATAATAAGCTCGGTTTAGTCCTATAAAAACCTCAAGGTGACCATACCTGAGCGATGACCTCAACCACAACACACGTTAAATTGGCTCCAATGATGCAGCTCAAACTCAGTGCCGGGTTGAGCCTTGCCAAGAGCGGGACCGAAGTGTTTTCGGGCCGGTCTCAACATGAGTGCCACCCCCGGAGACACAGGTTATCTGAGGTTGAGTAAAGAATCTCCAGTCTGTCTCACTTATTTACATGTAGACTTGAAGCAGTTATATTAATAAAATACATTATTTCATTTTCCCTCATTTAACTGATTTATACCCGCACACATATAAAAAAAATATTAAACTTAAATATAATCATGAACAATTTTCGAAAAAAAACCAAAACATCAAACAAAACTCATGACTAACAATAATACTGAAACAAAATATAATGGACAATAAGACAAACAATATGATGGAACATAACCAATGGCATCAAGTGGTGCTTACATACCCACGCGATGTGGGGGATGTACGCACGGGGATACACATACCGTGTACGTACCGTACGAAGCACAACTTAAAATGACTTTGTGCGAACTTTCAATGACGCAAAGTCAGACATCATTTCATCCATCAATCCAGCATTCTGAGTCCGAGGCAGCCAGTCAGCGAGTTCAGCATTCCGTGTTCATTGCTGCGAAGTCAGAGGCTTGACATTCGTTGCTGTCCCCATGGTTGAACGCAGATCGTTTTTGACATGCCTGAGGATGCTGAGTGACCGTTCGCCGTGACGGTCTGTCATCATCAGCGAAAGCAAGATGCACAGCATGTTGATGACATTGAGGATCAAATTGCAAAGGGAGCCATTCCCCATGACGACACGGTACATCCACCGCTCTGGAGCTTCTTTTTGACTGGTGGTAAAGATTGGCACCTTCAGATGCAAAATGAGATCATAAAGTTGAAGTCAGGAAGTTCAGCTCACCGGAAAGATCGGGCTCAAGATCTGCAGTGCTGTTCATGTTTCCACCAATGCTTTTTGTGAAGATGTCGATTTCTTACACTCATTGAGGCATCCAAAGGTCCGTTGAGATGTTGGCAAGTTGAGGAACCCTTAGCAATGCAGAAACGGCATGATTTTTCTTTGATGTCTTCCCGGACACAGTGTCCAAGATCGTCTCCTGGTGTGCCCGGAGTACGGGCATGGATGGTTCTGGCTCCAGGTCTGCTACCTCCATCTCATTCTCATCAGCATCAGCAAGTTCAGTTTCCTGGAGTTGGAGTTCCACTTTTGCATGGTCATCTTCTTCAGCAGCAGCAGCGACGGTGACAGCAGCAGTAGGAGGAGGCTGGGCAGCAGCATCATCACCTCCCGCATTAGTGTGTGAAGCACCTTTTGTGGTCGAGAAGAAACTGGGTGAGAATTAACTGTCTATCTTTGATGTTTTGGCGAGTTCAGCTTCAACTCGATTCTGCTTGTGTCGTTTTTCTCTCGATTCCTGTGCGCCTCCTTTGGACCTTTTTCATTTTCTCAGTTTTTTTCTGAAACAAAAATTCAAAGTAATCATCATTATAGTTATTTTATGATACAGAACAGACCAGAATCCCAAGTTTGGACATTGTCCAGACAGCTATTTTCGGTTGCATAACGAGAAACTGCATAAAAACATTTTGTTCACTCAATTTTTTGGGCCGGTCAAGATCTGGGGCCGGGAGCAAATGCCCCATTTTCCTCTGCTGTAACCTGCCTCAGCTCGAACTGTGATTGGTGAGGCCAAATTGTATTTGGAACCCACAACAAGTTCCCTTTGTCCTGTTGCATCCTGATTCGTTCAGTGTACCAGTACTAGCTCTTCCATGAGCCTCGACTATGGATTCATACGTACAAAAGAGTGCCTTTGGCACATGAACACATTGCATTTCGCCCACTAATCACTACAAGGAAGCATCACCATTGTTTTGCAGCACTCCGGACTTGGACGAATGGGATTGTTGAAATTCTCTGACCTGGACATCTGCTTGGTGAGAGCATTTGATTTTGGTATTCTTGCACTGCTGGAGGTCCGTGTTCTCATGTTGTTTTAGGGGGAAAAAACATTTTTTTGAAAAATTTGAAAAAAACAAGTTTGATTTTGTTTGGATTTTGTTTTTTCATCGCTCTATATAGTGCCCAAGCCTTTGTAGCGATAAGGTAATATTAAATATTAAATGATTCCCGACCCCGTTCCTTAATGGGTGTCGGGAAGTGTTTTTGGCACCAACAAAAAATAGAAAAAATAAGAAATAGATTTCTTCAAAATGCCATCAGGGTTAGAAGAGTACCGGGCAACGTCGGGTACCCACCGAGCAATGTCGGGTACCCACCGGGCAATGTCGGGTACCCACTGAGCAATGCCGGATACCCACCGGGCAACATCGGTTCCCCACCGAGAAATGGTGGATACCCACTGGGCAATGTCGGGTACCCACCGAGCAATGTCGGGTACCCACCGAGCAATGTCGGGTACCCACCGGGCAATGTCGGGTACCCACCGAGCAATTCCAGATACCTACCGGGAAACGTCGGGTACCCACCGAGCAATGCCAGATACCTCTGCTAGTTCCATATATGTAAGAGGTATGTTTTGGATTTGTGTTGTTCGTGGTGTGGTTTGCGGAATTAATGTTGTTCGTGCTTTGAGTCGATAAAGCGTTGAGAAGTGTTTGAGAATGAATTTTAAGAATGAGGGAAGAGAACAATGGGATAACTCGAAGGGACGTGTACTCACAATGTATATTTCCCTTACACTGATATGAGGATTGAGGAGAGGTAATTTAGCTCCACAAAATATTACAGATATAACTATGTTAGGGATCCTTCATGTGTTGGTGTCTCTCCCTGAAACCTCCAAAACATATGTCTCTGTCTCTCTGTCTCTCTGTCTCTCTGTCTCTCTGTCTCTCTGTCTCTCTGTCTCTCTGTCTCTCTCTCTCTCTCTCTCTCTCTCTCTCTCTCTCTCTCTCTCTCTCTCTCTCTCTCTGTCTCTCTGTCTCTCTGTCTCTCTGTCTCTCTCTCTCTCTCTCTCTCTCTCTCTCTCTCTCTCTCTCTCTCTCTCTCTCTCTCTCTCTCTCTCTCTCTCTCTCTCTCTCTCTCTCTCTCTCTCTCTCTCTCTCTCTCTCTCTCTCTCTCTCTCTCTCTCTCTCTCTCTCTCTCTCTCTCTCTCTCTCTCTCTCTCTCTCTCTCTCGCCCCCTGCTGGTCGTTTGTTTTCTGGGCATGGTGTCATGGCCGCCATGGGCTGCTGCTCTGTGTTGTGGTGAGTTTTCAGTGTCGTTTTCGTCCCTTCCCTCCCCCTCCCTCTTCCCCTTTTCCTTCCTGTTGTGTTCTGTGGTGGTTTTATTCGTGGTTTTTCTCCTCTGTTATCGTTGAGAGAGAGAGAGAAAGAGTGAGAGCTGGCCCTCCCTTTGGGCACGGCCTACCCATTTAGGTTAAGGATAGATTTTGCTTTGAGGTTTTGCTCTCTGCTTTAAACCTGTTTTATTTTAATTTATTTTGTTATCTTCTTTTTAGTTCGTTTTTGTTAACTCCCTCTTTCCCAAAGTCAGAGG
This sequence comes from Eptatretus burgeri, assembly GCF_056783735.1. Taxonomy (NCBI): domain Eukaryota; kingdom Metazoa; phylum Chordata; class Myxini; order Myxiniformes; family Myxinidae; genus Eptatretus; species Eptatretus burgeri. The sequence goes on from NC_140973.1 coordinate 19,436,757, forward strand.
AAGTAGGAGTGCCTTGTTGACTTCCTTTTTCCGAGGTAGGGAGGAGGTTGGGCCCCGTGTACTTAAACATGGCGGCTGCTCATACACAGCAATATGCTGCATTCGAGCATTTATCACATAAAAACGGTATAGCTTGCTCTCCACCGGAAGGTGTTACGGTGGAAGCGATTGTCATGGTAATCGGGAACATAATTGGTTTCGAAAAGGTACGTGCTGCTTCACGTATGAACAAGCGTGTGATCATTTTTGTATCTGATGAAGCGTTCGTTGCTCCAATTGTTGAACAAGGCTTGGCCCTTGATTCTGGGACATTTGTAATGGCATACCCCCTTGACTCTTGTGCACAAAGGGTAGTAATTAGTAATCTCCCACCATTCCTAAAGAATGACTTAATACTTTCAGCCTTGCAGCGCTATGGTGATTGTGTCTCTCCATTAATAATGCTCCCTGTCGGCTTTAAAGACAAACAGGTAAGCCATGTCATGAGCTTCCGCAGCCAAGTATTTATGGTACTTAAAAAAGAATATGCTTCACTTAACGTTATTATGAAGTTCACTTCAAATGGTCATAACTATCAAGTATATGTCTCTACTGACACTGTAAAGTGTTTTGGTTGTGGAGCGATTGGACATATGAAACAGTTCTGTCCACTCAGTCAGAAACATCCTCCCCTCAATGCTCCTAATAATGATTTTCAGACTAATACTATCACTTTCACCCGAAATGATTATCCTCCCCCCAATGTTACTGACTCCGTCGGTAACGATCCCCTCCCCAGCATTACTGACACTGCTCGTAAGGTCTCTGCCTCCAATGTCACTGACTGTGCTCATAAGGATCCTCTTCCCAACGTTACTGATTCTGTTGGTGACGATCCTTGCCTTAATATTAATATCACCAACTCGGTAGATAACGTTGAGCTTCAGTCGAATGTTGCAGCTTCCCTTTCAACAAATAAACAAGATAGGCCTTTAGTTATTGAACGAGTTGACACAAGCACTTGTAATGAATAGATGGATACCACAAACGAGGGGTTCGTTACTGTTTCTAAAGTTAAAAAACGCAAGTCTGTTGTCAGAAACATATCACCCTCCGGAAAACGACCAACCAACACGAGCATAAATGGTACTGGAATCTCACTTTCCAACCAATTTGCCTTGTTAGAAGAAGAGGAAAAATCGGATGTTTTACTCAATAATAATATTAATGATGATGGAGTAGATACCAAATCATTAATATCGAAAGACTGTATTCCTGACCCCTAGAATGTACCGCTTCACAAAAGGGGGCCTCTCCCCATAATGTAGAGCAGTGTTACGAATGTCATGATAATGCTAAAACACCTACCCGAACTAACAAAACTGGTACTCCCACCGTGCCTGACGAATCTGAGGTCCCCGGTCAAATTGATGGAACCTCCCTCCCATGTACAGTTACCCCAGTCAAAATCAACACACCGGATGTACAGATTGATTGTAATTTGGAGGCAGCCGTGCCTGTGACATCTAATCAAGTCACTGCTGAAGAACAGCAGGGTATTGCCGCAGATAGTATGGGGGTTTACGAGTCTGACGGGACATCTTCTTCTGTCTCTGTTTCAAGTGATGCGGGTAGCGATACTTCTTCTCTAAAGCTCGAAGACGCTTCTTCAATTTCCCCAGATACTATTCACACCTTCATGAACAAAAGTTTTCGAAAAAAGAATGTCAAAATTAAAGACAATTTTCCAGTTCTAGAAGACTTTATTCAAATGACCCGAATAATGATTTCCAGACCTGACCGGTACAATCTTACTGACCCTCAACGTCATTGTTTCAGGAAATTTTTAAGTCGTGCTCGGAACGAACTCAAAAATAATGGTTGATGCTGTTCTACCTGATGACCTCTGTCCCTTCCCCTCTTCAAACCTTCAATGAAAATATCCATTGCAAGCTTAAATATCAATGGTGGTCTTAATTCTCTCCGTAAAGTGCAAGTTAAACAACTAATCGAGTGCAACAAGTTTGATATCTTATTACTACAAGAAACTCATTCCACTGACTCTTCTTCAGCTGAATGGGAATTATTTCTTAAAGGACATTGGTTCTTTAGCAGTCTTTCAAGTCTGATTGCTGGGATAGCCATCTACTTTCAGCAAACTCTTCCTTTAACTTTAGTCTCCTTCAAAGAAATTGTAAAAGGACATTTAGCTTCCCTGACCTTTTCCATTCGTCCGCAGCTTTTCACCATTGTCAATCTATATGCTCCGAGCACAAATCCTGAAAGATCTTCTTTTTTTGATTGTCTTCAATCATTTCTTGCTAATATCCTCCCCGACCACTTTCAATGTCTCGGAGGTGATTTTAATTGTACACTAAACCCCCCTCTTGATAGGAATGGCCCTGAGCCACATGCAGCCAGTACGAGAGCTCTTGCTCGCTCCATTTCAAAATTCAAGTTGACTGACATTTGGCGACTGCAACATCTGACGCAACAACAATTTACTTGGTGTCGCTGTTCTAACAATCGAGTGTCTTCAGCTCGACTTGATAAATTCTATGTTTCCAATCATTTTCTTAACCTTGTCTTAAACACCTCAATTCTCCCATCTGGGTTCTCTGATCACCATGTTGTTGTTATGCGGTTTCAATTGCCACTAGTTAAGAAGGGGAGCCCTTATTGGAAGTTTAACACAGCACTTCTTCAAAATGATTTATTTGTTACTTACTTTAAAACATTTTGGGCACACTACATCACGAACGATCAGAAGTTCTCTTGTCAACGTCAGTGGTGGGACAATACCAAAGTTCAAATTGGAGTTTTCTGTCAAAACTTCTCACGACACACGGTTCTCTGAATCGCAACATTGACATAGAATTAGCGAAGACACAAATTCTAAACTTGCAAAATGCAGTGTCCTCCTCTAATGACAATAGACAGCAGCAAATGTTGCATGAAAAGAAAGCTCTTCTGAACGAGTTATTGGTCGAGAAGGCAAAAGGTGCACTCATTCGAATGAGAATGATTCACCTACAGCAACTAAACACTCCCAGCAGTTTCTTCTTCAAGTTGGAAACAACTTCCAAAAATCAGAAACAAATATTATCCTTGCTTTCTGCTGATGGAAAGACGCTGACTGATCCGAGTGATATTAAACTCACTGTTAAAAATTATTTTTCAAACCTCTATTCTGCCAAGCATATTTCGTTAAACCACACACATCATTTTACTACTTCCTTACCTGCACTTACTGAAACACAGAAATTGACTGTTGAAGGTGAAATAACCTTGGATGAACTTACAAGTGTTGTAAAAACCTTGCCCACCAGCAAAGCACCTGGGTTCGACGGGTTGCCAGTAGAATTCTACAGCGCTTTCTGGGATCTGCTGGGACCATGTCTATTAACAGTCTTGCAAGAAAGCATACAAGCTGGTGAACTTCCTCTGAGCTGCAGACGTGCTTTCCTCTTACTTATCCCCAAAAAGGTGACCTTCAACTTGTTGACAACTGGCGCCCTATCTCTCTACTTTCTGCTGATTATAAAATCCTGTCCAAATTACTCGCCAATTGTTTAAAAGTTATAATAGGACACATTGTAACTCCTGAACAGTCCCATTGCATTCCTGGTCGATCAATATTTAACAATATATTTTCTGTTCGCGATTTGATTTCGATTTGCCATTGTCAGAACGTCAATACTGGGCTGATCTTTCTCAATCAAGAAAAAGCTTTCGATAACGTTGACCATTTATATTTATTTGAAGTTTTAAAAGGGTTTGGGTTTAGATCTTTCTTTATTTCCTGCATTAAGTTGCTGTATCATAACAATTCCAGTCTACTAAACATTAATAACAGTTTGTGTTCACCTTTTTCCAGTTCAGCGAGGAATTAGACAAGGTTGCCCTCTTTCTGGGTACCTGTACTCCCTTTCCATTGAACCCTTGCTCATTCATTTACACCACAAGCTCTCTGGTTTTTCAGTGGTACCTTCAATTAAGGTTCTTGCATATGCTGACGATCTGTGTGTAATTGTCAACACTCAATCTGACATTGCTGCTCTTACAAATGTTCTACAAAATTTTAATCTTGCATCTTCTGCTACTGTTAACTGGAGAAAGAGTAGAGCGTTGTGCCTTGGTCCTTCAGAGTTATTTATCCCACCTCCGCTGCCTAATGCCTTGCAGTGGAGGCATGATGGTGTTCAACATCTGGGTGTTTTTCTTGGGAACGTGACCTTTTCTTTAAAAAAATTGGGACCAGATGGTGGATCAAATCTTTCACACCCTTAATTGCTGGAAAAGTTTATCCAGCTTACTATCCTACAGAGGCAGAGTGCTAATAATCAATAATTTAGCTGCTTCCAAACTCTGGCATCGGATGATTGCCTTACAACCCCCCAAATCACGAATCCTGAATTTGCAACGAATCCTTGTTAACTTTTTCTGGAACGGCATGCACCGGCTCCGAGCAGATCTTCTGAGTGTCCCGCTAGAAAAAGGCGGTCAAGGACTCGTGGACATTACCAGCAAAATACTGTCCTTTCGACTGACTACCTTGCGTCAACTTCTATACAAGGAGGTCCTGTCCTGGCGGCTGATGCCTTCCTGTTTGCTCCTGCAAGCTGGTAAGCTCAAGTGTGGACCTAAACTTGTTCTGCTTGATCTGCAGCGAGTTGACACCTCCTTACTGCCCTCCTTCTATCAAAGTCTCCTTCTAGTACGAAACAAGGATTCGTATAAATTTAGTAATTTCATGCGTGAACCTGTTTTTTTACAACAGCCTCTTTCACCATGACTTTCAAAGCAGGTCCCTCATTCAATCCTTCATTGAATCTGGCTTCTTCCTTGTGGAAGACTTTGTCAATCACACATATTCTGAATGGCAGACTCCGAACCAGATATTGGAAGCTTGCAATGTTAAATCAACACGAATAATTGAACTAATTCTACGTTCAATTGTTAAAGTTTTCAACCTTTTTAATTTATCGTGGCCTCCATCACATGATGTTCAAGGTGCAAGTACAACACAACCTGACTTCCCTGATTTCGTTTTTTCTAACGCTCCTTCCATCAAGCCTCTACAAACATGTACAAAGACTGCCATGTATGTGCAATGTCTCAATGTTATTACCTCTGCCAACCCCAATAATGCACTAACTACCCACTGGAAAGAGCTTCTGCCCGCAGGGGTTCCATCATCTCCCACCTGGTCTTCCATGTACACATCACCTGTATCTAAACGTGCCGGAGACGTACAGTGGAGACTCGCACACTATTCCTTGACTTCAAACGTATTCCTCAAAAGATTGAACCTTGTTTCGTCCGATGAATGTCCTTTTTGCCATCAATCCGAGGATGTTTTCCATGCTTATGTTGGTTGTCAAAGGTTGATCCCACTGTTTTTAAACTCTTGAAATTTTTTTTCCAAAAATTAGGCTTTTGCTTTTCATTCCACTATTTTATTTTCTGTATACCGGTATCCAACAGGAATGTCGGAATTGAAGTTGCTAATTTCCTGCTCGCTGAAGCGAAACTCGCAATATACATCACTCACCAGAAGATGATTTCTGGTGTTAATTCACAGGAATGCAGCGCTCTGCTTGCCTTTAAAGGAAGGCTCTGTGTGTGCCCGTCTCAAAATGGAATTCCTGTTTTATCGAGAGAGTTCGCGAATTCATGGCTTCATTGACAAATGGTGTAAAATTGAAGTATTGTGCAGAGTGGAAGGAGAAAATTTATTCCTTTTGTATTAATTTAACATCCTGAGTTATTCCTGTTCCTGATTCATGTTTTGATTGAATCTGCACATGTTGCATCACTTGTTTCTTTTGTACATTTTATAATAAAAGGACATAAAAGTCAAAGTCTGTCTCTGTCTCTGTCTCTGTCTCTGTCTCTGTCTCTGTCTCTGTCTCTGTCTCTGTCTCTGTCTCTGTCTCTGTCTCTGCCTCTGTCTCTGCCTCTGTCTCTCTCTCTCACATTAGCTTTTCATGCACCTCGACCGAGCTGTTATACTTACAAACTAGAAGGGCACTCGGTGGAGCACATACCTCGAGCAGGCTTGAACAGGTCACGTTTTGTATCCCACTGTTGGGCCCGATCTGGATTCGGACCTGAAACAACATCTAATCTGCTTGTTCTTGTCACCTCCCCAACTCATCCACCAAGTTTTGTCATAACTTGTCTACAACTTTTAGATATCATGTAGACAGACAGACAGACAGACAGATATAACCTCTGTTAACCTTCGGTGGAGAGGTTAATGCAACACACTACGTTACCCCCACCCCAGGTGTGTAAACAGGTATGTCTTTCGGCTGCTCCCGTTAGGGGTCGCCACAGCGGATCATCCGTTATGATACAGATACTGATTTGGCATAGGTTTTACGCCGGATGCCCTTCCTGACGCAACCCTGGTCGCCTCTTACGACACAGGGATAAGGATTGGGTTTCGCCATGATTCTGGGCTGCCCTACACCCTCTCATATCGCGGCCCAGTGCAGAGCTCCCGTCCTCGAGCGATCCTCCAACCCAACCCTCCGAGTAGCCGGATTACAGGCGCACGCCACTACGCCCGGCAGTCATTTACGAGTATTTCTTTAAATTTGTTACCGAAATAGGTTGGAATACCCCCCCCCCCCAAAAAAAAAAAGAACGTCTCACTGGAAAGAAATTAGAAAATGAAAGGAGAAACTAAAATGAATAAATTATAATTTATGCAGTACATAATTATGAATGCAGTACAGGTGAAGAGGAAGAAGAGGCCGCGCAGCGATTTGTTAGGGCTGAGGCAGTGGTTGTGGTTGCGGGGCACGTCCGCGCAGCGATGCCTCATACAGAGGTTGTGGTTGCGGGGCACGTCTGCGCAGCGATTCCTCATACAGAGGTTGTGGTTGCAGGCCAAGGCCACGCAGTGATGCCTCAGACAGAGGTTGTTGTTGCGGGCCACGTCCGTGCAGCGATTCCTCAGACAGAGGTTGTGGTTGCGGGCCACGTCCGCGCAGCGATTCCTCAGACAGAGGTTGTGGTTGCGGGCCACGTCCGCGCAGCGATGCCTCATACAGAGGTTGTGGTTGCGGACCACGTCTGCGCAGCGATTCCTCAGACAGAGGTTGTGGTTGCGGGCCACGTCCGCGCAGCGATTCCTCAGACAGAGGTTGTGGTTGCGGGCCACGTCCGCGCAGCGATGCCTCAGACAGAGGTGGTTGCGGGCCACGTCCGCGCAGCGATGCCTCAGACAGAGGTTGTGGTTGCGGGCCACGTCCGCGCCTCCCATTCATAACGACAGCAGGAGACGAATTCCCATTTGTGTGAATGTGATCTGCGCCTGACGATCTCCTGCGCCTGACGATCTCCGTCCTTCGTCTCATCTTCCTGCTTGTCGTTAAACCTCTGAAGTAATGGCCGATGGAGACTCTTCTTTCAGAATCTCTCCCAGCGCCTCGAGTTCCTGTTCCTCGGGGTGCCGGAGGAGCCGCCGATGGAGTCAGGTCTCCCGTTCCTGGAGCGAGAGCGAGCGAGAGGCTCGGGTGTTGGTCATTAACACTGGGGGAACCATCGGGATGGTGTACGAGGACAACGGTGCGTTCGTACCCCTTTACGTGCCGACCGTGCGGGTAGCACCATGTGGGTGGACGGTGTGAACCATGTACGCTAATCGCTTCGGTCGTATATGAGCTGCGCTGACCATTTGGACCTTGTGGCCACGTCTATGTAATATATGTTAACTGTGCTCGCCATGTGTGCTGTGCTCGCCAGCAAGGTCATACCATGTATGGCCGTGCTGCTGTGCTGACCATTAAAGATACTCCAGCGGCCCAGATATGGATTGGCTGCTCGCTAGAGCACCCTTATTCTGGCCATTTCCATCTGTCTGTCTGTCCGCGAAACTTTGGTCAAGCCGAGGGGCTAAACCACTCAACCGATTCCAATGAAATTTGGGAGGTAGGACCAATATTTCTGGGAATCGTGTGCTTTCGAATATGGGACACCGGGCCCTAGCAACGGCGTAGCAACGGCTCTTTACAGTGGTCAAAAAATCGAAAATAAAAAATCGAAAAATCGAAAAATCGAAGCTTAGAGTTCTGTGCGCAATCTATCTAGCTCCCTTCATGCCAATTTGCAGCCCGAACAAAAAATATTTGTAGGAGGAGAGAGGTTTTGGGCGAGTACATGTCGAACATTTCAGAAACGGTTAATTGCGAATATCTCGAAGAGAAAGAGTCTGATTTTGATGAAACTTGGGTGAAATGTGTACAATGTGGCTCGCATGTACACAAAAAATGAATGGTTGCTATGCACACCTCTGTTACTTAAGGCCCAGTCACACCTTGACGTTTTAGCCAGCTTATGCCGATTTTTGGAAAATTTGTCTAAAACGCTGGTACACGTCGAATACGTTATGGGTATGTTTTGATAACATTGAGAGCACGCTGAAAAACACTGCCATACGTCGTTGTACGCTGGCTTTGAACGTTGTACTTTTCGGTTGTCCTCAAATTTTCCATGCTTGAAATTTTAAGACTTATGCCAGTGTATGACTCACACGTTCTGCATAACGCTGGCCATAAGTTGTAGGCACGTCACGCGATCGTTGACACACGTCGACACACGTTACTTGTAAGTTACTCATAAGTCGAAACGCATCAAGGTAATGGTTAGCGTCAGTGTTCCAGACTCTCTGGTTTTTTTTTTTCCTTCCTTCCTTCGGTATGATGGTGATTTTGACACTTAGATTTCTAGTGCGGTTATAATATAATATAATATAATTAATAGGCTGCCGCTCAACGATTTAAATCATAACCGCACTGTACACTGAACACCGTCATACCAAATTAAAAAAAAACCGGGAGTCTGGAACACTGACGCTAACCATTACCTTGACGTGTTTCGACTTGTGAGCACCTTTCAAGTAACGTGTGTCGACGTGTGTCAATGATCGCATATCGTGCCTAAAACTTATTCCCATCGCATGCGGAGCGTGTGTCATACGGCAAGTACTTCGTAAAAATTTCAACATGTTTAAAATTACAAGACGTACTCCACTTACTACGACGTATGATCGCGTACTTTAGCGTTCTATTCACGCATACCAAACTTACCCATACCGTATTTGACGTGCGCCAGCGTTTTAGATGCATTTTTCAGAGGTCGGCATACACTGGCAAGATCGCCAAGGTGTGACTGCGATGTTGACACTTCCATTTCTGTGGCAGTTATGATTTGAATCGTTGTGCGGCAGCCTTTTCATAACCTACGCCACGTCATCATCGGCGATGCGTGCAGCGCGCTATGCCTAAGTTAGACTATCGTTGGGCATAGGTTGTGAAGGCCGACAACAGGTTCAGCATTCGTTGGTATAAGTTATCTATAACACAACGAAACGTTCTGTGTCCGTTACTAATACGTTATGCATAAGACCAAGTCGTTATGAATACGGCCGAATCTTTAAAAAAAAAACATCAAAAGTTGAGCGTAAGCCAGCGTTTTACATACATTTTAATGCGTTGCCATTGCTGGCTAAAACGTCAAGGTGTGACAGGGCCTTAAGAGGGCTGTGATAATCATATTTATTGTGCTAATTTGATTGATAGCTGTTAGTACAGCTAGATTGATCCTTTAATGTACACTGCAAGAAGGAATACAATGTTAAACTGAAAACAGGCTGTTTATCTATCGAAAATCCAGCAATCTCTGTGTGTGTGTGTGTGTGTGTGTCTGCGACCGCTGTTTCTCAACAACCACTGGTCCGATCTCATTGAAACTTGCCAGGTATATTGCTGGGGACCCGAGGATGTGCCTTTTCAAGGTTTGATATTAATCGGACAAGTGCTTCCCAAGTTATGGCCATTTATTTACCAACCAATGACATGACACGTTGCTGCACCATTTATCTACAAACCAATGACATGACACATTGCTGCATAGGCATGGCTGCGTAGGCTAGAGTCCCTTTATAGAGAGAGTAGCGACATAGAGGGTCCGGAAAAATCTAGTCACGTGATTGCATGGAGCCATTTTGAGTCCATCGCGGACAGGATCGGATGCATATCGGTCAGCGTTTTAACTTTCCCACTGTACGCAGCGTTCTCATTCGTGTTTTACATCGATTTTACGACAAAATGACAGGTTGTTGCGCCTTTGGGTGCACAAATAGAACGGAGAAGGGATTCAAGATGTATAGATTTCCATCAGATGTTAAAAGACGGAAAATCTGGGAGAACAGAGTCAGTCGTGTTGGATGGAAAGCAACTTCTTCGTCAGTTCTCTGCCAGGTCAGTGTGATGGTGGTCATGGTCCCATATGCGTATATTTTTGTGCTGCGAGTGAGACTGGCCTTTGCTTTGGCTTTCCAGGCTTGTTATCCATTGCTCGTGGATTAATTAGCACTTCAAGGGGAAGGCATCTTTATTTAAAATTAAGTTTGAGTTGGAGTCTTCGAGCTAGATCAATTAATATAGGGTCTAGATCATGTCTCCAAAGTCAGACTCAGACTCAAAGTCAAACTAAAGTCAAAACAAAGACGAATGAACGGAGAACCGATACGGGCAAACACGGCCCACTCTTCAAAGGCAGGGTTCGGGTCAACACTAACCCTAATTCTGACCCTAACCCTAAACCTGACCCTAAACCTAAATCTAACCCGAACCCTAACTTTTAAGAGTAGGTTATACCAAAGATTTAAAATCTATTGGTGTGGGTGTAGACTGCCAGATCTCAGGATACTAAACAGGTCGACACCCCATAGAAGCATAGAAGGGAGCCCATCTAACTTCTGAGTGTAGAATGGTCGGGACTGGCTTTTACCTTCAGGGAATGAGAAAAACATGAGGGGCCGGGTGGGGTGGGCTACTCTATTTTTGGTGGGATTAATATATGATTGGCAACATGCAGCAAAGTTTAGATTAATAATTTAAATATGAAAATTAAACAAACACAAACATATACCCACACATGATAAACAAGGTCAAACAACTGCAGAAATACAAAGATAACTCTTAACATTGTATTGTACATGTGCATGTATAAGCAGGGAGGTGAGAGTTCGAGTCTCACTCTCGCCTCCCTGAAATTAAAATGAGGCTGAAATAAGCAGCATGTGTACTTGTCTCGTTCATTCCTTCTTTGTCATGGTTCTAAATGTCTGTGACTGTTAAATCACAACGAGCTCTGTGAATTTCTTCTTTATCATATGGCTCTTAGTTGTCATAAATCTTCTATTTTGTCATCTTCACATAATTTGTCTATTATCAACATGGAAAAGACCATTCCCATCTCTCATACATAGAGAACATAATGGAATACACGGTTCAATGCACGAGTGTCATACGGCGGCTCCGCACGCGCACCCCACTAAATGGACTCAAAATGGTGTCAAATCATTAGTTGTCGCTACTCTCTCTATAAAGGGACTCTAGCGTAGGCCGGTGCGCAGCCGTGCCGGTTACATGGCAGCGAATGTCATGACAAGCAAAGAGAGAGGTAAACTTGATTTTTATTTGGATTTGAATTAACTCTGTGTGTGGAAGTTGGGTTCTCGCGAGAACGTGAGAGCGAAGGAACGGCCTGTGTGGTTGTTGTTTCTGGCATGGTTTGAAAGTTTTTTTTTTTTTTTTGCACGTACGGCCATGCACGTACGGGCACGTACCTACGGGCATGCACTAGTATATATAATAATTATATTTATATATATATATATATATATATATATATATATATATAATTATATTTATATAAATAAATATATATATATATATATATAATTATATTTATTTATATATAATAATTTTACTTATTTATATATTTTATATGATAATAATATTTATTTATATATTATATTTATGTATATATATGCATGTCTCTTGGCCTGAATAAGCTGGCTGTGAAGTGGGTGAAACGTTGCCTGAGACCAGGTCTCCTCTTGCTTGTTGCTCAAATTTGCAGAAGAGATCGGGTGCACTTTTGGTCTTCTTCTTTAAAAATGTTTAATCTCAACTGCTCCAATCTTAATATATATATATATATATATATATATATATATATATATATATATATATATATATATATATACATTCACCGTGCAAGATGTCCATAAACAATTATATTGGTATTGTACCAGTTGTCTTACTGTGTCCACCAGATGTGAGAGTGGAGTGCCTTGAGTAGGTAAACCTTGCTGCAATTCCTTCACCATGTAGGATTGACTCCTGTCGTTGCTTCGCAGAAAAGTTGTCCATTCTTGCAATGTAACAGTGACTTGACTTGTCTAGCATTAAATCTATTGTTAGAGACGATCACGACTTGTGAACCCCTCATGTTCTGTCCTACGGTTGATGGGATCCCATCACCGCCTTGATCTGTGTTGGTCCATGTGAGCCGTGCTGCACGTTTGTAATCCGTAATGTGCTCATCCTTCCCACAGTGCTCACAACTGAACCTCACACGTTCGTGGGGCACCTGAAGAAGCTGCCAATGCTGCATGACCAGGCCTATGCCGAACGCACCCAGCTGTTCGCGTACCACAAAGATGCTGGCAGCACCCTCGTGCTGCCGTCAGTAGCGCCGGAAGCGAGCCATGACTTGTAAAACCATATGCAAGGGTTTGCGAGTGTGCACTGAGCATGCAAGTGTGCAACTGTGCATGCAAGTGTGCAACTGGGCATGCAAGTGTGCAACTGGGCATGCAAGCATACCAAGCAAGCAATGGCATCCAACCATAAGTCAACTAAATTATATTCGTTATACCTCAGAGTCTGTAGAGTGGGCATTTTACAAGGGGTGTTGTGTGGAGTGCACTTGTCCAAGTGTGTCCATCTCCATGTGGAAAATATGTTCCCTGGTGTATGTGGCAATGCTGCTCTGATTATTTTTGCCTGCAAGGGCTTTAACCGCAGCGATGGCATAATATCCAGCTCTCCACCCTGATGATTCCTTTCCAGGGTGTATCCTTGATTGTAGGGAGATAATTTGTTTTTTTTCCGACATGTATGCCTTTTTCACCCATGTACAGTATTGTAAGTTTCATCTCCTATCTCCAATCATACCCACCACATCTATGTCAGATTGCATGAATAAATTAATAATTAATTTTTACATTCCTCCAAGGCCCACGGAAGGGTTCGGATGAAACGTGCACGAAACAATGACGTGAACCAGTTTCGATACACGACTTTCGAAATGATGTACGGGTGCTAAATGAGGCCCTTTGCGTATGTGCTGTGTGTGCGTGCGTGCATGCGTGTTTAAAGTGACCCGGTTCTGCTCGCCGGGCACTTTTAATCTGCCGTTGCTGGCACAAAATCTGTTCTTCAAATCGTCTTTTAAACATAATTTTCAGCATTTGGATGAAAGAGTGACTATGTAAATACGGTTAGCCATAATTGTTCTGTTTCTGAATGCAAACCAGAATCACGGAAATGTAGGAGTACGTGAAATATCCATGGAAGAGAGGTGTCGGCTTTGTACCATTTCCTGTTAGTACCTTCTAGTGTCGGCCGTGGATACAACACACACCACACACATACACACACGCACACACACACACACACACACACACACACACACACACGTTTCAACTTTTAGCAATAAATGTAAAAATCTAGTTTAATTTAACTTGTGCCCCTGGAACTAAAAAAAACAACTATATATATATATATATATATATATATATATATATATATATATATATATATATATATATATATATATATATATATATATATATATATAGTAACGAATTCACGCCCGCCGGCGTGCGATCGGCCGCGTACCTCTAATCGCAACCGCGTGGCCCAACGGACGGAAAATTCAGTCGTGACTTTCCGGAGCTAACGCCGGAACCCTGTCACGGGTGGGTCTTCAACCCCACGACAGCTGTGCCAATTGTCTACCCGCGCAAGATAGGGTCACTTGCCGAATTCGATATACCTAAGTACCTGCGCGGGGAGCCGACCGGGCAGCCGTACCTCAACGCAGGTCGGCTTGGGACACGAACCGCTTAGGCAGTCCGTTCCGTTCTGCAGTGATAACCAAGCGGGTATTATCGCCGACCTTGCCGGATCTGATTATATTTAACGGGTGTTTGACACCCCACTATTTATTCCGCGATGCAAGATGGCATTTTCAATAAGGAAGGAGGACGCAACGAACAGGATACATTCAAACTAAGCACATTTATTTATACAACACGTAAGTAAGCAAATAGAAACAAAAGGCAAGCACGTATACAGGCAAATAGAAACAAAAGCAAAACACGCATGCAGTTCATTTATGAAGATTGCGGGACGTACGCATGCAACTATACAGCCAAACACAAGCCATAAAACAAAGCACTACGACCGAATATAATTAATAAATGTAGTCACTTAGGCAGTTTTACTTGACAGACGGCGCCACGACAACATTCATTCAAAAACCCAAAAGAAACACAAGAAAAGACCCCCTCACAGACAAGGGGGTCAGGCTGGACCACTTGGGTCTTCATGACACGGGACCTGGGAGACCGAACGGTCCCGTGAGACCGTAGCAGGTTACCTGCACCCTCGAGGTGCCTCGATGGTCGGCGAGCTCTCTGGCACTCTCCTCCCGACTGCACGGCAGAGCTGGTCCTCCGCACACAACCCTCGCGACTTGGCGTTATCAGCACCATGACGAAGACAAAGCTCCAGCTCGAAACCACGTCATTCCACGAAGCCACCAAAAGACTGAACCACCACGAAGACGTCCACCACAAGAAGGTCTCAACCTCCAGAAGGCTATGAACCATAGGACCAGAAGGCGATGAACCCCAAGACCAGAAGGCGATGAACCACAAGACCCCCAAAAAAGACAGACAAAGGCCACCCCCAAGACCAAGACCAAGACACGAAGCTCGCGTGCTGTCCGCCTTGTATCCCATGGGCCTCAGCGCTTCGCCCCTCCCCTTTTTCGGCTCCGCCTCCTTTCGAGCCTTTTCGAGAAGCTTCTCGAAAAGGGGTTTTCCTCAGCTCCTAGCGCCTCATTCCTCGTATCCACCAATCGCAATCGAGCTTCCTCGCCCTTCCACTCACACCAAACGCGGAGAAAAAAAAAGGCGGGAAAACCCGCGCACCATTGGAGGTTACTCGCGTTATCGGACGGTTTTCGACGCGGAAACGGTTGTAGCGTGGTTTTTGGAGGATGGTGTTTGATAGCTCGCGTAGCGGCGAAAATGGTTAGATGGTGGCGTACATGTTGTGGCGATTGTGGCGTGGTTGGTGGTGGTTGTTGTTGGCGTTGTGGCGTACATACATATATGCAGTATATATATATAGATATATATATATATATATATATATATATTTCAGTGGCCCAACGTGGATTGAACTCAGGACCTTTTGGATCCCAAGCCGCTGCCCTAACCACTGCGCCAACACCAGGCTTTACAGCCGTAACTATATATATATATATATATATATATATATATATATATATATATATATATATATATATATATATATATATATATATATATATATATATATATATATATATATATATATATATATATATATATACATACATACATACATACATACATACATACATACATACATACATACATACATACATACATACATACATACATACATACATACATACATACATACACACACACACACACAAGCCGGTAGGTGGACATGGGTAGTCGGCTGTTGCTAGGCAACAGGGGTCCATAGCAACGGTTCTTTCTCACACATAACTAGGACATACCATGAACCTACCATACCAGTTTCATGTATATCTGACTCATAGTCTCTGAGATATAACGAACTTCGTTTTTTTTTATTGTTTTCGACCAGGGTTCATTCGAAGTCGATCTTCTCCGACAGTTTTCATAGGATCTGTCTGGAAAATTTTGACAATATGGCTGAATGTACTGCCCACAGTCGCTCGTGGCCCGATTTTTTTATTTATTTATTTATTTATTTTTTTTTTTTTTTGATATTCGAAAAAATTAATTTCTTATGATTTTTCAAAAATTTCAAAGTCCCGTTACTCAGCAACGGTTGTGTCCAGAGCAAAGGTTCTCATTTGCACACAACTAGGTCATGGTATGAACCTACCAACCAAGTTTCATCGAAATCGCCATTGTATTAACGGAGCACTGGACCGAACAGACCTACATACATACATTCGGACATGGGTAGTCGACTACCCAATATAACCTGTCGAGATGGGCCCGTTCGATGGGGAATGACCTGAGGATTAAGTACAAGAAAATTCATGATTCTAGCTTCAAGGGTTAATGTTGTAGATTGTTTTTTTCGTTAAAATACCCCCACATTTAGAGGTTTTTCGGCCGTTGCTAGGCAACGGAGGGGTCCACAGCAACGGTTCTTTCTCACACATAACTATGACATACCATGAACCTACCATACCAGTTTCATGTATATCTGACTCATAGTCTCTGAGATATAACGAACTTCGTTTTTTTATTGTTTTCGACCAGGGTTCATTCAAAGTCTATCTTCTCCGACAGTTTTCATAGGATCTGGTTGGAAATATTTGACAATATGGCTGAATGTACTGCCCACAGTCGCTCGTGGCCCGATTTTTGATTTTCGGAAAAATAAATTATTTTATGATTTTTCAAAAATTTCAAAGTCCCGTTGCTAGGCAACGGTGGTGTCCATAGCAACGGTTCTAATTGCACACAACTAGGTCATGGTATGAACCTACCAACCAAGTTTCATCGAAATCGCCATTGTATTAACTGAAATCGCCATTTTAAATACTGATAATAAGGGTAGAACAAATCTCAATGTTTTTTTTTTCGATTAGATCAACTACCCAACAGACAAACAAAACATACCGATGGAAATACTGATAAGGGTAGATCAAAAAAAATTTTTTTTGACTATCGACTACCCAGTATATCGCCGGAAATACTGATAATAAGGGTAGAAAAAAAAATCTCAATTTTTTTTTTTTCGACTAGATCGACTACCCAACACACACATATATATACATATATGTTAAAAGTCCTCACACCTTCTGGAGCCTGAACACCACCGTTTCCTGGGGTCTCTGCACATGCGTGCCAAGCATTCTGGGGCGGATTATGTCATTTCGAAAGTCATGTATTAGTTTGTAATATCACTGGAAATTTTAAAAGTCGACTCGATGTAGTTCTTGGGGAAAGAATGTCGAGTCTTAACAGAATTTATCGATTTACTAAATCATTGTAAACAATGCAATGAAGAACTTTATATAAATAAAGAAAAACTCGAAATATATCAAGAGAAGTAACTTGGTGAAGACGTAGAAAGGGAACCAGATATTCTTCGCTGTGAAGTTCGTTCAGCAATTGAACACCTGAAAGATAACAATTCTCCTGGAATAGACAGGGCGATTCATCAATATGTGGACCATCCCTCAGATGGGCGTTTAATTGTGTGTCCTGTCTGCCGGCATTAGTTTGTGGGTGTTAGAGAACATCTGCTAACTAATGCTGGCAGACGGGAAGTGTAGGTGAGCAATCGCCGGCATGATGGCCAAAGTTGATTCTAAATTCCTGACCTAACCTCACATTCCCCCTGTCCCAAGGGGGTTTGCTAAGCCCCTTAGCTGGGCATGTGGATTAGTATGTGGAGTAGTGGTGGAATTGACAATGCAGCAGGAGAGCTAATCAACGCCGCTGGAGAATCTGGCATCCTGTTAATGCACAAACTTTACAATAGGATGTAGGAAATGCCATAGTGGCTACTCAAATGGCAACAATACATCTACTGTATCTCTTGTTGCTGAAAAAAGGTCAAGAGGACACACCGAAGCACGAGAAAACATTCGAACCATCGCACCGATTTCACATACCAGCCAAATCCTCTTAAAAACTATTCAATAATGGCACAGACCTTATGTAGAGAGAGAAATTCCTGTCGAACAAGCTGGATTCGGAAGAGAACTTGGCACTCGCGACCAGATAGCCAATTTTCAATACATTGTTGAAATCTGCAGACAATATAAATGGAAGCTTATTGTCTGTTTCTTGAATTACAGCAAAGCCTTCCATTGTGTATCACACAGCCTCTTATGTAAGATATTGAAATTCGCACACACCTCAACTGGCTCAGAAGAAAGCTGTACGAAAGACAGGAATGCTGTGTTAGAACCGAAGTAGGAAATTATAAACTGGTTTGAAGCTTCAACAGGTGTGAAACAAGGACGCATCCTGACACCGTTTAACATCTTTGTTTAACATCTATGCTAAATACATCACGAGAAGAGCAATCAAGAACTACATTGACAGCATATCAGATACGCGGATGACACAACTCTGCTCGCAGAGCCTGATATTGAAGTAAAGAGGTTTCCCTACAAAATCAAAGATAAAAGTGAAACGAGGTGCTGGATAGCTTGTACATCAACACCAGCCAGATGAAAGCAATGATTGGTGAAGAAAAATAGAGTATTGACAAAGACAGAAAATCCTTAGAAATAGTAGAGAGCTTCAACTTTTTAGCAGCTTTGGTCACTCTTGATGGAAGTTGTGAAAAGGAAATTAGAATGGCGTCTCAGAATGGGAAGAACAGCAAAGAGTAAAATGACCAGGATCTGGTCCAATTGTAACATCAACAAATGCACCAAGTCCGCCTTGTCAAAGCTCTCGTATTTCCAATCGCAACATATTCATCTGACAACTGGAATATGAAAAAAATAGATGGGAGACTTTTGAGAATCAGTTTTGGAGAGAAGTGCAAAGGCTGTCATGGGAAAAGAGAAGCAACAACAGGCGTGAAATAACTTGCCGTTAATAACACATATTTACATAGCAGTGTCTGAAACCATTCACCGTCGTACTTTGGCCACATTTGCTGAAGAGATGTCAAAAATTTGGAATTTTTTTTCCATGTTTGGTAGAGTAGAT
>NC_140973.1:19460621-19495621 GCF_056783735.1 Eptatretus burgeri
AAATTTTGATTCATCGGTCCATAAGACCTTCTTCCAGTTATGAGTAGTCCACTGGTGATGCTTCATGGCCCAGGAAAGCCTCTTTTTCTTATTTTGCCATCTTAGCAATGGCTTTCTTACTGCGACTCTACTTGTCAAACCTGCAGCTCATAGTCTTCTCTTCACAGTTGAAATTGAGACTTCCTTCCTTCAACCAGTGTTAAGCTGTGCTTCAGGCTGCTGTCCTGCGAGTCACCTATCACGCAAGCTGTTGACTCTCAGAAACTTGTCTTCTGATTGTGTTGTGGCTTTGGGTCTGCCAGACCTCTTCCTGTCAGAGTTTCCTCCAGTTTCCAAGTGCCTTTTGATGGTGAAGGAAACTGTACTCATTGACACCTTGGCTTTGTTTGCAATTTCTCTAAAGGAAAGACTTACACTTTTTAGGGTTACAAGATGACCCGTGAACCCGTTGGGTTCCCGTTGTGACAGTGGTTGATTTAAAAAAAAAAAAAAAAAAAAAGATAGCTCCAGCGAACTATTCCGCTGAGGTTGTTTGCATTGATCAAATTCTCCCGAAGAGTACTTGACTGAATCGGGAATTGATTTTTTTAAAATATTTTTTTCATGGTCTGTCTTCCTTTGTTGATTGTCTTTTTCTCGCCATTATGATAGCAATATACTACTTCCTGCAGTGCAATATTGTCCAAATAATGCTTCAGAGGGTGTAGCAACACAGTCTGTTCCAACACGGCTTTTATACGGACAGAGGGTTTGAAACTAATCAACAAATGTTGGGACACCTCTAGGAATTGTTTGCATCAACTTCCAAGGCTTAATTTACTTCCTTTGCTGCAGAACAGCTGCAGTTGCTAACGCATTACTTGTTCCCTGAAAAGGGCCTTTTTTAACAACTCTGAAATTTACATTATTTTTCAGTTTTTGGTAACCTAAACTTCTTTTTTTTTTAACCTCTGGCAGTTTACCACTTAGCTTTGTACCATTTCAGGTTATTCACTGGACTTGAACTGCTTAAATTTCAGAAAAAACTGGAAAAATGGGGGTGTTCTAAAACTTTTGACCGGTTGTGTGTGTGTGTGTGTGTGTGTGTGTGTGTGTGTGTGTGTGTGTGTGTGTGTGTGTGTGTGTGTGTGTGTGTGTGTGTGTGTGTGTGTGTGTGTGTGTGTGTGTATACCTATTTTGTATAGTTAAAATCAAACAATGGATCCGATTTTGCATTAATGAATGGAATTGATTTTGTATCGATTAGTTGACGCCACATTGTAATATTAGGCAAATAACTATTGTTCCCCATAAATGACAAGTGATGATGTCAACAGTTCCCCCTTTGATCATGAAACAAGGGTGCATTTTGGCTTTAAAGCCTGTATTATATTTTTGGATGGTTGCTACAAGTCTTTAAAAAAATGGACGGAATTAATTGAAAATTGGTTGTTGTACTTGAGGTTTGCTGAGTAAAGTTTTAGGCCTTTCGGAGTCATTTAAAAAAAATCGTCTCCAGGGTTCTCAGGGTGAGGGGGCACCCCAATTCTCTCTATATAAATATGTTTGTCATAGCATCACTCCCGATGGGTTAGGGTGTGGGGTGGGTGGGAGAGGCAGGAGTGGGGGCAGCGGTATTACAAGTCCAAGTAAAATGTACTACTTCTGGATAAATAAATTAATCCATCCACAACGAGGGGTCATTTGCTCGTGTGAGAAACAGAGGAACTTCTTAAGGAATTATGTTACAATCTTTAAGGAAAGAAACATTAAATAGACGTTCAATTTGAAATGTTGACCAAGGCCGTGATTGCGGTTTGTGGTTTGTGTTTCCATCATTTGCAGGAACATTATGAGGATTACGATGGCTTTGTTGTTCTACACGGCACAGACACAATGGCCTACACAGCTTCCGCACTGTCCTTCATGTGTGAACACCAGGGAAAGCCAGTCATCCTGACCGGATCACAGGTGGGTGCTCAATGTGTGTGGGCTCATTCGCAAAACAAAGTGCACGTCATGCTGAAAACCCTAAAGCTGTTGGATTTGAGGAATTATCGTGGATGAGGAAATTGAAAGCAATTTTTTTTGGCTACTTCATGTTTCCCCTCAGAGACTTGTGCAATTCCACTTCATTACAATACCAGACTCGGTGTAATGATTAGAGGGTCCACTTTGAGTCTGGAAGGTTGACTGTTCGAACCTTGACCGAATCAAACCAAATACTTAAAAATTGATATGTGCTGCTTCTTTGCTTGACGCTCAGTATTTAAAAAGGATAGAGTACAGGCAAACAACCATAAGTTGGTCATCATAGCACAAGCTCCCTCTCTCTCTCTATCGAGTGCAGCCTGTGGCTGCTGGTTGCATCATTGGTTGGGACGTGGCTATGCCGCTGATGCTCCAATCCGTTTAATATCATTATATGTGGTTTATATCTTACCACAGCCATTGCAGTTTTGAAAATTGCAGATATACACACACACACACACACACACACACACACACACACACACACACACACACACACACACACACATACACATACACATACATACATTATAGAAGGGTGTAGTCCCCCTTACCAGTACACTGATGCTCATTTTGCCGACCTCGGAAGGATGATAGGCTGAGTCAACCTCCTGGTGCATTTTAATTCAGTGGCCAACAGGGCTTGAACTCAGGACCCTAGGATCCCAAGCCACCACCCCAACCACTAAGCCAACACCAGGCTACTAGAGGGTTAAAAAGTTATTATATCAAGTCAAAGACGAATCAAACTTTACATTATTTTATGCATCGAACAAGAAAATGAAAATCTACAAACCAATCTGTCTGGTGGAGTCTGTCAGTGTGAACTGCCGGACAGTCAGTCCTGCCACTTGTACACGAAATAGGCCGTTTTCTGGCACTTGCAAGTGGCTCAAATTTATATGGCTCAGGGCCAGAAACTCCATAGTATAAATTCCCATCATCCTCCGACTCGTCCTCTGCAATATCGGAATGAAAACGCTCTTTCATCGCCGCTGAAATCACTCTCTGATTCGCATCTCGCCATTGTTTACACGCTGTTTCCGAATGTTCACGAAGTTTTCGGAGAACGTGACGTCATAGCATCTTCGGTAACTTCCGGTCTGTTTTTCGATCACTGACAAAAGTTTTGACTTAAAAGTTAATTTTAGCATATTTTGAGTTTCAAGTGTAAGAAAATAAATACCCCACGTTTATTAATGTGCTTACAACCTTCGAATCATGCGACGTCATCAGCGACCCAAAACCTGCCCTTTAAAGATGATGTCCAATTTTTAGCTCGCCTGTTCGAAGAACAGAGAGCTATAGCGATACCCCCGGTGTGAGCGTCAGCGTGAGCATGAAAATGTTAAATTTTTTGTATTACGGAAAAACTCCTCGACGGATTTCAACGAAACTTGGTGGGGGGTTAGGTATGGTCCAAGGATCATGCCATTAGATTTTGGACTTGGTCCCCCCCCCCTCAAAAAAAAATTGAGAGAATTTTTTTTTGCATTTCTACACGTTTTAAGTGATTTACAACCCCTCCCCTCCCCCCAAAAAAAAATTGTTAGAAAAAAAGAAAAAATTTTGCAACTTTTTTTTTTCAACAAAATTTCGATATCTTATTTTTGCATTTCTACATGTTTTAAGTGATTTCCAACCCCCCCCCCCCCACAAAAAAAATAAATGTTGGAGAAAAGAACTATAACTCTGTCAGCACTGTTGACATCATATTTAATGAATAAGATATAAGGTTCACTTGAGTGACCCAGCAGTATTGGCAGCAGAGGTTTTGCACTCTCCCGAGTGCTCCCCCTCTAGTTTCCTTTCTAATGTTTTTATCTACCACACTTTTTTATACGCCCGATGTGTGTGTGTGTATATGTATATATGTATATATATATATATATATATATATATATATATATATATATATATATATATATATATCTATATATCTATATCTATATCTATATCTATATCTATATCTTCTTCTTCTTCTTCGGGTTCGGGGTCGCCACAGCGGATCATCCGTATGATGCGCATTGTGATTTGGCACATGTTTTACGCCGGATGCCCTTCCTGACGCAACCCTGGTCGCCTCTTACGACACAGGGATATGGTACACCTATTTTAACCGGGGTATACACCTACCCAGTACACTGGTACTCACTTTGCCGACCTCGGAAGGATGACAGGCTGAGTCAACCCCCTGGTGTATTAATTCAGTGGCCCAACAGGGCTTGAACTCAGGACCCTAGGATCCCAAGCCACCACCCCAACCACTAAGCCAACACCAGGCTCATGTATGTATGTATATGTATATGTGTATATATATATATATATATATATATATATATATATATATATATATATATATATATATATATATATATATATATATCGGGGCGTATTATGTGATACCAGTCGTCTGTCTGTCTGTCTATCCGTACGTTCCTGTCCGCACTCTAACTCCCAAAGTTTTCAACTTTCACGTTTCATATTTGGTACATAGGTACAGACTGTGGAGACGGTGTGTCTCGACATATGTTCTTCATCTAAAGTGGTTGCCATGGCAACCAGGATGCTGTTTTCCATCCGTTCCTGTCCGCACTCTAACTCCCAAAGTTTTCAACTTTCACGTTTCATATTTGGTACATAGGTACAGAATGTCAAGACGGTGTGTAGCGACGTACGTTCGTCATCTAAAGTGGTTGCCATGGCAACCAGGATGCTGTTTTCCATGTGGTAGCACAATTTTGTATATACCTTCTTGTTAGGGCGCATATTGTGCTTACTTGCGCTCTTGTTACTGATTACAATATACAAATACATATATTGCTTTATAATTATACTTCACTGCAATGCTTTATAAAAAAAATATTAATTATTAGACTCGTCTTTTAAAAACGATAAATGTATAAACAGGCGAGCATTGGGTGGCTTTGACACCAACTCTGGTTTTTCTTTTAATCCAATATGGCTGTCATACCATGTAACTTGCCATGTCAGAGCTGTCAGTAAAATATTCTTTATGGGTAGTCCCTCCTAGGTTAGTTTCACACCGATCGGACAAACAGTTTCAGAGAATTTTTTCTTTTATTGGAGGCACACACACACACACACAATAGTCTTGCAGCCGGCGTTTGCCAGGCAATCTTGGTACCCACCCAGAGGGTTACCTATCAATGGAAAATTCCATTCATTTGCAACCCCTAAAAACAAGTTTGATAAAAAAATAAATTAAAAAAATAAATAAATAAATAAATTTAAAGCAACTTAAATGCTATTTTATTTCCTTTGAATAAGTTTTAGTTGTAGTTCACAAGGCACCTACGGTCTGCAGTAGCCCCCTGTGGATTGGAAGTGAATGACACCTCACCTTGCAAGTGTTTTTTGTTTTGCAGTGGGAAAATAAATCGCATTCTGGGTGTTTGTTAGAAACTGATAACTCCCTCTTAAGCAATGCTTTCCTCTTTCATGGTGAATACAGCTCGCTTAGGCCTCAGTCACATTTGTTCTACGGCGAGGATACGGCGGCCGTACGCCCTCTGAATTGACAGAAACGTGCGGCGGCCACAGAGAAACTGAGGTGGCCTCAGGGTGGCCCTACGCCGTTTGGCTATATTTTACAGGCCGTAGGGTCGCCGTGGAATGAAATCGCGGAGTTATAACTTTTTTTCATTTATACGTTCGCCGTAGCAATTTGACAAAGCCAAGCTATGACGTAGATGTGTTCCACGTCGACTGTACATAGGGCGTGCGGTGGGCTTGCGTTTTCCGTGCGGCTGCCGTAAGCTCTTCTCAATAAAAAATGAATTTTCCCAACCCCCCCAAAATTACGGTGGCCGCACTATTTACACGGTCGCCGTGCGGTGGCCTTGCGGTCTGTGTGACTACCTGTGGGCAACGCAAGGTCGACGCACGGTTCCCCTACGCCGGCCACGGGCTAACGTAATCATGGATATTAAAAATTACAACCGGTTTTGCTGTGAAATTCAATCCTTGCCCAACAGTCCGTCACACCACGTGATCGGATTGCTTTTTTTGTTAACAATTAAAACACAAGATGATTAAAAAAAAAAAAATGAAGGTGAGAACACTAGGTAAGGCCTAAGTCACATTTGGCTCGGCGCCCGGAGGGTCTACAAAATGTACGGACACTCGCAATTGTAAAGCGGCCACAGTATTTCCACAGTCACACGTTTTTATTTTTCGGGCCGCCGCACGGCGTGTTTATAAATTGTGGAGACCGAAAACGTGGGGGTGCCGTAATTTTTTTGGGGGTTGGGAAAATTCATTTTTCATTGAGAAGAGCTGACGGCAGCCGCACGGTAAACGCAAGCCCACCGTACGCCCCACGTACGGTCGACGTGGAACACATCTACGTCATAGCTTGGCTTTGTCGAATTGCTACGGCGAGCGTAGAAATGAAAAAGTTATAATTCCACGGCGCCACTACGGCCTGTAAAATATAGCCAAACGGCGTAGGGCCACCCTGAGGCCACCTCAGTTTCTCTGTGGCCGCCACACGTTTGTCAGTTCAGAGGGCGTACGGCCGCCTTATCCTCGCCGTAGAGCAAATGTGACTGAGTACTTCCACCGACGAACTGAATGAACAAAGCACGAAGATGCGGGTCGAACAGGTGGGGGAGACACGTGAACAAACATGAACACTACGTTGTGTTCAGTTTTTTTTAAAAATGTATTGGGTTTTTAGGGCCAAACTTTCTTGAAAAAATTGTTCGGATTCCAATTTGTTCAAACAGTTTGGCCGTTCAGATTCTGGGGGACCACGGTATATTATAGTTATAGTATCTTCAGTTGTATATACTGGTATATTTTTATTTCAGTAAAAAAAAGGACTGGTATATATACCCACTCGTTACCGTCCGTCTGGCCGCACGTTCGCCTTAAGCCCCCCTGCGGTCGCCTTGCGGGCACCTTGAGGTCTCCTTGCGTCTGCCTTGAAAATTATATTGCCACCGCAGGGACGCCCTAAGGTCACCGTGCGACATCAAATCAAAGACCGTACGGCAACCCCACGTTTTCGGTCTCCACAATTTATAAACACGCCGTGCAGCTACCCGAAAAATAAAAACATATGTGACTGCTACATTGTGTGACCGTGGAAATACTGCGACCGCCGTAGAATTGCGAGTGGCCGCAGATTTTGGAGACCCCACGGCCGCCGTGGCAAATGTGACCTAGGCCTAACACTCCATGGTATGAATTTAACTTATTTCTAATGGCTCTTGTAGTCATTTTGTTGTCAATCGACACTTCTAAAGCTCATTTAAACTTGTTAGATTTTTTCTGTTGTACAACAAACACACCAATTGATGTATGATGGATTTCTCAGAGTTACCTGATGCTGAACCCACATTTATTAACAAGAAACCAAATGCAGAAATCTTTTGAACTCTTTCCAGGATTTGAGCGACGAGGTTTCGAATTTGTCACAGAGCCAAAAACCAATCAAAGTGTAATTTTGTGATTATTATGTTCATTTGTAGCCACATGACAATCAACTTTTCTGAACCCCAACCTCCAGAAGCAGTTGGATACGAGAGGTTCAGTTTATGGAGTGAGAGGTTGGGTACACAAATTTGGAAGCAAACAGAATTTTAATCATTCGGCCTTTTTACAAGCAGTGAGATGCGGTGCCATTTTACGTGAGGGAAGGGATGCAGGGGGAGCGTGCACCAGATTCTGGCCAGATGCTGGGTGTAGTGGCGCGCGACTGTAATCCGGCTACTTGGAAGCTTGGGTTGGGGGGTCGCTTAAGGATGGGAGCTCTGCACTGCGCCGTGCAAGACTGTACAGAGCAGCCTGGTCAGTACAGTGACACCCAACCCAGATTGTCAGGTGAGGCCAGATCAGATCTGTGATTTTCTACCTGTATCATGTCAAACCTGGACTAACCTGGTCATGGTCGAGTGTTGGAGACTAAACTGGTGCTCCCCACCAGGTCCTCCCGATGAGGAGGGTTTACAGATATGGACAACCAGCAGGACTAAAAACAAAACATGTCAAAGGGCAGAGAAGCTCCTTGTGAGCCAACAGCCCTCCATATCTGGTGCCCAACTGCATCTGCAGATGTCCTCCTGCAGTGGATATTTTCACTCCGGCCACCATAAATACACTTTACTCCATAAAAAACACACGAAGAAGTGTGTGGCGGGGTGGTGCTGAGGTGTCGTGTTGTCCACCACCAGAGGGCGGTCTCTCGGGTTAACATGAGGTGGTCCCTTCGGGTGGATGCCTGTAATGTCTCAACCCAAAGAGATGCGAATGGGCCAGGCATCTGCCTGGGGGATGGCCAGATGGAGGCCGCTGGAGTGGATGCAGCGATGCCCTGTAGTGCATGCTCCCCATGTATGTACGCATCCACCAAAGACACACTTGCCAAGGCACCAGCAGGTCTTTGAATAAGGAAACATGTTTGAGAGTTCAGCCTTGAGGTTGGTCAGATGTTGTTTTCTGGCTTTCCTGAGAGTGAACACACACTTGTTCCAGGCTTTGTGGAATTATTTGAGGTTGCCTTTGGTCGGATTTGCATTTTGGGAAAAGAAGAATGCAAGTTGTTTCAAGGCAACTTTTTCAGCACAGGATTCTGAGTACCAGGGGTGAGAGGATGGGTATGATAACTGCAGACGAGATGGTATAAATATGTGCATAAGGGAAAGCAAGCTTGTGTGGAAGAATCCCAGAGAGTATTGACTTGAGGCAAGGTGGAAATGAAGGACCAGTCTTGACATGAGAGGTCAGCTTTCAGTCCCTGCCAGTCAGCTTGATTGAACACCCAGGTTTTATGGTGCTGAGGCAGCTTTGTGATCATAACCTCTCTTGTCCATTTGGAAATTAAGCATTCTGTCTTTCAGATCTGAATTTCATAAACATATACTTTATTCATCTTTATCATCAAGTACCATGCTCCATACAGAACGTCGGTTCTGCTGAAACAGTTTCTTGGCTCGGGTTAATACCTAGACGGGTCCCCTCTCTGATGCAGAAAGTTGGGCATCATCATCATCATCATCATCATCATCATCATCATCATCATCATCATCATCATCATCATCATCGTTTTACGGCCGTTTCCATGCTTGCATGTGTAAGCCGTGGTTCACCTAATGGCTGCTTTCCAGGATGCACGATACTTTGCTTGCCCTCTTGTTTGGCCTTTCGTTCTAAGATCGTCTCTCATCAACACATCCCATGTTTTCCTCAGGTGGCCTCTCGCTCTCCTTCCATTCACATTCATATTTATACACCTCCTCACACAACTACCTGACCACATCCTTTCCACATGTCCAAACAATCTCAACCGACCTCTACGCATAACCTCACTAATGCTTTCTATACCTAACTACCTAACCTATCTCTTAATCTCACATTTGATTTCCTCTCCTTCAGTGTCACATCACACATCCACCTCACCATTCTCATTTCATTTCATTCACACCTCCGTTCATCCTCCTTTTTGATCACCCATGTTTCACTGCCACACATCATCACGCTTCTAACGCAAGCTGTATAAAGTTTTCCCTTTAATCAGAGATTGGTCCCTCTCGATGTCAATAGGAGGTAACAACTCCCTAAACTTCCTCCAGCCACTTCTAATTCTTGCATTCACTGCTGCCTCCACACCACCACCTGCACTAATCATATCACCAAAGCACCAGAATTTATCTACACGTTCCAGAGATGTATCCCCATAAACTAACTTTTCCGCTCCAACTGGAGTCATTTGTTTACCTGCCCAAATGGCACGTTTGAAGTCAGGTGCCACCTCTTCTGCGGCTCAAAGTTTCTGCTGTCTCACCAGCTCTACCACGCAGAGTACCAACATTCAGACGAGCAACACCTATCTTGTCATGCCGAGTGGGTGCTTTATGCATGACAGGTTTGCTCCCATTTGTAATTTGTACACTGTACAGCCATATATTTCAAAGAAAAAGAAAGTGAGAGGGAACCTGAGTATAACAGCCATCCTCCATGGTATCTGCCACAGCAACCCCAGACATCAGTGCACTAACGTGACCTGATGTCATAACATCAGCAGTCCAGTGGCCTCGTGGGTGACTCACCCAGCCCACTTCAGGGACACCCATCCATGCGTAACATGGATGGGCTATTATTCGCCTACTGATGGAGCAGCCTTCCAGTACACTACAACTGGTTTCGGGCTCCTGTACTGTCAGACAGGAAGTGCCAACCTGTTAAAACACACACTCTGTACCCTCTGGACAATGCAGCAACACTGCCCAGTGTCATCGCAGTAACTAAACCAGATGGGGAAGCACACAACTCAGGTCCCCATTTTGCCAAAAGGCATACTTGAGGCATGTTTTTGTGGCCGGATGCCCTTCCTGACGCCGCAACAATATCAGCTGTGGACCAAGCTTTTGTTGAAAGAGACATACCCTGCAAGGCAGCAGGGGGATTTGCAATCAGTTTCCTTCTCCTAGGTGGACTGCCTATCAAGGCTAAAGTGCTCCACCTGCCCTAGTTGGATTGGAGAGTACAAAAGCATGTCCTCATATCTGAGAACCATCCACACCACACCTCGAGGGTAGCAACTTACTCCGAGATGCTCCAGACATTTAGCCAGTGCCCTCAAGAGCACTGTTGCCGTGGTGCACCACAAGGAGGTAGTCTGGAGTCTTGGCAAGGGTAGAGCCTATGTACCAGAAGGAAGGACTTGCACACTCGGCCTTCTTTTCGCTCACAGAGCTATCTGGCGGCCGTAGCTGAAAGCAAGGAGTGGTAAACCACAGCTCACCTTACTACAGCACTAGACGTGTACACCTGTCCTGTGGGAAACCACCACCACACCACAGGGCAGGAATTTGTAATTGTTAATAGTGCCGGTGATAGCTCGCCTACTCTTCACAAAGGACACCGTGGGATATTTAACGTTCACCAACTATTACCAGCAGATGGGACACCAGCTTAACATCCATCCTCGGGAAGGCGCACACATTGATGCCTCGCCTTGCCTGTGAAACGCTGGGATGACAGTTTATAGCTGGTCAAGATTATAATTTTACCTGTAGTGTTTCCTCTTGGTCGCCACCACTTGATAAACACTTAATTGTGTACATTTGCCTAAAGGTAATTCCATCTTGATAAGGTTCATGTGAAAGTGACCATGAGGTCACACCATTGGTTGATGTTCCTGTATTGTGTGCACGTGGCTGCAGGTTCCAATCTCGGAAATGCGCAGTGATGGACGAGATAATCTGCTTGGAGCTCTTCTCATTGCAGGCCACTTTGTCATCCCTGAGGTTTGTAAGCACACTCTGACGTAACTCGTGTTCTTCTTTTTCAGCAACCTGCTTGCCTTTATGTGATATACACCGATGAGCCTAAACATTATGACCACCTGTCTAATATGCTGTTGGTCCTCGTGTACCGCCAAAACAGCGCCGACACGCCGAGCCATGGACTCAACAAGACCCCTGAAGGTGTCCTGTGGTATCTAGCACCAAAACATTAGCAGCAGATCCTTCAAGTCCTGTAAGTTGCGAAGTGGAGCCGCCATGGATCGGACTTGTCGGTCCACCACATCCCACAGATGCTCAATCGGATTGAGATCTGGAGAATTTGGAGGTCAGGGCAACACCGTGAACACTTCATCATGTTGCTCAAACCATTCCCGAATAATGTGTGCAGTGTGGCAGGGCGCATTATCCTGCTGAAAGAGGCCACTGCCATAAGGGAATACCATTGTGATGGAGGTGTGTACCTGGTCTGCAACGATGTTTAGGTCGGTGACCCGTGTCAAGTTGACGTCCACATGAATGGCCAGACCTAGGGTTTCCCAGCAGAACATTGCCCAGAGCATCGCACTCCCTCCACCAGTTTGTCGTCTTCCCACAGTGCATCCTGGTGCCATCACTTTCCCAGGTAAACGGTGCACACGTACACAGCCATCCATGGGATCTAAAAGAAAACAGGACATCGGACCAGGCGACCTTCTTCCACTGCTCCAAGGTCCAGTGCTGACACTTCCGTGCCCATTGTAGGCGCTTTCAACGGTGGATAGGGGTCATCATGGGCACTCTGACCAGTCTGCGGCTACGCAGCCCCAAACGCAGCAGGGTGCGATGCACTGTGGATTGTGACACATTCCTCCCGTGACCATATTTTTAGATTTTCTGTGACTTGTGCCACAGTAGACCTTCTGTCGGTTCGGACCAGATGGGATAGCC
This sequence comes from Eptatretus burgeri, assembly GCF_056783735.1. NCBI lineage: Eukaryota > Metazoa > Chordata > Myxini > Myxiniformes > Myxinidae > Eptatretus > Eptatretus burgeri. The sequence goes on from NC_140973.1 coordinate 19,472,834, forward strand.
TTCATTGCCCTTGTGCATCGATGAGCCTTGGGTGCCCAACACCCTGTCACTGGTTTGTGGTTTGTCCCTCCTCGGACCACTGTCGGTAGGTACTCACCACTGCTGACCGGGAGCACCCCACAAGCCTTGCCGTTTCAGAGATTCTCTGGCCCGTTCGTCTGGCCATAACAATTTGGCCCTTGTCAAAGTCACTTAGGTCTTTACTCCTACCCATTTGTCCTGCATCCAACACATCAACTTCAAGAACTGACTGTTCACTTGCTGCCTAATATATCACTCCCCTTGACAGGTGCCACTGTAACAAAATAATCAATGTTATTCACTTCACCTGTCAGTGGTCATAATGTTTTGGCTCATCAGTGTATATATTGCAGATATGATCATAACTTGATTTCCATTAAAGCTGCATAAAAAGGTCCAATCCTCGCTAACTGTGTGTGTTCTTCACCATTTCTGTGTAACTTTTTTTTACCTGTGGTTGAAAAGTATGAAACGGGGAAACAAACCTGGTTTCTAAACTCTCCATACTTTATCGATTTATTCATTTAAAAATTCAATCATAGTTGATGGAATTTGATTTTGTACATGGTTATTTGGAATTCTTTGGACCCACTTTTATGATTCCTGAACTATTATATCAGACTTTCCTTCTTTTGATGTTTATTTTCTGTTCTGCACCCCCTCGTTTAACTCATCAGGTGGGGCTTTACTTCCACCATAAGCTGTATCGTGGTAATCGAGTCACAAAAGTCGACTCCGGTCGCTTCAAGGCCTTCCTGTCTCCGAACCTTCCTCCCCTCATTAATGCTGAAGTCAACATTACAGGTATGATGACCACCAAATGTGCACAGTGGGTGTGTGGCCTCTTCCATCATGTGCAGGCCTGGTTGGCATTTCCATTAGAGCATTTAACTCAAAATTCTGGGACTCAAAGTTTCTAATGCTATTTACTGTGTTTATTTATACAGTGCTTATAGGAAGTCTACACCCCCTTTCAAAAATTTCACCTTTTGTTGCCTTATACCCTGGATTTAAATTGCATTAATTAATTTAGACATTTTCCACCTTTATTTACACGTCGTAACCCAAAACTTCTAAGTGAAAACCAAATTCGACAAATTTTAGAAAATTAATAAAAAATACAAAACTAGAATATCTTGGTTGGATTAGTGTCCACCCCCCTTATAATAGCAATTGCTAATTAGCTCAGGTGTAACCAATCACCTTCAAAATCACACAATCAGTTAATTGGCCTCCACCTGTGTTAAATTGTAGTGATTCTGATTATTTCAGAATGAAATCAGCAAAAATCACATTGGAGATTCTGAAGCCATGTGGCAAAAAGTTTTGTGGTCTGACAAAACCAAATGGAAATTTTTGGCCCAAATTAAAAACATTACGTTTGGCACAAACCCAACACAGGACATCACCCAAAGAACACTATCCTGACTGTGAAGCATGGTGGTGGCAGCATCATATTGTTGCGGGCCAGGGGTCGGTGGCGAGAATGACCACTAGGTGGGGAAGGTTCGTCGTCGCCCACCAGACTCCCTGGAATTGTAGGCCATCGCTCGGATAACTCCGCCAGCCAGCGGGTCGTTTAACTGACCGTGGAACGCCAATATCTCGACCGCGTGGTGTAGGGTTATTTTGTCTAGATCCAATGTACCTAAGTAACTACACGGTCTCGGCTACCGGGGATCCACGCCCTCGGAATGCCTGGCCGAACAAAAAATGTGACAAGGAACATTGTACACAAAGAAATTTGATAAATCACACTGTGAACACTGGATATATTGACGTCCAAACGACCCTCACTTTCGAAACTTCGTGCAGAGCGTGGGTTTGGCTAGTGTTTAATAAACTAATCTAAAAGCACATTGACATTTTCTTGTATCCTTATCCTGCATGAAAATATTTTCTTTATCCTCTTATGGTATGTGTGTTGGGCATTGCCCATTGGTGGCATTTGTGGCTATCTCAAGATGCCCTGAGTTGATGGTTAGCCTTCTCTTTAATCCGCGGCAGTCCCAGTGTGGATGGTTCACCTACTATGTAGACTGTGGAGTATTTCAGTATTCCAATTCAGCTCTGATGAGGGGGCAGCATTTATGCCCAAGTCAACATGTTGTGTAACTTGGAGGTGATTGAGTTGTTTGCATGATGCCATTCTTTTTGAAGGTAATGATAGTCTTGATGAAATAGGTCGTGAGGCTGGGTGAAGTCCTTTGAACATGGAGGGTATGTTGATTCATTGCATTCTTCAGATATGAATCGTACACACTAGTCTGGATAGACTGTGAGATGGGGGAAGGGGGGAGGTCAATGCTTAATCAAATTTACAAGGCTTTATTCACTAGAAAGGAAGCGGTTGTGAGGAGATATGATAGAGTTGTTTAAGATAATGAAAGGGAGATAAAATATGTGCAGATTAATTATTCAACAGAGTAGACAGTGATAGTGCCAGGGGCCATAGCTTGAGAGGAAAGAAGAGGAGAGTTAAGACGGTCGTAAGGCATGGAGGGGATTTTTACTCAGAGTAGTTAATGCATGGAATGGTCTCCCTGGAAAGGTAGTGACAGCAGAAAAAGGAGATAAGTTTAAATTATAATTGGATAGGTACCTGGAAATTATGTGGATGTTGATAGGACATTTCGGTAGTTTGAATATTGATTGGTGATTGTGTACGGAGTGCTGTTGGTGGGGGTCTTGTTAAGGGGGTTGTGTGGTTGATGTGTGGTTTTAACCAAGCCCATGCCCCCTCTTCGAGGGGAAGAAAAGAAAAAAAAAAAACCCCCAAAAAAACAAAAAAAAATGTTTGTTTTTTCTTTCATGAATTAAAAACTTTATTTTTTATATATTTTTTATTTTTTATTTTTGCATTTTCTTTGGATCTTGGGTTGGGTGGTGTTCGCGCAGGCATGATGGGCTGAATGGCCTCCATCTGTGTTGGATTTCCTTGTTGTTTCCTTGTTGATGTCGGGAAGGATGTACAGGTTGTACTTAGGTAGTCTTCTACATGAGTCGATAGATGCCAGAATTCCATTCAGCCACAAGAGCATTGGTGAGGTCGGGCACTGATGTTGGGCGATTTAAGTCTGGCTCGCAGTCGGCGTTTCAATTCATCCCAAAGGTGTTCGACGGGTTTGAGGTCAGGACTCCATGCAGGCCAGTCAAGTTCTTCGATACTGATCTCGACAAACCATTTCTGTATGGACCTCGCTTTGACATGGGGGCATTGTCATGCTGAAATAGGAAAGGGCCTTCCCCAAACTGTTACCACTAAGTTGGAAGCGCAGAATCATCTGGAATGTCATTGTATGCTGTAGCGTTAAGATTTCCCTTCACTGGAACTAAGGGGCCGAGCCCGAACCATGAAAAACAGCCCCCGACCATTATTCCTCCTCCACCAAACTTTACAGTTGCACTACACACTCCGGCAGGTAGCGTTCTCCTAGCATCCGCCAAACCCAGATTCGTCCGTCAGACTGCCATATGGTGAAGCGTGATTCATCACTCCAGAGAACGCGTTTCCACTGCTCCAGAGTCCAATGGTGGTGAGCTTTACACCACTCCAACCGATGCTTGGCATTGCACATGGTGATCTTCAGCTTGTGTGCGGCTGCTCGGCAATAGAAACCCATTTCATGAAGCTCTTGACAAACCGTGCTTGTCCTGATGTTGCTTCCAGAGTCAGTTTGGAACTCGGTAGTGAGTATTGCAACCGACGACAAACAATTTTTTCCAAACTTGGTGTTTCCAAATTTTTCCAAAAACAAATTTTTCCAACAGACAAACTTGGTGCAGTCATGGATCGTCACCTAACCATGAAAGAACAAATTAAGAATGTTTGCCGCTTGGCCACTGCAGCAATTATATGTAATAGACATATTCAGAACTATCTACAATCGTTTTGGTACACTCGTTTGCTGCCAGCCGATTACAGATACATGACAGAAGTAAATAGACACCATGATAGACTTCTGTGACTCATTGAGACTGACTCAATCTGTCAACTTCCCGATTCGGATCTCAACCAACAATACTCCATCGATTCTGGATCTGATTTGACCAATTTCACTGAAAATATCTGCTGTTCTTCGTCCGCTCTAATTGGTTCATCTGACCACGTGCTTGTCAAAGTAGACATCTCTCTGGCTGTTGTTAGAGAACAACCTCACCGCCGTCGAGTCTGGCATTTCACTCAAGCCAACTGGCAGGGTTTTCAAGCAGCCATCAAACTTCGAGACTGGTCTCCCATCTCTACTTCCTCCGGCATCAACTCGTCCTGGGAATTCTTTCAAAGAAACTTGCTCTCCCTCATGCACGGATTTATCCCCTCTCGTGTTCAGTTGTCCTACCCTTCCTCCCACCCTTGGTTTACTGAAGCTTGTGGCGAGGTAATTGTCCTGAAACAACTTGCCTTCACCTCATGGAAAGCAAACCCAACTGAGGGTAATCTCAGTTCCTTCAACAAAGCTTGGAACAAATGTGTATCTACCCTCAGGAGAGCCAGACAACAACATCTTTCTAATCTCAAGTCTGAACTCTCCAACCTGTCTCCCTCCTCCAAATCCTGGTGGCAGCTTGTAAAGTCTGTTTCTGGTGTATGTTCCCCCTCCATCCCCTACATTACCTCAAATGGCTGCACGGCTGACACTGCATATGAAAAGGCTGAATGCAAAAACTCGGTGTTTGCTTCTAAATTTTGTGTCCAACACCCATCGCTTTCTGTACCCACCTTATCCAGTCACACCCAGCTGTCTCTGGACTCTGTGTCCTGTTCTCCTGACAAGGTGGAGAGCTTGCTGTCAAACCTCGACTCAGATTCTGCAACAGGTCCAGACGGCATCAGCTCACGTGTCCTAAAAACCTGCTCCTCTGCTCTTGCTCACCCTCTCTCTGTTATATTCACCCTCTCATTTGCTCAAGGTCATCTGCCATCTGCTTGGAAATTTGCAAACATTACCACTCTGCATCAAAAGGTGCAAAAACAGATCCCTACAACTACACACTAATCAGCCTTGTCCCAATCATCAGCAAGGTTATGGAATCCATCATCGCTTCAGACATTATATCCTTCCTCTTCTCCAATGGCTTGATTTCCGACCATCAATTTGGATTCAGACCAGGTCACGCTACCCTGGATATGCTGCTCTCCCATCAATGGATGGAGGTCCTCAATGCCAGACATGAAATCAGAGACATATCCCTCGACATATCGCGTGCCTTCGATACTGTCTGGCACCCTGCCCTGTTCACCAAGCTCTCTTCCTGTGGCATTCAAGGCCATCTCCACTCATGGCTCGCAGACTTCCTCTCCTGTCGCAGTCAACGTATGGTGGCCCTAAATGGAGTTCTTTCATCCCCTTTTCCTGTCCAGGCTGGAGTTCCTCAAGGCAGCGTTCTGGGACCAGTGCTTTTTCTGGTTTTTATCAGTGACCTCTCCGACTCTCTGGAAAATCCTCTTTTTCCCGCCTTTGGAACAAACTCCCACACTCTCTTCGATCCCATTCTTCCCTCCAGGTCTTCAAAACAGCTGTTCACCACCATCCTCTTGTCTTCCCCCATCCAAAACCACAATCTTTTGTTCCCCTGTTAATCCACCCCAAACTGACTCCCTTCAAATTTCCAGCTTTCCTTCCTGAAAGTCCCTGTCGTGTAAGGACCTGAAAGTCCCTGTAGTGTCCATCTTGTTTTCCCCTTGTACCTCTCCCTTCCACAGATTTCCAAATGTCTCTGTTCCCAACTGTTTTGTCCTTCCTCTCCCACCCCTCTTCTCGCATGCTCCCCTTGTTGTACATTTTGTGCTTTATCTCTCATCCGAGCCTTGACATTGTGTACAAAAAAAAAGTACCTGCACTTATAATATAATCAGTCAGTCACTGTATCTACATGCCCTCCCTTATTCTCCTTGCACCACTGAATTAATCAAGGGAGGGAGGTGCGAGAAATTTAGCAGGGGTAAACTGATTTTCAGGCCACCATGTATGTATGTATGTATGTATGTATGTATGTATGCGTATAAAGAGAATTGCCCAACCAGTCAAAGAGGAAGCTCTTCACCATTTCACACCCAATATTGAGTGGTTCCATAGCAAAAGTATAGACACAGAGCTCAAATGCAGGAAACTCCAACGCTACGTGACCATTCAACTGCCGTACCAGTTTCACCACAAGTCGGCAGATGTTCAGCGACGGCGTGAAATAAACCACAAACTGTCAAAGTTACAGACACCCTGCCACACACAAGGCCAGAAGCAAGACCGTTTCTCACGTGATAAAAATGAAAAGCCCAACAGCTGGGGTAAATTTATTTGGTGAGAGATGATCGATTGCTTCTGGCAAGTTGCCGGTGAAAGGTGCAATTTGGCCTTTCATTTCCAAACACCCATCACAATTTCAGTGTTTGTTTCGAGGAAATTCAAATGTCTGATGGAAGATTTATATGGTTAACAGAAGCAACCTCCTGTGTATTTGCTGTGTGTACAGTGAGCTGGGACATGGTGTGGAGGCCGAACACAATGCACAAGTTCCGCGTTCACACCAACCTCAACCGCAACGTGGGTTTGCTGCGTCTCTTCCCAGGAATTACCTCGGACACGGTGTGCACCTGCCTCACAAGTTTGTGAGCTGCTTCTTCTTCCACCTATTATTCTGCCTCTTTTTTTTTTCCCCCCTTCTTATTCTTCTTCCTTTTCTTCATATTTTATTGATCACTTCTTCAGAAATATTTCAGATTATTATCGTTACACTGTTAGCGATTCTGAAAGAGGTGTACAGTGCATGGAATCTCCACCCAGTAATCTATATTTAGTCAGAGGACGCTTTGCTTGATTGCCATAACCTTTGAAGTTGATAGTTGAGTGGGCACTACCGGAGCTGTTGCAGCTACAGCCTCCGATTACACAACTGCTTCCTCTCATTCCCATCCTCAGATCCGGGCCTTTCTGCAGCCTCCCATGCAGGGCATCGTGTTAGAAACGTACGGCACCGGCAACGCGCCCGACAAGCGACCCGATCTACTCGAGGAGTTGCGGGCGGCCACTGACCGTGGCGTTTTGATCATAAACTGCACACAGTGTCTTTGTGGGAGTGTCAGTGAGAGCTACGCCACTGGAAAGGTGTCACCGCTCAGCTCCTAGGCTACTGCAACATCTTTTTGTAATTTCCAATTTTAATATGAATGACCATTATTCATGAACCCCAAAGCAATATTGTCCACAAGTTCATTCTCCAGTTAATAGTACTTCAACCGTTAAGGCGTTTTGTTCTTGCTGTGGACCCTCCCCCCCCCCCCCCCCATTGCAGGCCTTGTTGCATTGTGGTGTGATTCCTGGAGGAGACATGACCCCAGAAGCCGCCCTGGCCAAACTCTCGTATGTCTTGGGGAAAAGCGAGTTGAGCATAAAGCAACAGAAGGAGGTGGGAGAGGTTTTGAAAAGGGTATTGTTTAAAAAGTGGTTGATTTCGGATTTGATGATAAGGGGTCATTTAGCTCTACTGGTTGTGAAGCCAACAGTTCACACCTGATTGGACACTGATGTGGTGTTTATACATGTCATGTGTTTTGTCACACTGATACAGAAATTCTTACTCTGAATGATGATTTAATTTACACGAAGGCAGGTAGCCCTTCTGTTTCATTCAGCTTCATTCAGCCGAGGTTTATGGGAAAGCAAGGTAAACATGGCGACGTGAAAGCATTTTCAGGTAGTGAGGAACAGACACACTTGGGATTATTAATTCAACAAGCTTTATTGAGAGAGACGACCATGAGTAGGTGTGGGTGATGATGTGAGGTCAGCTTTTTCATTAATCCACTGGGATTGAGCTGAGCCTTGTACAGGCCCAAGTCGCAATTCTACCTCATAGCTTGAGTTCAGACACCTTTCGACTTTTAATCCTGGCTCTTTCACATTATTGGGATACCACGTAGATTGCTGGTTTTCTTTCAGAGCTCGGCTCTGAAAGCTATCGACTTTGGTCATAAACCGCTTTGCATGTTGGTCATGTGTGTCATTGCAATCTTCAGCGATTAATCATCGCACACTTTAGCTGGGTAGCCTGTGAGATGGTGGCCGAGGGAGGGGGGAGGATTGCTTGTTTACAGGGTGTACCTGATTTTGCTTGTTGCTTGGTACAGGCTGGTTTTTTTTTTTTGTTTAACCTGTTCCCCACACAGCGGGAGATGGGGTTGTGTGTGTGTGTGTATGTATATATATATATATATATATATATATATATATATATATATATATATATATATATATATTTCTTCTTCTTCTTCTTCTTCTTTTGGCTGCTCCCGTTCGGGGTCGCCACAGCGGATCATCCATATGATCTGCATAGTGATTTGGCACATGTTTTACGCCGGATGCCCTTCCTGACGCAACCCTGGTCGCCTCTTGCAACACAGGGATATATATATATATATATATATATATATATATATATATATATATATATATATATATATATATATATATATATATATATATATATATATATATATATATATATATATATATATATATACGGTGTATTGTATATAGACACTAGGCTGCAAACTTTTGAGAATTTGAGAGCTGATCAAACTATATGCCATATTATAAAGCAAAAACAAAATAGTATCAATTCTGCCATTCTTGTGCACTCTGGTCCACTCTGGTATGTCTGTGAGTCCTCCCACAGAATGAATTTGTGTCTCCACTTCCATAGACAATGTCCTCAGGTATGCTGTTCCAGAAGAGAATGATAGCCGGAAGGAATGACCTGTCATAGAGGTGTATACTCCATTGTCCATACTGGTTCCTGCTGTTCATTGGCTGCAGAGTGTGCCCCCTTCTGGTGCTGCTAGATAGTGCTGCTCTCTGTGGCATAACTGAGTGCAGGAGTTCTGATGCTTCTTCAGCATTGTCCTTTGTGAATAGCAGATGCAGCCCAACCAATATTCTGTAGTGAGACAGAGGGTCAAGATTACCAACAGCATTCGGTTTAATCAGTTTCATGGCCTTCTCTTGCATATCGTCCAGTTTTCTCATGTTGGTATCTGATTCTGCCATTCAGGAGTGAGGTGTACACTCCATCGTGCTGCGAACATGTCCTTTCTTATGCTCTGCTTCTTCCATGTGGGTTGAGAAAGGGGACAAGTTGCCTCAGGACTGTATTTGGACAGTCTTCTACATGAGCTGATAGATGTCAGAATTGTATCTGTAGTGGAACAGCTTGGCAGAATGTATGCACACATATCTTAAACATTAGAGCTGGAAGGTATGTACAGGATCTTCCATAAGTCTTGGTGTATGTATATATATATATATGTATGTATATATATATATATATATATATATATATATATATACATATATTGTCGTGTCAACGGGTCTGCTAATGCGGACCCACCATACCAAAGCAATGTGCTTTGCGAATGGCCGAATTAAAGGGAATCGCACTCGAACGGGTAGCCTGGATTCCCTGGTCAGAATCCAAATCCCATTGGTCTCGTGGAATGAATGTTTAACAAATTCAATCTCCTCCAGGGATTAACCAAAGCGGGTCGAAAGGTTTTGGGCATACTTGAGATAATGGCGGTTATCAGGCTACACATGCACTTAGGGACAAACAGTTTATTGAAAGGTGACAGAGGATGATGAAAATGGAGAACCACAAGACTAAAAGCAGACTGAAACAATCAATAAAAATAAATAAATAAATATGCACTTAACGCAATAACGAACCTGTGGTGCCATATGCATTCTTACATTTGTGCACAAAGGGGAAAACCCAGGTTTGGTCTTGAAGCATATGGGAGGGCAGGTCTCCAAAATGAAACACTGGGAAGGACCACAGGGTGGCACAGGTCAGCACTCCAGCATCCACGAAGGTGGGCCCACTCAGCACTGATGTCCCCAACTCCGGAGAAAGCGCAAACACCCCTGGCTCTAGCCAACTCGATTTTCCCCCTGTTAACAGTCACTTGGCTTCCAGGAGAGGAGAGTAGCGAAGTGCAGAAGAAAAGAGTGGGAAGAATTCAGAGAATGGGAAGAGAAAAGAGAGGATGAATAAGCCCATGTATGGCCTTTTAACACATTCTCCATTGGCACACTCAACACTTTCAAATGTTCTTTGCTCATCCTCTGGCATGACCTTTCCTGTTTCAGCATGACAATGCCCCCATGCACAAAGTGAGGTCCATGCAGAAATGGTTTGGCGAGATCGGTGTGGAGGAACTTGATTGGCCTGCACAGAGCCCTGACCTCAACCCCATCGAACACCTTTGGGATGAATTGGAACGCCCGACTGCGAGCCAGACCGAATCACCCAACATCAGAGCCCGACCTCACAAATGCTCTTGTGGCTGAATGGAAGCAAATCCCCACAGCAATGTTCCAACATCCAGTGTAAAGCCGTCCCAGAAGAATGGAGGCTGTTGTAGTAGCAAAGAGGGACCAACTCCATATTAATACCCATGATTTTGGAATGAGATGTTTGACAAGCATTTGTCCACATACTTTTGGCCATGTCATGTATGTATGTGCATTTGCACATCTATATACATGTACATCCATATATAAAAAGAGCTCTGTCTCGGCATGCGTCCATCCATCTGTCCTACCTTCCATCCATCCATCCGACCATTCATCTGTCCAGCCGTGTGACTATATGTCTATTATTTACGTACTATTGGAATGTGCCTTTCGACCCTTTAGACAGCTGAGAGCCCTTAGGCCTTTGAAGACCCTCTAAGACGCTGAGGACCCTTAAGATGCAAAAGACCCCCAAGATCCTGAGGACCCCCAAAGACCCCGAGGACCCAAAAGTCCCCAAAGTCACCGAAGACCCAAAAGACCCCTAAGACCCTTTAGACCCCTGAGACATCAACAACATTTCCACCCATTACACCCTTCAGACAGATTAGACAGCTTCGACCCTTGATGACTTGGACCACTTGGACCTTCTTATTTCACAAATAAATACAGTAGCACCAATATTACAAATAAATTTGGAGAAAATAAATGTTTGTATTATGATTGGTGTAAATCATGCCAACACAGCAAATCTGTGACGCCAATCTCTGCAACAACGTGTGGAGAGGCGAGCGTAGCGCAGCAATGCCAACCCTCCCGATTTCATCGGGAGGCTTCCGAAAATTCACCCAAACTCCCGCCCTTACGATCACTATCCTTATCCTCCCGAAATTTTGATATTTTTGCACTGTTCACTAATCAGAATGTACTAGTATGAGAATTGAATGAAAAGCATCGTCTGCTACGTATAGCATGTGGTAACTCCATAACATTCGCTGCTTCCAAATTGTACGTAAAAAATTGCAAATTCAAATGAGGAGCAGCGAAACATTGGGTCTGGATCTCGCTTATGCGATCATGCACTGAGATTTAGTGCATGCGGTATGTGTGCAATACAGTGCATGCGGTATGTATGCACAGTGTATATGCATGCGATACGCTCACTGCATGCAGCTGGGCCCCGTACCAGCCCGGCGGTCGCGACCACCGTGCGGTGTTTAACAGCCGCTAGAGTTCTACGAGTCGCGCTGCAGCTGTGGAACATCGACTTCAGAAGTTACCGATGCTTCAAGCCCTCGATGTTGATTACGAAATGGCAGAGAAGAAAGCTACGAAGACCAAGAAATGGTCTCAGAAGTACAAGACCGAATCCATTCTCCAATACCCGTGTATTCGAAAGTCTGAAAGAGGAATTCATCATGCGTATTGTACAGTATGCAGCGTTGATATTTCAGTTGAGCACGGAGGTCGCGATGATATTCGAAAGCACGTTGGAAGCAAACGGCACACAGACATTGCAAAGGAGAGATCTTCGAGCACGAGTACCGGTACACTTCTGAATTATTTCACCAAACAAGGGACAAGCGAGGAAGAGGATGTTACCCGAGCGGAACTTCTCTTTCGTGGATTTATTGTGGGACATAACTTGCCCATATCAGTCTCAGATCATGCTGGACCTCTATTTCAAAAGATGTTTCCAGATTCAAAAGTTGCTTCAAAGTATGGATGTGCAAGAACAAAAACTTGCAAGATGTGCAAGATGTGCAAGAACAAAAAAAAATAAAAAATAAAAAAAAAGAAAAAAAACAAGAACAAAAAGCAAGAAAAAAAAAGAAAAAAAAGAAAAAAAAAAAAGAACAAGAACAAAGAAGAAAAAAGAACACTGGTCAACAATTTTTTACTTTCTGAATGTTGTCTAGATTTCTACAAGTGAATTAGGGTATTCTGGCACTGCTGAATCAGGAAATGGCATCCGTTTCTCTCCATCAGGTCAGGTTTTTGTGCAAAGTTGATTTGAAAAAATCAGATCTTGTGACAAAATCAATTACATTTTTGTGGCATTATCAGCTGATTTTTGTCAACACATATCATCCTAAACATGTTTTTAAGAAAAAAAAATGTTTTGCCAACAACATTTATTGATTACATGATAGAAACATCGATTACTGTCATCTGAATGGTGGGCATTGATAAAGGTAAGTACAAGTAAATTGCATGTTGCGTCACCACTGTTCAAACTTCAGGGCTTGAACTTCCGTTTCTTCGAACTCCTGGAATGTTCAGCGGCAGGAGGTCTCTCTTCAGATTCCAACAGTAGTCAGCCATCATGACTGCGTCCCAGCGACCCTGATACCTGGTCTCCATCTCCTTCATGTCCTGATGGAATCTCTCCCCCTGCTCGTCACTCATTGAACCCAGGTTCTCAGGAAACCGGTTCATATGTGAAAATAGGTAGTGCATCTTGATGCTCATGTTGCAGCCCAGGTTTCTGAAAGCAGTCAGCATGTTGTTGACAAGTTCTGCGTAGTTTCTGGCCTTATTGTTGCCAAGAAAGTTCTTCACTACCAAAACAAATGTCTTCCACGCTTCCAGTTCCACTTCGTTCATTGAGTTTTTGAACTCTGGATCTCTGATGAGCTGACGGATCTGAGAACCATCAAAGATGCCAACTTTCAACTTCTCCATGGTCAATCCTGGAAAAGCCTGGCACAAGTAAGTGAAGCAGTCACCATCTTTGTCCAGAGCCTTGGTGAACTGCTTGATTAAGCCGAGCTTGATGTGCAGCGGTGGGAAGAGTATTCTGTCTCTGTCCACCAGAGGGTCGTTGATGACGTTCCTTTCTTTGCATGGCACCAATTCCTCCCGCACAGGCCAGTCCTTCTTCGTGTAATGCTGAGCACGGTCCCTACTATCCCACATGCACAGAAAACATGGGTACTTGGTGAAGCCAGACTGTTGTCCCAACAAAAGTTCACCATCTTCAGGTCAACACAAATAAACCACTTATGCTGATCATAACCAATTTTCTCAGCATGTACTTCACCGCTTCATACTTCTCCTTCAGTGTAGTCGAGTGAGCGATGGGTACAGAGGCAAACTGGTTGCCGTTGTGTAGCAGAACACATTTCAGTGATCGCTTGCTGCTGTCAATGAACAGTCTCCAATCTTTGGGTTCGTACTGTGGCACTCCAAGCTTGAGCAGAAGCGCATGTCATAAATTAGGCGCATGTAGGTATTGTACATTCTTCAGAGTTCGTTATTTCAAGAAATACAACTTTTTTGTATCACATTATTACAAAATCTGCCCCATTAACTTTAGTTTTGATCCACGAACTTTATGCTTTGCCTCACCAATTTTTGGAAGATTTTGAGGTTTTATGACTTCAAACTGATCCCTTTTCGACATAATCACCTAGAACTATCGTACCTGAATACTTCTTGTCATTAAAATAATTATTTCCAATTAAAACAATTATTTGACATGACATTTTACCCCCACCAACTTCTTCTAAAATGCTCCACACATGTGTACATGTGAACAAAAATGTAAAAAACGACATGTGGCCATATCTCAAAAACTTGACCTGATTGAACAAAACTAATGTGAGTTTTGGATTCAGCGCATCAGATTCGTCCTAAATCAGCTTAAAAAATGCAGACAACAAATTTGTTGTTGACCAGTGTAATTGGTGAGTTGTCAAATGTTACTGCTTCATCTATTGCCGATTTTGCTAGACTAGCTCCATTTAGCCTAGCTACAGACGGTAGCAATGACAGTGGTGAGGCCCAGCTATATCCTGTCCTGATTTCGTACTATGACAACAGTGCTGGGATTGTGAAGCAAGGTTTGCTAAGTTTGCCTGCGTGCAAACAAGATTCCACTGGAGAAAACATTTTCAAACTGCTTGATCATGAGTTCAGTGACAGGAAAATTCCGTGGGGAAATTGTGTTTCCTTTGTGCTGATAATGCCTCTGTCATGGTGGGCAAGCACAAAGGAGTCGCTGCTTATATCCACAAACAAAATCCAGAGTGCTACATCATGGGATGCCCTTGCCATATGATGCACAATACGGCCAAGAAGGCGGCTCAGGCCTTACCCATTGAATTAGATGACTTTCTCATCGATATTTACTACTACTTGGACAAAAGTAGTAAACGCGTCAAAGGAGTGAAAGCACTGCAAGAACTCTGTGATGCCCCGACACACAAGATTCTGAAGCATGTCGCAACAAGGTGGCTGTCCCTTGGTCAGTGCCTAGACAGGCTGATTGAACAGTGGGAGCCACTTCACCTCTTCTTCAAAGAAGAAGTACGAAGAAAAATGCAACCAACTGTAGCCAAGACTCTAACAACGAGCAAGAAGGACGGCACTGTATCTACTGCCAGTACTGGCACTGCAGGATCAAGCACTAGTGGAGCAGCATTCACCACTACCACTGCAGTATCTGCTGCGAAGAAGACAGCAGGGACAGCACCAAAACCAATGCTGAGAGCAGGTAGCATCACCGGCCCTTCATCACGTTCATCTACAAAGCAGATCCCTTCAAGTTTTGCAAGCAGATCGAGAAAGACTGTGATAGTCCCATCTACAGGCAAAGAAGGACCCAAGTTAAGTTCTGCTTTTGCCAAATCACTTGATAGAAGCTCAGCAAAACCTTCGAATCAGAGGTCTTCTTCCTTGGCTGCACCTACCTCAAGCTCTCTCCTCAAACGTAAAATTGGATCTGGTACTACGAGTCTGACCTCTTCTGCTGGCAGTAAACGCAAGTGTGATCGCCCTGCGGCTAAGTGTACTACGAGTTCTACAACTAAAGCGCATCTTCCTCAAACACTGTGCAGGAATCTAGAGAAAAACGTGTCAACAGGATGTTCTTGTCTCCACAAACAAAACTATTGTTTCTTCCTTCGATATGCGAACAAGCTTTTTGAGAAGGAATCTTCTGCTCCAAAGAGACGAACCCTGTATTCATCTCCTGCACGGAGGAATTGAATGGTCTTCTGAAAGATATCTTCGTATGGTTTTTGAAACCATCGGTGTCATCGATTTGCTCTGGTAAATGTACCCTTCTCTGACAGAAATCATCAGAAGAATGATGAGGACCTCATGATTGGGAACGATGCCAAACTGTATATAAGGGAACAAGGAGTCTCAAGAAATCCACCTTCACTCTGAGTGAGTCAGACATCCAAGGTTTCTTCAGTGCAGTTCGCTCATATTATGTGAAAGCCTGCAATTACATATTCAAAACCTGGCCGCTAGATGATGAATTAGCCAAGCATGCTCAGGTGCTGGATGTTAAGCTACACCAAGAAGTGGGGTTTGACTGTGTGGAGTTTTTCATCAAGAAATTCCCCTGTCTGTTCAGTGGCGGTGATAGTGACATAGACAGTCTTGAGAGTGAATTCGCTCACTACCAGGCAGACGCCTCCATAGCTACAATTGCTACTGAGACAGTGAGAGTGGATGAGCAGTGGCATCGGATTTCACAGCTCACAGATCCCTGCACTGGTGCCAAGAAGTATCCTAATTTGAGCAAAGTGATGAAGGGAATCTTGGTCATTCCTCATTCGAACGCATCATGTGAGCGGGCACTCAGTCTTGTACGGAAGAATCATACTGAATTTCGTCCCAATTTGAGTGTCAAAACCCTGGAAGCTCTCTTAATTGAAAAACTAGCTCATAGCATCCCTTGCTACCAGAGAGAATACAGCAAAGACATAATCAGAAGGGCTAAAAGAGCCACACAGCTGTCACTCAGCAAAGCTGCCATGGAAAAAAGCAAGCAGCAGTAGTACCAGCCAGTAAGGTAAGAAAAATATTGCTTCTTTTGTGCTTTTTGTTAATCTTTGATTGTCCCCTAACTTACTAATATTAACATACATGTAACATTAAAAAGTGCACAATTTTCCCCTTTTTTTGTTCAAAAAGTGGGAATTCTTAACATGTTAAATGCTCCAAAATAGGGCTCAGAGGGCACTAGAGAGCGTCTAGAACCCCAGAGCTTCCAGGGCCCTAAGGCGGGCCCTGGACCCCGCCGCAAGGGTCGAGCGCTCCGCGCTCGAGATGTGCGCTTCACGCACATTATTTGGTGTCGGTTGCAAATCCTCCCTAATTCTGATTTCCAAAAGTTGGCATCTCTGGTAGCGAGCCGAACCACACTAGTTATTATATAGAAGACTTTTCCAACTCGTCAAAGAACAAGCTATTTACCATTTCCCACCCAACCTTGAGTGGTTCCATCGCAAAAGCAGACACATGGCACAAATTCAGGAAACTCCAATGCTGTGTGATCAATGTTGTTGATGTGTTCTTTCACCCTTCCTCCCGCCTCCTCCCCCCCCCCCACACAAGGTAGATGGTCACATGATTGGCCACGTGATCATCTTTTACTGCATAATAACAAGCTGCACTGTCGAGTATTTTTTTTTTTACCTCCTTAGCATTTCCAGGATTTGTACAATAGAACCTGCAAGAAAATCATGATTGTGGTACTTTGAATTGTGGTACTGGTACATGTGTGTGTGTGATTTGGATGGAATTTTCTTGTTTTGTGTAAAGTTAGTAAATTGATTAATCATCTGATCGGGGTGCAGATACTCCATGAGAATCTTCGGGGCGAGATGACCACCGTGTACTCGGCATCGAAATTCTCTCTGAGGGACAGCAGCTTCTTGTGCCTTGTCGCAAACGCCATTGGAGCAAATCGAACAGAGGTAATGTTCAGAAAATCAGGAAGGTTTGTCAAAAAAAAAAAACCAGTAACAACCAAATTCAATGCCAGCTTGAGTTCGATTTCCCCCCCCCCTCCCTCCCCCCAAAAAATAAAATAAAATAACTTCAGTAGTTTTGCAATTGCCATTAGAGAAAGAAAGTGTGCAAATCTTCCTTTCTGTATGTCCTGGTGATGGCATTTTCATCAGTTAAATCAAGTGGATGATTTTGCACAACAGCAATATCCCAAAGTGAAGTTGTGCATCCATCCTGCAGCAATTCTTTCCTCTTATTTTGGGACCATTGTGTCTGCCAACAGGAGCTCGAGGGCGTGAGAGATGCACTTGTGCCGGTCTTGGCGTGTGCTGCAGCCAAGACCGGAGACCTGGAGACCCTACGGAGCTTACAGCGCATGGTAACTTACTGTGTGGTCTTTCGCAGAGTAAAACAACAACAACAAAAAAATTAAGCCTTGCCACATAAGACAGGTATGACTCAAACATTATTTTCCAGCCTTTGGAAGTACTGCATGTTGACCTCGTGATCAGCTGACACATGATGCAGATGCAGTTGAAACTAATAGCAATAACAGGGTTCAGTTCCACACAGTTCGGCATGGTTCCATAATTTTTACACTTTAATTTGTTTTTGTACTATAATACATAAAAACCTTGTTTAAACATAAATAATGTTATTCAACAACAAATACAGCAATAAAATCAGTAAATAATCAAACTATCTAAATATTACTAAAACTCTCATCTTGTATATATGTATGTATGTTCCCGAAATACAACCAAAACGGTACATGATAGCGCAAAAATTTTAGGGCCACCTTACTCACCATTCACCTACGGTGTGCAGTATCAAGTTTCGTTCAAATCGGGCAATGAAAAAAATTATTAAAAAATCAATTTCCGATTGATTGAGTTCTCTTCGGGAGAATTTGATCAATGCAAACAACCTCAGTGGTATAGTTCACTGGAGCTATCTTTTTTTCCTGAAATGATTTTTTTTCATCAACCGCTGTCACAACGGGTTCATGGGTCGTCTAGTATATATTTCCAAAACTCTCATCTTGTATATATGTATGTATGTTTCCGAAATACAGCCAAAATGGTACACGATAGCGCAAAAATTTTAGGGCCACCTTACTCACCATTCACCTGTGGTGTGCAGTATCAAGTTTCGTTCAAATCGGGCAATGAAAAAATTATTAAAAAATCAATTCCCGATTGATTGAGTTCTCTTCGGGAGAATTTGATCAATGCAAACAACCTCAGCGGTATCGTTCGCTGGAGCTATCTTTTTTTTTCCTTGAAATTATTTATTTGAAAATCTCAAGCATTTAGTATAGACAAAGAATGATTTATTTTTAAGCATAAAATAAACATCGCCATTTTGATCTAATACTTCCGTGTTCATTAATAAATAAAATTGTGTTTAGAACATAAGGCACAATAATTTTGACTTTCTTTTCTCCGTTTTTTTTTTTTTTTTGACATTGACGTGCAATATCAAGTTTCGTTTAAATCGGGCAACGAAAAATATTATAAAAAAATTAATTCCCGATTCAGTCAAGTACTCTTCGGGATTATTTGATCAATGCAAACAACCTCAGCGGTATAGTTCGCTGGAGCTATCTTTCTTTGTTGTTTTTTTTTTTCAATTATTTTTTTTTATCAACCGCTGTCATAACGGGAACCCAACGGGTTCACGGGTCGTGTAGTACTATATATAATAATTAGTCTCTCTCCAAAGGGGTTGTGAGACAATTGTAATGCCCGTTTCTGTCTCTATCTGTTTGCCTGTGTGTCCACATCTATATATATATATATATATATATATATATATATATATATATATATATATATATATATATATATATATATATATATATATATATATATATATATATATATATATATATATATATATATATATATATATATATATATACAGTGGTGCCCCCAGAATCCGAATTTAATTCGTTCCAGGAGGCTGTTCGGATTCCCAAAAGTTCAAATTCCAAAACTATTTTCCCAATAAGAAATAATGGAAAG
The DNA here is from genome assembly GCF_056783735.1 of Eptatretus burgeri. Lineage (NCBI taxonomy): Eukaryota > Metazoa > Chordata > Myxini > Myxiniformes > Myxinidae > Eptatretus > Eptatretus burgeri. The sequence continues at coordinate 19,491,921 of NC_140973.1, forward strand.
TGAATTAATCCGTTCCTGGACCCCAAGAAAACCCACTTTCAAGACACTTTCAACTGAAATTACCCATGTTTAAGGTAAAATAAGATGAGTAAATGACCTTTTCTATGTCATGAATCTTCTTCCAAGCCTGGGGGATGAGCATGAGCATTGTCGCTTCTTCCATCAGGTCTGGATGCAGCTCCGGCCTATCAGTGGCCATTGGGATCCAAAATGTAAACTGTTTAGCCTAGTGGAGGTATGTAATTAACCATGAAGCACCAAATGGTGTTTTATATCCCAGTACACTCTGTGGAGACACAAACGTGCCGTTTTCACCGCACGGTTCCACGGGAGAGAATCAAGAGGTGAAGCGATTGTGTGACGCAGCATCACGTCACTACCATGCTCACGAAAAAAACGTTGAGTTCGTTAAAGCCGCTTTGTCAGAGGGTTCATTGAATGAGTTCGCTTCACGACGGGTTTTTGCGCTTTTAAGGCTTCTTTATTTTTCAAAATCCTACACACGGTCAATTTCGGCAGCTCGAACATGGCAGCGAGATCAGACACACGCGTACCGCTCTCATGCTTAGCGATAAGTTCTTTCTTCAAATCAATTGTCGTTCTCACGGACTTCCTCTTACTCCTATTTGCTTTACTGCTCTTCTTGGGTGCCATGGTGAATGCACAAGGTTGATAATTGAAAAAAAACCAGCACAAATCAAGGTGAAAACAAAGGTAAAGTAGCGATCGACACACGAGAGATGCTTTCACGAGTACTTCCACCGACGAACTTTATGAACAAAACGAGAAGATGCGGGTTGAACAGGTGTGTGAGACGCACGTGAACAAACATGAACGCCACGTTGTGTTCGGTTTTTGAAAGTGTTCGGTTTTTAGGGCAAAATTTTCTCTAAAAAATTGTTCGGATTCCAATTTATTCAAACAATGGGGCGTTCGGATTCTGGGGGCATCACAGTATGTATATATATATATATATATATATATATATATATATATATATATATATATATATATATATGTATGTATATATATGTATGTATATATATATATATATATATATATATTTTTTTTTTTTACAACCGCTTGTCCAATCGATACAAAACTTTAAACATAGGAGGGACTCCTGATGGAGAATATTTTATTGATAACTCTGACATCATAGGTCAGGTGGAATGGCAGCCATTTGCATTAAAGGAAAAAAATTGGACTTTTTCTCTGAAACTGCTCAACGAAAAAAATTGAAACTTGACATATGTCATCAACTACCCATGAGATATATAGTGATGATGATGATGTCATTGGTGAAGTGGTATTCCAGCCATAATTGGTTGAATCAAAATCCTTGTTCGAAAAATGAGAAACTTCATATACTGTATCTTATCTACGACCTGATGTGAGTGAAGATTAGATTTATGACGTCATCGGTCACGTTGTCTGGTGGCCATATTGGATTGAAAATAAAAATGTAAAAAATCTTCTTCTCCAGAACCACTGAACAGATCAATGTGAAATTTCATACATAAGATCGACTAGCCATGTAGCATATAGAGTTTCAGGTTTTTTTCATATTCATCTTCATTGTCGCAATTTGGCCTTCATGTGCACAAAAGTGGTCATTAAATATCCTAATAATCAATAAAGCTAAGGATAATGGCAATATATATGACATAGAGTACATGGATGATACATGTGTATGGGCTATCATAGCAGCATGTTCACTGTTCAGTTAACGAAGGTTAACTTGTTAAGAATGAGCACGCGAGGCAAGACTATGTGTGCTACCGAGTGCCATTCCAGTTTGAGAAGTGTCTGTTTGTTCCAGCTCATGATCAACACCAGGCTACCAGCACTAGCTATGAGCGAGTATCTTCATCCTCGAAGGATGTCCAAAATGTAGCTCACTTAAAGTTATGGGTTCTCAGTCTTTTGGAATAATCATCATCATACCCATCATACTATAATTTGAGAAGTGTCTGTTTATTTGCTTGTGGTTTTGTTTGTTTGTGTGTTTGTTTGACTTGTATGTACTCATGAATTGTTGGACAGAAATAGTTGAAAACTGCTGGTTGTTGTACTCGTGGTGTGCACGGGAAAGTTTTAGGAGGTTAAAATTTTTAAAACCCCCTGATTTTAGGGTTGGTGGAGGTTACCCCAATTCTCTCTTTGTAAATTTGTATCATCTAGTGCTGTACCCAGTGCAACGGGAAATTAGAAGTCAAAACAAAATACACCAGCTATGCTTCAAAGCCAATGACATCATGTTTATGTGTTTGTTTGTTTGTTTTACAACTATTTCTATATATTCCTGAAGTGCTGGATGGAATGAGTTGAAAACAGCTGGGTTTACTCACTGGCTGCATAGGAAGGTTTTAGGAGGGAAATATTTTTATTCGGAGGTAGTTCCTACTTCAGAGAGGGGGGAAGGTTCATCATTTTCTCTCTATGTAAATGTTTATAGTATTTTTGCAGGCCGGGGGTCAGTGGCGAGAACAACCACTAGGTGGGGGAGGTTACGTCATCTCCGGCATTGTAGGCCGTCCCTCTTGGATAATTCCGTGAGGTGGCGGGTCGCTTAACCGACCGTGGACGCCAATACCTCCACCGCGTAGTGTAGGGTCTTTTTGTCTAGAACCAATTTACCTTTTTAACTACATGGTGTCGTCTACCGGGGAACCACGCCCTCGGTATGCCTTGCCCGAACCGGACCACTCTACCGACTACCAACTGCCAACTACCTTTCTGGTTTGGATGCAGCGAGCGGATCTGCTAAGGTCGTACCGACTAGAATGAATGGATTATCGGGTATAGAAACCCGGCTAAAACTCAGATCCGAACCATGCTGGACCAATGAAAGAAAGGATGGAAACGAACTGGGAACATTTCTGCAGTAATTTATCTATCTATAATTCCAGGTGTGTGTGTGTGTGTGTGTGTGTGTGTGTGTGTGTGTGTGTGTGTGTGTGTGTGTGTGTGTGTGTGTGTGTGTGTGTTTGTGTGTGTGTGTGTGTGTGTGTGTGTGTGTGTATGACCGCTGTTTCTCGACAACCACTGGTCCGATCGAATTGAAACTTTCCAGGTATATTGCTGGGGACCTGAGTATGTGCCTTTTCAAGGTTTGATATTAATCGGACAAGTGCTTCCCAAGTTATGGCCATTTATTTACCAAACCAATGACAAGACACGTTACTGCGTAGGTGTGGCCGATGGGGAAAGGGCACCATTTAGTTACCGTGGCGTAGGAGTGGCAATGGTCAATGGCAGCGAATGTCATGACAAGCAAAGACAGGGAGGTAAACTTGATTTTAATTTGGATTTTAATTAACTCTGTGTGTGTAAGTATCACAGCAGTTGTTACTTCAATGAAAGTGATAATTTGTGGAATGCATGTGGAGATTCAGTACAGGCACGCACCACTTCCGGATAGTGAAGACTTACTGTATTCTAATAATTTCTCGATTTCTTATGCGCATTTATACATAAACACAATGCCCCAATCCAGTTGTCGTTTACGAGAGCGAAGGAATGGCCTGTGGGGTTGTTTGAAAGTTTTTTTTTGGGGGGGGGAGTTTGCACGTACGGGCACGCACGTACGGCCACCAATGTACGGCCACGCGAGAGTGAAGGAATGGCCTGTGTGCTTGTTTCTGGCACGCGGTTTTAAAGTTTTATTTATTTATTTATTTTTTTGCATATATATATTT
>NC_140973.1:19505621-19790621 GCF_056783735.1 Eptatretus burgeri
ACTCAGCCTGTCATCCTTCTGAGGTTGGCAAAATGAGTACCAGTGTACTGGTAAGAGGGACACTGCATCAGTGGTGTAGCCGCGTTCCAACCAATGATCAACAAGCAGCCACGGGCTGCACTCGATAGAGAGAGATGTGATGGACCTGAAATTTTAAGAATATGCATATTGGTCACTGAATTCGTTCATCAATCAAAGCTGGAAGTCGATTGTTTTTTTTTTTTTAGATCAAAAGGTCAGTGCTCAAGGTCGCATAAAATAATTAATTTTCATCTGATTGACTTGAAATTTGAACAGGGGTTTGCATATTGGATCACTGAATTGGTTCACCAATAAAATGCTGGCAGCTGATTGTTTTGAGGTCAAAAGGTCAAGGTCACAAAATTGCCAATTTGCATCTGATTGACTTGAGATTTGAACAGGGCTTGAATATTAGGTCACTGAAGCCTGTTGCTTTTGACGTCAAAAGGTCAAGGTCACCTAAAATCATCAATTTTTTTGGTATTTCTTTTAGCTGTTGTTGTCATGTTTGGTATATGGAAGAATAGAAGAAGAAAGAGTACAAAACTGATGCGGACGGGTTTTTCATTTCCAAATGCTTTCTAATTACTACGTATTCACGAGGAGGGGATGTGGGAAAACATGGCCATTTTGGGGGGGGGGTGGGGAGGCTATATTTAATCAAACATGTAAATAAAATGATGGAATTATATAATGAGAGAAGGAAAGAGGGAGAGCTATAGAAAGGTACACTAGATAGATATCGAGATAGAGATATAGATAGATTGGAGGAAGGGGACCTGAGGAAAACAGGAATACATGGGGGACGTCAAAATCAGAAATTCCATCATTTTTGATTCCTTACCAAATGGATGAAAAGAATTGTAGTAAATCCTCAAATGCTACTCCACATGACTGCACTTGGCACACGTTAAAATGTTGTTGCGACAATGATTAATTCCTGATTTTTACCCATTATGTAGTTCACAATTGGAGCACAAAGTGTTTTTCAACATGGTCTGAGGCTCATGGAGGAACTGCAGCACAAATCACATGCACACGCAAACAAACATTGTAAGTGACACAACACATCACTGAACTTCAGACAAACACAGCGCTGACCTTGTAGGACGTAATTGGCATTCCCAGGGCATTTTTGGTGACGTCGCTTTTCCCTGCACAGTCAGTGCCCCCACCCTCCCCGCCACTCTCCATGGGTGCCAACCCATGGGGTTTATCTGTGCTCTATATTCTAAATGCTGAGCGTCACTTGATGAAGCAGCACGTACTGTTGTTAAGCCTTTGGTATGATGGCCAGGATTAGGATTGAACCCCCAACCTCCAGTCTCAGAACAGATGCTCCAAGTAGTATGCCACCGAGTCTGGTTGTAAAACACTGAGCTCATGATATGGGATCTCAGATTCATAATGCCATGTACTCAGTTGATTTTCCTCTCATCTTCTAATGTCCTTGGAATTGATGTAAAAGTGCACCAATGTCTCATAATCTTTGTTTTGCATGTGATTTATGGACGAGATTCTCTGCATATTTTAGATCTCAGTTTTATCAAGTGTAAAAATCCACGGTCTGCACATACAGGTGGAGTGGTGCAAGGACTTTCTTTTAATCAAGTCAATCCCTGGCAGTGCAAGGTAGTGAAAGTCATAAATGAAATGCTATAATCTAAAATTGCTTAGAACCTACCATGTCAGCATGTATGCTTATTGCATCGGAGACCGTTCTGGGCCAATCAGACGAGTGACGTCATTGTTTTACCACGGAACTGTAATCTGCTTCCAGCAGCATAAGTACTCGGAAAATGAGGGTCCTCTGATGCCTCATCTCACCCCTGCCAAAAGTCCTGTTCGGGCCTCCGAGCTCACCCTTAGCAGGAGCATCTTAGGACACCTCACCCTCTCCGCCAGAAGAGCTCCTTTCCAAGACTCTTCAATGTCTTGAGCTCTTTGCTCGGAGTACCCAAAATTGCCATCTCATGCTAAAAATGTGTTCCTTCGGAGAGGGAGCCTTCCGAACAGTAGATGGGAGAAAATTTCCAAGACCACACGGCACACTCTTCAAATACAAAATTATTGCTATTTACATATAAATAGAGTAAGTATGATTTTAAATGTATATATCTTTATAAAAGGAGAGTGAAAAAACAATGTTGCAAAACTTTCTAATATGTATATTGCGTTAAAACAAATTTTTCAAACTTTATTTAATAATGGTGTACCATGTACCGAAATGGTACACTGGAAGGTATGTTCATCGTGATATATAAAACATCAAAAAACAATTATGAAACATCGGAAACAATACAGTCCAGTATATGGAAAGTTGCAGGATTTTAATAATACATTTATTCCAACATTTTGATAAAATAATCAAATACATAACATGTATATGTGGGAAAACTATGTACCTAGACTGGGAATCAAACCAAGGTTTTCCAGTGAACCCTGCCAGCACTCTGCCATCTGATCTATCTGGGTGGCCCACTGGCAGAGCACGCAATTCTCCCACATATCGAGGTGCCACTCTCTTTCCGCCACTGCTTCCGGGACACTTGCTGCCAACCATAGGAGCAGCGACAGCCTGTCAATGAGAGGGTCGCTGCTGATGACCATTCAAGGAAAAGTGCATAAGCATCATATTATAAATAGCACCGGTTTAAATTTGAGTTAGATATGTACCAAGAAGCATCATGGATAGACAGGTACATGCACATTGGTAGGGCTTGTCTGGTAGGTAGCTTGGGTATGGACAGGTGATTACATGCCTGTGTTGTGACTTGTGATTGTGATTTCTGTGAGAGGGTCTTGCCAGAAGTTGAATGTGCTGTCTGTGTTTGTTCATTCCTCACTGTACACCTGTGTTCACCCCACACCTCCCGCAACAAAAACCCTGGTGATGTCTGTGCTTGCCCCACTGTTCTCATCCTCACGACTCTCTCCAAACCTTCTGAATTTTTTTTTCTACAGCCTTTAAAACTTTCATTTTATTTAAATTTAATTATATACTTGAACACTGTAGAACACAAATTGCCTTCTTATCGCTTCCAAAAACCTCCAGTTTAGCAGTTCTTGGACAAAATATTACGCCATTTTATGCCATCTCAACTAATCAGATTCGCCGCTCACGTTCTCAGCGTTGGGGAATATCGAGATTCAGACAAAATGACAGCTTATAGGAATTGTATATATGTATATATATATATATATATATATATATATATATATATATATATATATATATATATATATATATATATATATATATATATATATATATATATCATGCTCCGAAACGCAAAGCAAGAGTTTAAAAAACCCTTACCATGTCATCTTTCTCAAGACTGCACAGGGTCACTTGTTCTATGAACTCTAGTTTATAGAGCACTGACAAGGTAACGTCAGACGGGATAGTTCATGGAGAGACATCTTCTTGGTCGCATAAGGGGTACAACCCCTTGTGAGGTCATTATTTAGTCACCCTTGTCAGAGTCTCTCCAGATTGAACTGCAACGAACAATTGCCTTTCAAATTTTGACCCATTCGGGAGAAGAAGATTTTTGAAGGAATTTACGTGACCGCCATTTTGACAAACTTCCAGTCACATGATCGGCATGACCTCCACAATTTAACATCCCTACCCTGTCCTAATGTTATTATATAACCGAAATATGGTAGCATGCTGACTGGTGGGTGTGGAGAAAAAGATATTTGAAGGAATGTACTAAGTCCGTCATTTTGACTGACTGAAAGCCACGTGATCGGAACAACAACAAACAAGTTAATAATTTTTCTGTTGGTTTGCCTTTAATATTAAAACTTTTATAATCACTTAACCATTCTTTCTTTGGGGTTTCTTTCTCACATGCAAAAGGAAGGTCTTTATGCTTATTATGAAGAACACTCGGGTACCTCAAATCAACTTCAAAATAATAACCTTCTTCTTCCTGATTCAATTCCTCTTGAGAAGAAATAACAATATTCATCAAAGCCTTTTCATAATCCTTTTCTTCCACCCACTCTAATTTACCATAAGGCAGAGATTGAGACATTGCCCATCCATACAAATTATAAGCATCAAAATACATCAAATAATTACTATCTTTTTCACTATCATAATTTGGAAGATATTTATTATTTGCTTTAGCATATCTTTTTGAACATACCTGTGATATTCCACCTCTCTTAGACTTCTCAATCATCAAAAGCATATCTACATCACTGATTAAATCTATATCTTGTTTTGTCATTTTCAACATTGCACTCCAAGCTAAACCAGGAGCTGTGAAATGGTGGGCAGGATCTAATCCATAACAATTTTTATTATGACAGAGTTATCTAAAAGTTTCAAACACATCAGCTAACATAAAACATCTGTTTTTAGATACAAATCATGATATTTTCCAAGGTTCTTTATCTTAAATATTTTCCAAATTTCTTGTGCGTGTTTATATTCCTTATCACTTATATCTTCTTCATAAAGGTTATTATAAAAACTTTCTTTTGAAGGAAGTTGTGTTTCTTTAAATCTCATAAATGAATCCATATAATCATAAAGATAAATTCCCTTTCTTGTAAGAATTTTCTCTTTACTTTGAATTTCATTCCTTGTTTGAATTTCCTCTCGAGTTAGAATTCCCTCTTTAATCAGAATTTCCTCTTTAGTTATAATTTCATTCATTGTTTGAATTTTGTTTATAATTAGAATTTCATCTTCAGTTAGAATTTCTTCATTAATTTCCTCATTAATTAGAATTTCCTCTTTACTTTTAATTCTCTCTTTAATCTGAATTTCCTCTTTAGTTAGAATTTTCTCTTTTGGAAAGAATGAATTAAGATTTGGAAAAGACCCCATGGAGCTTAGATTTGTTGCTCGTGGTGTTCCCATAAACTTGTAAGAATCAAGAAACCGAATACGAGTTAAAGGTTTTGTGAATATCATTTTTGTAAATGAAATATACTTTTGACTTGTGTTTGTTATGGCAGAAATATTCCCTGGTATTTTTGAAAGTTCATTTATAAATAGATGTGTATCATAGTTGGCGCTGTTGTGAAGAAAGACTGGAATAAAAGAAGGAAATTTATAATTAAGATTACAACAGGAATGAGCAGGACCTCTATATTTACCAGTAAGATGACAATGATCCCTAACTTTAGACTCCTCAATTTCCTCCTCACAAATATGACAGATATTGTTCTTTCTAAATTCTAATTTTTCTTCTTCGGTTAATTTCATCCGTTCGTTTGTTTCTTTCATTAATTTAGTTAGTCTTGTACAATCCTTTTCTAATCGTTTTACAAACTCTTGTGAAGCTTTTTTCCACTATAATGTTCAAGTTTATTATACTTTTCTCCAACAGATGATTTGATATAATAACAGAAACCACAAGGAATATGTTTTTGATATTTATTTGTATATGATTCTTTAGGATACATTAATAATCAGCGTATATCACAAATGGGTGCATGATAGATTTATTATAATCTTCAAAATAAATCTTTTTACCAGGTTTAGGCATTGTAATTACAGCTGATTTATGATTACTACAATATTTTGAATGTTGTTCGAATCGTTCTTTTGTATGAAATGAATTAAGACATCGCTTACAAGGATATATTTTGTTTGTTGTTCTGAATAACTGAGAAGAGATTAATCTTGATAAATTATTGATGTATGTATAATGTGAATTCTTTCCAACACTAAAATATAAAAGATCAATGTGTGTTTCTTCATTTTTAGAGTTGTTTGAAATTTTTAATATTTGAACTTTGTTTGTATCCGTTAATCCATATACATTAATAGAAAGATTATTCTTTTTCTCAAATTTAGGAATATCTGTTAGTGGCATTGGGAATTTAAAATCTTTAATGTCCAAGGTATTCTCATATTTCATATATTATTTTACTCTTTCTGAATTATAATTTGGTGGATGTAAGTGAGCAAGAACAGACCAGAGAAAACATTTATTATCATTGTTCTTAATATTAACAACTGCCTTCTTTAGTTTTATTTCTTTTGGTAATTCAATGTAAGAAGAAGCTTTAAGAGGGTTTGATTTTAGAATATGTCTATCTAAAAAGATGATTTTTTAAATATGAAATCCACTTCCTACCACTGTATTATCAACATCCTCCTCTTGTCTTGATGGTTCTTCATAAACCCCACAATTCAAAAAATCTTGAAATGATGTTATAAAATGAAGTTCTGTTCTCATATAAGGAGTTTGTTCTTCATCTTGTCTTTTCATATTCATTTTCACTCCCATATCAAACTTTAAAGTTTTCATTTCTTTTAATGTCTTTCTAATAATTTTTTTCCACATCAGGTTTCACTATTTCAATTGATTCAGCTATTGATGATGGACCGGGTTCTCCAAATTGAAAAATCCTTATTTTTATATGCCCTTTAAATGCCCCATCAGTGTTTTCAATATAATCGTCTCCCTTTACTTTAAACTCATTTTTCTTGTTTTTGTGATTGAAGATGTCTATTATAACTACTCTTCAAAACATCCTTTGAGCAGATATCACAATGTTTTCTTTCCAATTCAAGAGGAGATATTTGATGAAATAGATTAAATGTATGTTTGTTGGTTTGAAGGTGTTTTTTTATAACATTTATATTCGTGATTACAAACATCGCAGTACGTTGTATTCACCATATTTATATAATAAAACTTTGCTTAAACTAAAATTTTCTTGATGAAAATTTCGTTTAATTTATAGGTGAATCTGTGCTTAAAACCATTTTATCCTCCAACTTTTTTCACTTAATAAATACAATGTTTTGAGACACAAAAGACAAGTTTCAATCTGTGGTGTACTGAATAGAAGATGCTTAGCAGGCAGACACGATCGGGGGAACAGTCGAGCCAGGCTGTGTTGCACAAGCGGGAGCGCGGGCGTACTTTGCCCACCACCGTCCTTTTATTATGTACTCAGCACAATCACAAGCCGGGCGACTACGGCATTCCTACAACGCCTCAGGTGGCGCGCACTCCTTATATCCCTTGCAGACACGATGACCACTCCGACCACTCCCACACCACCATGCCCTTCCCCGTAGGCCCGCAGACTACACCACACTCCTCCCCCCTAAAACTATGATTATTAAATGATCACCATCATAATAAGCACAACAGCACGAAGCACTACGGTATAAAAAAAAAAACAGCGAAGTATAAAAGCACACCACATCATATAATGTGTCGATGCGAGCGAGTGGAGCAGCAAAGGCCAGGTTCCAAAGACGGAGGTGCACAAAGCACCCACCAAACTCTGACCGCGTTACCAATATGAAGCAGCAAGACGAGAAGCACAGCAGCACTACGCAGCAAAAACGCCCCCAGGCGGCCCACACTTACACGGCCTTTGCCGAGGTCGCGGCGACCTCCCGAGCAAACCTCCCCCCAGCACCATCAAACGCCTCCGGCCCACAAGGCGGCCCATCTCCCCCAGCCAGACCTGAAGCAGATAACATTCTGAGGCCGGAAGCTCGCTGTCTGGCAGCCGTGGCGCCAGCGCCAGCCCCGAATGACCTTGGATGGGGGCGCTGAACAGCGCCGCTGGCTGGATGCAACCAATGCTCCACAACAATCCACGCACCACAATCAGTTAAGATTCCACCGCATGGCCAAAACGGCCTTGAGCGAACCCAGAGAGCCGCGTCCCAGGCGCCAGGCACGTCTGACCTTGCCGCAACCAGAGGTGGGGGTAACGCCGACCAGCGCACCAGTCCTGGCTCCGAGCCGATCTCCGAGACCCCCACGGCAGTTAGACGGTCGCAACCCCATTCAAACCACACTTTAAGTACAGGCTCGTCATAAACCAATAGGAACACCACTGGAATCATTGCAAACTCATTTTTCCGTACAGCGCGTTTTTTTTGATAAAATCCCAGCACCTGATAAAACAACTACCCGTGGCTCGGGGCAATGGAAGGCCAACCAAACCTTTTTATTCGCCACCACCGCTCCCAAAGCCACCACATCACATTGACCATACCGCAAAACCCATCGATTGATCTCCGCCAAACCCACTCTCACACAGGAACTGCTGGCATTTATTTCAACAACGTTAAACTGCATCACTAGAGCAAGGAAAAACACATATTCAATGAACAGCAACCCACAACCCACATCACGAGTCCGTCTCTTGGTTGTCGACTCGATGTTGTGACTCGCGACTTCCTTTAACGCCACGGGCTCACCGCAACCTGTTGAAGCTGCCCGAACAACACCGGCGCGCATTGCCTCACGAACGCTGCCGAAGCGCGGGAACTCATCGCGAGAGCTGATACGGCTCTCGCCACTCCCGAACCGTACATCACCGTTGCAGGCAGCAACGAACGGCCGCCCCCGTTGCATCGACGCGGCTCCCGCCGCCAGAACCTCGCCCTCGGGTCTCAAAGGAAGCAACGAAGGAAGCACCGGCGCACCTGGAGGTACGAGCTGGAGATCCAGCTCGAGGCGCGTCAACCAGTCCCGACCCAAAAGGACGGGCCCCTCCCCTCGCACCACAACCACCATGAGTAGGGCGCTTCGCCCCCGGTAAAGCACCGAGACATCGGGCGCTGCAAGCGGCGCAACCGCTTCGCCGGTGTACGCGCGCGATGCGCGGGCAGCACGAGTGGACTCAACTCGACACCCGATCAGTGCCCCGATCACTTCGACATTCACTGGCATCGGTCCTGTCACCGTAGCATCAACTGAAACCAGGCTCAACATGGGCAGCATCTCCCGCTCCGGGTCGCTGGAATCTCCGTGCTCAGGCTGCAAAACTCGACTCGGGGCGTCACCGTGCACGCCATGCACCAAACACCATACTGGCGGTCGGTCTTGACCCGGGACGGAAAGATCGCTTCGCACACCGCCATCTATGACTGTAACGATGGGCGATGACCCTCGGCCCACACACCGTAGACGACCTCGAGTGCTCAGACCGCCGTCCGAGTGATTGCATTGCAACGCTCGCCCACGACCCGTGCCGCAGACCGTGCGCGTGGCCGTGCGTGCCTGGCACATCGCGCCGACCCCCGGACCATCTGCTGTGCCCCGACCATCGAGACCCCGGACATTCTTCAGAGCTTGCGCGACGTCCCACGCCGCGTTCGAGCCGAACCGTGTGTCCTCGTTCTTTAGCCGTGGCTTTGCAGAAATCATTCCCCCGATCTGACGTGCCTCAATAAAACGAACACTGAGCGCGGCCGTTGCCCACTCGACGTGGCCGAAGTCGATTCCGACGAAGGCGGGCACGCGTTCGTTTGCCGTGCACCGACCCTCTGCCATGCTCCTGCTGGCGAGACCCTTGGCTCCGTAGCCTGGAACCGCACGGGTCATTTGCCACCCTGCACACGCCGATCCGAAGATCCTCATCAGCCAACTGTGGTGAACTGAATAGAAGATGCTTAGCAGGCAGACACGATCGGGGGAACAGTCGAGCCAGGCTGTGTTGCACAAGCGGGAGCGCGGGCGTACTTTGCCCACCACCGTCCTTTTATTACGTACTCAGCACAATCACAAGCTGGGCGACTACAGCATTCCTACAACGCCTCAGGCGGCGCACACTCCTTATATCCCTTGCAGACACGATGACCACTCCGACCACTCCCACACCACCATGCCCTTCCCCGTAGGCCCGTAGACTACACCACACAATCAATCTCTTCATTTGTAAAAGATACTGAGAAATATGTCAAGGATGTAAAATTGAACAAAGATAAATATAACAACTATTGGGTAAAAACAATTATGGTGGATATGATGAGTTCTTCAATTTCCTTCAGTGGAAGTGCTTTTAGTATACCTGGTAGAACATCAATTAAAGTATCTCTAACAAAAGTTTCTCTTCTCCTTCTGGTAATATATTCAAAACAAGAAAAAGCAATGAAACAAGAAAAACTATCACAAAACAAAAACCTTATGGATGAAGCTTTCGAAACAAAAGATAAGACCATCTGTAATATGCAAGGAGAAATTTGTATTTTTTTCAACAACCCTAAATATGTAAATCCTGATGAAATAAAGGATGTTAATATATCAGGTGAAATGACATTTCGTTCAATAGTAGTTAAGGATCATTTTAAAATTACCTTTAATATAAAAATATGTTGTAGTTGAATCTGGTAATGAAAAAAAGTATATAGATATCGATTGTAATATTATTAAATATGAGTCAATATGCAACTGAAAGTATAGATGAATTTCAGTTTAAGTAAAATTTTACTTTATAAATATGCTAGACTTCCCTGATTCTCCATATGACAAATTTGAGAATTGTCCTGCGTGTGAAAGACGGGGATTAAACACAGAGTCAAAAGCCTATAAACAATGTATATTCTGTGATTATCTTCTAATTAATGATAATAAAAAATTTAAAAAGGAAAATAATTCTTTTCGATTTACACCAAAAATGAATGTAAAGTATGAGGGTGATAACACACCTTTCCTTACAAGGGAAGAAACTGAACGTATTAGAGAAATGTTAAAAGGATTGTTGTTATATATTATTCATGGATGTGATTATCAGGGAAATATCAGCACAAGATATTGCATAAATAAAATAATGGATTATCTTGAAATTAAACCTTAACTTAGGATAAAATATAGTTTCTAAAAAAGCCAATAATAAATTAAATAACCTGTTTTCCAAATATATAAATGAATGATTTTTTTACCCATTTGGGAAAATAAGATAAAATTTAACAATCATAAAAATCTTCCAAATTCATAAAGATGTCTCATAGTTGGTTCAAGCGAATGTGGAAAAACCTGCTTACTTTTGAAGATGCTCCTGACTCCCAACTTTTTAGATTATGATAATTTAATAATTTTCACAAAGTCTAGTTTTCAACCAGAGTATCAACTACTCTCACAAGGTTTTAATGCTGGTCTTCAAAAAGAAGATATACTCGGTTTATTTAAACTTCAAAACAAACTAAATGATTACAACATTGAAGATATAATGCAACTATTTTGTGATACACAGATATGTAAAAAGAAATCAAAACCGATAACTTGTATTCTTAGTGATAATACGGATGATATACCGTCTCCCCAAGATTTGGATAAATCAAAAAAGAACCTCGTTATCTTTGATGATTGTGTTAATGAGAGAAACCAAACGGTAATGGACAGCTACTACACAAGAGGGAGACATTCTTCTTGTAATTGTATTTATCTTAGTCAATCGTACTTTCAACTTCCTCGTCGTTCCATCAGAAACAATGCTAATACTTTTATTTTATTCAAGTTAAATTCAATAGATATAAATAATTTTTGGAGAGATAATTGTTGTACATTATGTAGTAAAAAGGAATTTGGGGATTACATGAAGCACACGACTGAAAAATATAAATATATTGTTGTGAAACAGGATGAGATATTAAGGGATATATTTTTTGTTTTCTAAACAATTACAAATATAAATGACAACTATTGTTATAAATATTGTGGGTAAATCTGCTTCTGGAAAAAACTTTCATAAATCAAGGTTCTTGTTTAGTACAAATGAGAATATTGTAAATTTACTTAAAAAACACCCTGTGATACGCATTGTATCAACAACAACGAGAGCAATAAGACCTGGAGAAGTAAAAGGTGAAGATTATCACTATATTTCAATGGAGGAACATATGCGATTGAGGAATGAAGGTCAAATATTTGAGGAGGTTTCTCTTGGTACAACAAAATATTCACATTGTAAGAGTGAGTTAAAAAAACTAAAATCTGGTAGTCTTGGGATATTAGAAACTAATCCAGAAGGAACGAGACAAATTATTAAACATCTGAGCGGAGTAAAGATTTTATCATTCGGTTTTGATGTTGATGAAGAAACTCAACGCAAACGTATGAAAAGCAGCGATGCAAGTATTAGTGACGAAGAACTTACAACTCATATTAATGTTGATAAAGAATTTGATGAAATATTTAAAGAAAAGGATTTATTTGAACACATCTACTTGGATGATGAAGAAAAGGAAAATTTCCCTGTTGATCTTTACAATTCATTGAATTATATTTTCCAATAAATAAATGGATGCGAAAGAAAGAGCAAGAAGATTTATGGAACATCAAGAGTTGGTTTCAAAAGTTGTAAAACAACGGGAAGACATAAAGAAGAAACGCAGACAGAAACTAATGGGTGAAGAAGCATTTGAAAGAAAACAAGAGAAATTTTTTAAACCACTTTTAAAAACTTCCCAAGAAAAAATGAAAGATGTTTCCACAGTTCCCACAGTAGAATATACTCCTAAAAAACTTCAAATGTTAAAAGATTTTGATCAAATGACGGAGGAAGCATTTAGGAGAATTACAATATGATGATGAAGGTTTATTTCAACAACTGGAAGAGATTAATCGACCCCCTGATTATATTGTGAATGCTCTTCAAAACAATGAATATTCAGCGGATTCAAAAACCAAAGCAGGACTCATTCCAACAGAACAACCAGCAATATTTCATCTTGTTCAAGAAAAGGTATTGATATTTAATGATGAATTAAAGTTCTTGGGTTCTGCTCAACCCCCTGTTAAACTAACTCCGAGATTAATGTTTCTTCTCACAAAAGATGGAAGACAAGGTTCAACTGTGAGGGATGAATCAAAGTATATTGATAAACCATTGGATATGAAAAATAATGATGACAGAGTATATATTGATCTGCTGAACACTAAATTATAGGGTTAGTATTTCTGGTAAAAGTAGGAAAAATGAGAAGGAGAAACACATTATTCAGGCTTTAAGTATCCTTGGTTCAGGTATTAGTTTTCTTCCAAATGACCCATCGCAATTAGTTAATAGACTGTTATTGTTGTTAGGTAGTAAGAAGGCTGGAAATAACAATTGTTTTAATGAAGCATCAGCCATTTTAGACCAGTTGATGAACATGAAAATAATTAATAAATCTCAATATAAAGACATTTTATCTCTTATTAATTAAATAAGATGAGAAGCACAATCCTGAGTTTTAATTTCACAACAAGCGACCACACATCTTCATTCCCATACCCACTACAACTTGACCCAACAAAAGAATATGAGGCATCTTTATTGTCCATGGAAACTGAAAATACCTTATTTAATATAACTGATAAAAATGACTAGTTTAGTTATAATCCCGAAGTGGATACAAAACGATAACAGTCTCACCCGGAGCATATGAGATTTCTCAAATATCTTCCGAAATTGCTCGTCTTTTGAAAGAACAGGGTGATGAACCAAAAAATATTGTTATAGACATTCAAAAACAGACTTCAAAATCAACGATTAAAGTTAAAAATAACTACAAGGTTGATTTCACAATTGATAATTCATTTAGAGAGTTATTGGGTTTCTCCTCAAAAAAGATTGAAACTAATGGGACGTTTTACAGTGATAATGTCATTCAAGTATCGTCAGGAATAAACTCGGTATTAATTCACTGTGATTTGATTGATGGTGCTTATAATGATGGAATAAAAACAAATACAATATTTTCATTCAGTGCATACTCGACCCCAATTGGTTATAAATTCAATATGGAACCCAAGAATTTGGTTTATCTCCCTGTGTCAGGAAAAAACATACACAGAGTAAATTTTAGGATAACCGACCAAGATAATCGTATGATTTCTTTTAATGGGGAAGTTATATCCATCAGAATTCACCTACGTGAAGTTTTCCAATAAATAAATACGATGGTTATTGTGAGGAAACACGAGTTGGGAAAATTTAAAATAATTACAGGGGAAGAGATGTTCCTTTCCCCTTACTACAAGGGTGAAGGTGTGTATCTTGGTAGAGGATACTATAAATCTAAGAGACAAAGGGGTGTTGGACATCAATTTAGAGGAGATGGGATAATTGATACTCTAATGGGTATTGGTTCAACTATTCTTAAACATAAAGACCTAATTGGTTCAACTGCTTCTGCTGTGGGAAATGTCGCAGGTGCTGTAAAGAGCATAAAAGATGCCCAGAAGGAATCTCATAAATTACAAGAATTCAAGAAATTAAGAAAGGCAAAACTCAGTTGTCCCCCCAAGAACGACAGAAAATAATTTGAATACTTGGATCAGGGTTTCAAGAGTTTTAACATCTTTTTTCCTAAATAAATACAAGTATGGAAGCAATTGATAGTATCTATGATTTGGATGATACTATTATTATCTCAAACTCCACTAAAAAAGAAGATTACTTCAAGGTAAATGCAATAACTGGAACAGACTGGAATGCAAATGGTACAAAAAGTTTTGAAATAAATAATCAACAAACCTATTTCAATCTATCCGAAAGTTTCTTGTTGTATAAATTTAAATTCACTAAGGCTGGGAATAACACAAACGCTACACTCGTAAATGATTTCTTCTGGAAAATGTTTGATTAGTGTGCGTTTGTACATTGGAACACAAGAAGTTGAAGCGGTTGATTATGTCTCTGCTGTATCTGAAATGATGAAATTTACACTCTATACATTCCGTGATAGAATGGGAAAGTGGTCTGTCGAAGGTTTTATTCCTGATATGTCAACGGGAACAACCACAGACCCTGGATATACTCAAAGGAAAGGAGCGTATAATGATGATACAAAAGCAGTTAATAGTTTTACTGTGGCAGTTCCTCTTTAAGGTATATTTGGATTTTGTGATCATGATAAAGTTCTGTATGGTCTTAAAATTAGATTTCAACTGCAAAGGAATGATAATGAAAATAGATTGCTTTTTTGGTGTTGGTCATGCTTTGGTGAGCAGAATAAATTTGTAATTAATGAAATGAGTTGGTATATTAGTGAATATACTCCTAATCTTAAAACAGAAGAGATGTTGAATAGAAGACTTAACTCAAAGAAACCACTCAGTGTATCATACCTCAAAAGAAGACGTCAACACAATAAACTCAACCAAACCACTTACACGTGGAATTTGGGTGTTCTGGAAGGAAAGCCATGATATCTGTGGATCATTTTTAAAAAGCCAGATGGTGATACTGCGACTGATAAGAATAATGCATTGAGTGATAATGCTAAGGTGAAACAACTTCGCGTTTCTCTAGATGGAACATTTTATCCACGAGATAGATTGGAAATTAATTGGGAAAAAAATGATTTTCCTGAAGCATACAAGTCTTACCAAAAGGTGTGTGAAAGTAATGGAAATAAAGAACCTATTTTGGATATGACAGCATTTAAAAGTTTGTATGCAATCTATGCGTTTGACCTGAGCGCTCAAAAGGAAACTATAAAGTCTAATCGAGTGGATACTTCCCTATACATTGAAAGAGGAGAGAGTGAAGAAGTTGATACATATTGTTTGCTTTTGGAAGAAACAGAATTGCAGATTAATACAGATAATCGTGTTATGATTAGTCTCACATAATTTTTTGTTAAATAAATGAGTGGCAAAGTACCAACTGGGGTATATGTAAATCAAATCAATATTCATAAACTATCATCTTGTGTTCAAAATCAAAAGCCTTGTACGATTAACGTTTATACAATTCAGAGAAAAGGAGCAGTAAGAATTGATGTTTTGCTCACAAGAGAACAGGTTAAAATCTTGAATGATACTGGCTCACTTAAAATTAAAATGACAAAACCAATGTTGAAAAAATATTAAATAAGAGAGACAAGTGGAGCATTTCTCCCATTTATAATTCCTTTATTTGCTGGTTTAAGTGCGGTTGGAGCATTGACGGGTGGTATTTCAACAGCGGTGAAAACTGCCAATGAAAGGAAGGCTCAACTCCAGGCTCAAAAATAATTGGAAAGACATAACAAAGAGTTGGAGAAACAAATTAGTGGAAGTGGTGTAATTGTAGATTTTGCTGAAAAACTTGAAGGTCTGCCTGATAAAGCGAGATTGTTAGTTGGAGATATGCTTTCTTCTATCCCACAAGCAGGTGTAAAATTAACTAAAAGAGGTAATGGATTATATCTTTCTAATAAATAAATGAGCATTGATGAGTGGTTTAAAGAATTTGGAAAGAATACAACATCAAATTTACAACTTGTCAAATATTGTAAGAAATTAAAAATTAATAATGTGGTTATTTGTATGAGAGATGAATTAACAAATGTGCCGAAACATACAAAGAATATTATTATGCACTTAGAAGATAATAATGGGAACGGTTCTCATTGGGTTTGTATTTTTAATAGTCAAGACAAATATTATTTTGATAGTTTTGGTGTTCCACCACCTGTTGAAGTCATAAAATTCTTACAGAATGGTGTTTATCAAACATTTCAAGTCCAAGAATTAAATTCCAAGTGTTGTGGTCAATTATGTCTCTATGTGTTATTTCAACTCCAAAAAAAAAAAAATTTATGAGATTATTTTTAATTTAATATAAATGACTTATGTTGGTAAAGATAGTTCTATCTTTGGTGTATCCCAATAACTGGATATTGATTTATCAAATTATTACACAAAGGCACAGGCTGAATGACATAAATATAATATAACCAAAAATATTAATATGAAAAATGCTTATAAATTAAAAAATTATCCAAGCCCGACTGACGCGAATGACTTGGTGAGATTAAGCGATTTATCACAATATATATCCTTAAATAAAACGGCCGTGTATTCCAAAGATACAGAAGTGTTGATTTTATCTCCAGTTCATACAGAATTCACAGTTCGAATTAAAATAAATTTTTATAAAGAAGGGTGTATCGTTTGTATGATAATAGAACAATGGGGGTATGATATGAATGATTTAGGGTATAATTGGTCATTTAAAATTGACCTAGAAGACCTGGAACAATTAAATCAGTCTCGTAAGGAAGAATATTATCCACTTGGTATCGAGAATGAGTTTTGTGGAAGCATGATTAGTAAACAACAAATAAAATAATTTAATAAGGGTAAATATAATAATGGTTTTGCCCTAGTTTTTATCATGAAAACAGAAAAAAACAGGATTATATATAATAAGTAAGGACATATAAAATGATTTAACTATGGGAAGATGGGGAGGTGTTTCGTGTCATAATATTATTCTGACATATATTTCTAATACATAAATGACGGCAAGAAGGCTTCAAGAAAATTATCATTTCTGTGTCCAAGCATACCTTCAAGAAAAGGGTATTCGGTATTTTAATAAATATGTTCTACAACATAAGAATGAGGTATTTTCAATAAAAGATTGGCATTATGCTGATGTTGATAAACTGACGACTTTAGATTTAATTAGAATGTTAAATAATGAAAAAATTATACAGTTAAGAAAACGTAAGGCTCTTTTAGAAATTCAAAAGAAATTTTATTGGTTTCCTGTTGTAAAAAAAATTTATTTTGGATACAGGAATAACAAGAAATCCTGATGAATAAATGTATGATATCCTATGGGGTGAAAGCGATTCAAGGATAGTAAGGGACGAGGAAGGAGTTGAAGAGAGAAGAGGAGGAAAAGGAGAAGAGAGAGAAGGAGGAGAGGGAGAAGAAAGAGAAGGAGAGAAGAGATAGAAGGAGGAGAGAGAGAAGAGGGAGAAGAAAGAGAAGGAGAGAAGAGAGAAGAGAGAGAAGGAGGAGAGGGAGGAGAGGGAAGAAAGAGCGAGACTGAATAAATATGAAAATATGGAAACCAGTGAGATGAAAAAAAGATTGGGGGTATTACAGAAAATAACTCAACCCACCAAGAAGGAAAACAAAGAATTGACAAGTGTAATTGCAATACTTTCGACAAGACTATTGTCAAGGACAAGATATTGACTTTGATTAAATTTTTCATTTTTTCTTAAATAAATGGAGGAGAGAGTGAAGGCATTTCTAAGGATTCTTTATGTTTTAAAAATTAAGATTCAAATGTGCATGTTGGAAACTAAAAAGGTTTTCGCACTCTGTAGGAATTTTTCTCATAAATAAATGAGTTATTGTCTCAAATGTAAAAAGAAAACTAACACTAAAAATATTTCATATTTTAAAAGTAAAAATAACAGGGTTATACAAAAAGGTATATGTTCGGTGTGTGGTTCAAAAAAAAATCAATTTATCTCCAAACACAAACTCGGAGGAGATATACAAAAAGTTTTTATCAGGAAGTAAATTTACAACTACTGGAATACCAGGGGAATTACATCTACTAGGGTATTCTTTCTGTGGTCCAGGCACAAATTTGGATAAAAGATTAGATGAGGCAGACAATCCTAAATCATGGAGTAAACCCATCAATAGAGTTGATGAAGTGTGGATGAGACATGATATTGATTATAGGAATACCACAACTTTGGAAGAAAAGCATGAAGCCGAAAGAGAAATGTTGTATAATTTGTCTCTGATACAAAATCCAACCTTGAGAGAAAAAGTTGATAGGTTCATCGTGAAGAAGATGATCAGTGCTTAACTGAAACTTGGACTTGGAAATTCAAAAAACTTATAGGCTCTAATGATGTTATTAAGACTGAAGAGCAATTAGCTGATGAATTACATAAACCAATATTCACAAAGTTTCACAGAAGGAAGGTTTATTCCAAGGAAGTTGATTATATCTGGTCCGCTGATTTGATTGAACTCAAGAATGATAACGGGTACAAGTATGCTTTAACCGTTATTGATTTGAGGAGTAGATACGCATGGGTTGTCCCTTTAAAAAACAAAACAGGTAATACTCTTATGTTAGCCTTTCAACAGATATTTAATAAAAGTAAGAGAAAACCTAAAAAATTGTGGACTGATGAGGGTAGAGAGTTTTATAACAAGACATTTATGAATTTTCTAAAAAATAACAGTATTACATTATACAGTACCTTTAATGAAGGAAAGGCCGTTGTTGTGGAACGTTTTAATTGTACCTTAAAAGAGAGACTATATAAAAAATTCACAGAACTCGGTTCACAACAATGGTCATCTTTTATTCAGGATATTGTGGATAAGTATAATGACACGATTCACACGTCAAAGAATATGAAACCATCAGAAACATTTCCAAAATTAAAATATGAAAAAGAGATTAATGTCAAAAAACCTTTGTTCAGAGTTGGTGATATCGTAAGAATATATAGATGGAAATCTCATTTTGAAAAAGGTTATATTAAACGATGTACGAACGAACTTTTTAAAATTGATGATGTAATAGATACGGTTCCTTGGACTTATAAGATATATGATTTAGAAGGTGAAGAGATTTTAGATTCATTTTATTCACAAGAATGACAAAAGACAAAGATAAATTGAAATTTTTTTTGACTCCACCAACACAAACCCCTGTTCCAACAAACCCAACACTATTAAACACCATATCGCAGGTAGTACATTTTCTATCATGTCCTCGTAGCATATGCTTCTTCAGATTAAAAATACTACTTAATGTTTTATTACAGATTTTGCAATGTCTTAGTTGTTTTCTCTTGACTCGTGTATGAATTTTAGAATCCATTTATTAACCAATAATTTAACTATAATTTTATACTTAAACTAAATGTTTTTTCCCATAAAAAAAACAATTATTAAGCAATTTACGCTCTCTTTTAGCTGAAGGATGCTTCATTAGAGCAAGACATTCCTTTAAAATTGGTAATGATTCCTTTATTTTTTCACTAGATTTTGGCTTTAAAAAGGCCTCTATAAACGACATCATTATTTTAACAATAGATTCTCTAAAACTAGTATACTCATTACCATAGTTTATATTTTCAGTTATTATTTCAAGATAATAAAAGATTGTTTCAAAATCACTTTCAAACTTATCTAGATTTGGTTTATGTGGAACATTTTCTAGTTCAGCTTCAAGTTGTTTGATAGACATTTTAAGAGAGTCCATTTATTAGTAATTTTTTTATTTAAAACTAAATGCTTAATTCACCCATAATATTAATCAATTTACGTTTAACTTCCTCAATCTCTATTAAATTAAAGCTTATTTTATAATAATCATCCCTATTTTTAATTGACCTAAATCTCATTATTCATCTTACACCCTTCTTATGAATATCCTTATCAGTCTGAAAATTATAAAAAAAAATACACCATTCTGATCAAGAGTCTTATCAATCTTTGAATCAGACTCTAGATTAAGTTTTTCAATAATCTCAATAGCAAGTGGTGATACTCTAGAAAAAACAACTTTCACACTAGTTTTAAAAAACATATGCTGTTCCTTCAAACTCAATATCAGATGAATAATTAGAAATAACATCTATCCAAAAGTTAGAATGTTTTCCTTTTCTTAGTTTGACTTCTTTTACATATTCCGTCTTTTCACTTGAAATCTCTTGGAATCGTTGTAATGTGTCTGAAAACATCTTTATTTAGTGTTAAACAAAACTCCATTTTAACTAAAAATTTAACCCTTAAATATGGAGAATAAACTAACTCTCTGCAAGTTTTGTGATAGATAAGCCCTTATTATTTATAAATATTCTTCTTTCTGTTTAAATTGCGAATCAGAAACAATAGATGATAAGAGAAAGTTTAATAAGGAAAAGGGGTATCTTAAAAAATATAATGATTCAAATGTTTTATTTTTAAATATTTTAGATGGGGATTATTGTGCAACGAAAATTTAAACTATTGAAGGAATTTGAGAATGAACAAATATTTATAGGTTCAATGAGTGAGCTAAACAATATGCATTGATTAATTAAAAAAATTGTCCACCCATCCACCCATCCACCCATCTATTCACCCATCCACATCAAACCTGATCCACATAAACCGCTCCCAACGTCCCCACAAACCCCTGCCCACACAAACCCCTGCCCACACAAACCCCTGCCCACACAAACCCCTGCCCATACAAACCCCTGCCCACACAAACCCCTACCCACACAAACCCCACCCTTCCCCACACACAACATGTTTATTTAATTAAAAAAAGTTTCCCCAGGTTAAAAGGGGAGACAAATAAATATACCTTGGGATAAAAAGGGGGTTTATTTTTAGGGGAAAAAATACGAATCGCTGAAAATCCCCCATTCATTTACATGGGGAAAAGTGAGCCAGAATCAGTATATTCACCCTACTGAGGTCTCATAAACGAGCAGAATGTTTTTTTTTCATTGCCAATAAATTTGACAAAAAGGGAGTTATTTTTTCCTTATACCAGGTATCCGAAAAAAATATATTATATTTACCACCTGAACTACGATAAAAATATAAAAGAGTGAGATATTAATAATGGTATATAATAATTTTTATACAGGGGTTCCCTGAGACATGAAAACTATTTCAAGGGTTCCACGAGGGTAAAAAGGTTGAGAAACGCTGGTCTAGACTAGAGATCTCGAGTGAATCCACTCTGTGTGAGTTACTGTATGTGACGTCATGCTGCGATTCACTGAAGACAACTTTTTTTTAGGGGCGGGGCGTAGCAAGTTGTGAAAGGCACCAGAAATGAGCGAAATATTGGTCTAATTATCCCATTTTTTATTAAAAAAAACATGGGTGATTTCTTCACTCGGAAGGTCAAGTATGTATATATATATATATATATATATATATATATATATATATATATATATATATATATATATATATATATATATATATATATATATATTGTGTGTTGTTTCTGAGAAGAAAGCAAATGCCTCTTTTTGGGGGGCAAGCCCCCTGTAGACCCACTTAAAGGTCCCCTGACATATATATATATATATATATATATATATATATATATATATATATATATATATATATATCTTTATTTTGCATGTCAGGGGACCTTTAAGTGGGTCTACAGGGGGCTTGCCCCCCAAAAAGAGGCATTTGCTTTCTTCTCAGAAACAACACACAATTCCGATGAAACTTCACCACAATCTTCATCACCGATGACGTACTAAAGTTTGTTCATGACATTAGAAAAATTGGGCTCTACAGGTGTGTAAGGGGGGGGGGAGTTGCCTCCCAAAATATGTATTTGCTTTCTTCCCCAAAACCACACACACAATTTCGATGAAACTTGACCACAACCTTTATCACCCGTGATGTTCCAAGGTTTGTTCATGGCATTAAAAAAAACAATCCATCGGTATTTACTTTCTTCTCCATTATTTATTTTGTGGGTCATCCATGCCTACCAGTGGTTCTCTGGTTATCTTATCCAGCCACTACCAGATGAGCGCCCAGGGGTATTGCCCTTATGTTTGTTATTCTACGACAGCAGGAACCATTTAGAATAAAGTATGACGGACATGGAAGGAGCACACAAAATCATATACTGTGTAGTTATACTTCTTCAACCAATATAAAATATATGAAAGTACACAGAGGAAGTACACAAACAGAAAGTACACAAACAACATTCAACAACAACCACAACTACTGAGTTCATAGAATACGTTCATACAATAAATACAGTGTTCGAGTATGTACTTCAATTTTTATAAAATGTTTTTAAAGATAGTTTTTTTTTAAAAATCCCGAAGGTTAATGCCATTGAAAGTCTTTTTTCACCAGTCTTACATAACACCTTATTTAACTTGTCCATGTACTGCAAAACGGAAGTGTTTTGAAAGTGAAAAGAAGGCGATTTGTGTTCGACAGTGTTCAAGTATACAATTCAATTGAAATAATATAAAGATTGTAAAAGTCGTATAAATAATTTAATAACGGAATTTACCGCTGTTTTACTACCATCGATGCAGTGTCAATGACACCACCCCATCTAACACGCTACATTAGTCATTTGTGCCTGTTGTTTGGGTTGTTCTATACCGTCATTAAAAACATTAAGTTTCCTGTTTGGAATGATTTCCAATGATGTTTCACTGCCAAACAGGCAGATAGAGTAAAAAAAAATGATCTCACGTGAAAAGATTATTGCTGACACCACACGTGATAAGGATGAATACCTAAACTCGGTGTTTGCATCTAAATCTTGTGTCCTAAACCCATCACTTTCTCTACCCACCTTCCCAAGTCACACCCAGCTGTCTCTGGACTCTGTGTCCTTTTCTTCTGACAAGGTGGAGAGCTTGCTGTCGAACCTCGACTCAGATTCTGCAACCGGTCCAGACGGCATCAGCCCACGTGTCCGAAAAACCTGCTCCTCTGCTCTTGCTCACCCTCTCTCTGTTCTATTCACACTATCATTTGCTCAAGGTCATCTGCCATCTGCTTCGAAATCAGCAAACATTCCACCCTGCATAAAAAGGTGCAAAAACAGATCCTGCAATGACAGACCAATTAGCCTTCTCCCAATCATCAGCAACGTCATGGACTCCATCATCGCTTCTGACATGAAATCCTTCCTCTTCTCCAATAGCTTCATTTCTGATCATCAATTTGGTTTCAGACCAGGTCACTCTACACTGGATATGCTGCTTCTGCTCTCCCAACAATGGATGGAGGTACTCAATGCTGGACATGAAATCAGAGCCATATTCCTAGACATATCGCATGCTTTTGACATGATCTGGCACCCTGCCTGCTCACGTACATAAACAAACCCTGCCTGGTACATAAACAAACTAATCACCTTGCCTGCAGAAAGTCTGCTCACAAAACTCTCTTCCTATGGTATCCAAGGCCATCTCCACTCATGGCTCGCAGACTTCCTCTCCTGTCGCAGCCAAAGTGTGGCCCTAAATGGAGTTCTTTCATCCCCTCTTCCTGTCCAGGCTGGAGTTCCTCAAGGCAGCGTTCTGGGCCCTGTTCTTTTTCTGGTTTTCATCAATGATCTCTCCGAGTCTCTGGAAAATCCTCTATCTCTTTGATGATGACTCCACCCATCTGTCATCCCTCAGACCGGCAAGCAGCAGCTTCTTCGCTCACTACAGATCTGGGTAAAATCACAAACTGGTCCAACATGTGGGACATGTCTTTCAATCCGGACAAATATCACACTCTCACTATGTCTCTCCAAAAGGACCATTTTGAATCTCCCTCCCTCACCCCCATCTAATTTCTCAACAATCCTCTGGAAGAAGTCCTTTCATTCAAGCTTCTGGGTCTCACTATCTGCCATGATCTTTCCTGGGAAAGCCACATTTCCAACCTGGCCTCCAAAGCCGACTGGGCATCCTCCGTCATGCAAAGTCCTTCCTCGGCCCACCTGAGCTCCTGACCACTTACAAAGCTTTTGTCTGCAGCCTGATGGAGTACTGCTCTCCCCTCTGGGCTGGTGCTCCTGCCTCCCACCTTTCTCGGCTTCACGCTGTGGAAACCAGTGCATTTTGGATCATTAGTATCTCCCGCGATGAGGCTGAGTCTTTGGGTCTCTCACCGCAGGCAGGTCAGTGGTCTTTCTGTCTTCTACTGTCTCCTCTCTGGTCTCGCCCCCTCCCCTCCCGCTCTGTCTGCGATATGTTCCCCCCCCCCCCAATATTTCCACAGTTTGCTCAAGGTCCGCCAGCAACCCCCTTCTGGTAAAACTACCAAAATCACGAATTACTGCTCACCTTCACTCTTTCATTCCCCTTTTTTCCTGCCTTTGGAATGAACTCCCACACTCTTCAATCCCATTCTTCCCTCCAGGTCTTCAAAACAGCTGTTCACCACCACCTCTTATCGTCCCCCATCCAAAACCACGATCTTTTCTACCCCCGTTAATCCACCCCAAACCCACCTTCCAATTCCCTGCCATCCTTCCAGAAAGTTCCCTGTCGTGTAAGGTCTTGAAAGTCCCTGTAATGTCTATCTTGTATTCCCCGTGTTCCTCGCCCCATCCCTCTTCCTTCCACAGATCTCCTAATGTCTCTGTCCCCCACTGTTTTGTCCTTCCCTCTCCCGTCCCTCTTGTCTCCTGCCCTCCTCGTTGTGTGTTGTGTGTTCGCTCTCTTACGAGCCTCGACAAGGTATACAACAAAAAAAATTTCTCTCCGCTCTGCGCATGTATGCTCAGGCTGAATTCAGAGACAAAATACTGTTAAACAGCACGTATGTTTTCCGATTCACATTCAAAAGATAACATTCAATGAAAATGAGGTGTTCCTCGATCATTTAACTGATGTTTGTTGACAGACAGACATGGACAGAAATGGACCAATTGCTTAACCCTGCTTCTCGCTTTGCGTACACGGGGGTAACAACTACGTGTTATCAAAGATCCTTTTTACCTCCACCACCAAAGTTGAAGGAGGTTATGTTTTCACCCCTCTCTGTTTGTTTGTTTGTCTGTCTATTTGTGTGCAGGATATCTCAAAAAGTTGTGGACGGATCCGGACAAAATTTTGTGGATGGTTTCGGCGTGTGACAAGGACGAACTGATTAGATTTTGTTGAAGATCCGGATCTGGATCCGACTACTAGAAGTTTTTTTTAAAGTGATTCTTCACCATTGAGAGATGGGGCCAAACACGATATATAGCACGATATCTCAAAATGTTGTGGATGGATGAAACTAGGTGGGCAGGTTGGGTGTGTGACGACGACAAATTGATTCAATTTTGGTGAAGATCCGGATTCGGATCTGGTTACGAGAATTATTTAATTTTTAAAGTGATTCTTCACCATTGAGAGAGAGAGAGAGAGAGAGAGAGAGAGAGAGAGAGAGAGAGAGAGAGAGAGAGAGAGAGAGAGAGAGAGAGAGAGAGAGAGAGAGAGAGAGAGAGAGAGAGAGAGAGAGAGAGAGAGAGAGAGAGAGAGAGAGAGAGAGAGAGAGAGAGAGAGAGAGAGAGAGAGAGAGAGAGAGAGAGAGAGAGAGAGAGAGAGAGAGAGAGAGAGAGAGAGAGAGAGGGCCAAAAACAATTTTTCCTGCCTCTGGAACAAAGTCCCACACTCTCTTCAATCCCACTCCTCCCTCCTGGGCTTCAAAGCAGCTGTTCACCACCATCTCATATCTTCCCCCATCCAAAATCTTGATCTTTACTACCCCCGTTAATCCACCCCAAACCCACCTACTTCAAATTCCCTGTTTTCCTTCCTGAAAGTTCCTGTAGTACCATCTTGCTTACCCTACCCCATCCCGCTCCCTTCCACAGATATCCGATTGTCTTTGTTCCCCACTATTTTGTGCTTCCCTCTCCCACCCCTCTTGTCTCCTGCCTTGTTATATGTTTCTGTGTATTAGCTCTTACACGAGCCTTGACTTGTCATACAAAATGAAAATATATATAAAAAAAATCTAAGTCATTGTTGTATCTATGGTATTTACAAATAAAAATCTCATTTTGAAGGAGGTTACACCAGATGACGGACAAGAGAGCTATTTTCAATATTGTTGATGTCTCAAACAGTTCTCTGGACTCGCAATTTGCATGATTTGGATGGAGAAGTGATTCTGGCGACGACAACTATTTTGGGGTTTTTAAAGATGTGATGCTTGTTTTTGGTAAATGAGCTCGAGTGGTTGAAGGGGTAACATTGCTACTTGTGTATCATGGGAGAGAGTCCTACAAAGTCTCTTGGCAAGGGTGTGTTGAGGTGTCCTGGAACGTTAATTTTCATACTACGAATGCTGCTTCCAAAGAAACTGCCTTGTATCACTCCATATTCAGTGATATCAAATTAATGCTCTTGCTTACATTGTCTGTTCTTAAACAGCAACTGTTGAGGATTGCATGCTGTGCATGGTTGTTCCCTCCAGCTGATTGCTAACGGTGTGGCCCTTGTGTATCACGCATTACTTTCAGGCAATTCCCAGTGATCAGGCTGCTGAGACAAACAGGAGCACATCTTTCTCGCGAGGAGTGCGACAACCTTAGTTCTGACCTTTGCTGGTACATCACCCCTTTCCCTGTGTATCGTGGCCAAGGGAAATGGACAATCATGATAATCCACCCCTTGGGGTATTGAAAATGAGTAGCTACGCACACGCAGGGGTGATATTTTTTAAGGAATTGAAGAGAAACACGAAGGTTTGAGGTAAGTGATGAGTAAGACATGATTGGCCCTAGAATTGGAGAACCGAGTATATTCTAAAGCACGAGTTCATGTTTTTTTACGACCATCTGATCTGGTACATCATTTGCAATTATGATATACTGTAGTTATAATATGAGTTCCCTCACAAGGAATTTCAATGCAGGAGGAGGCCATTAGGCCCATCAAAGCCTGCACTAGTATTTGCCAACATATTGTTCTTTGTCATGCTCTATCCTTTTAAATGCCGAGCATCACAGCAACGAAGCAGCACGTACCATTTTTCGTATTTGGTATGACTCGGCCAGGGTTAGGTTCCAACCATCGACTACCTGAACTCTGAACACTCTAATCATTATGCCACCGATTTGATGTTTTCTTTTTTTCTAGCATGGCTGCCAATGGAGATATGGAGGGCCTTGAGGCCTGGGCCCTAGCAGGTGTGGATTTGGAAGCTCAAATTGGCTACAATGGTCAAAATCCTCTGGAAGTGGTGAGGCTTGTGTATCATATGTTTACTGTGCTAGTTTCATCGGCTCCGCTGCTCCGAAGCCAGCCACACACTTGATCAATCCCTCCAAGCAAATCCCGGGCGATTCCACCTCAATACTAAATGGAGTATCACCAGTCACCTCGAGCTCGTGTCAAGAGTATACGTTGCATGTGGCTCGCCCATGAATACCTTTTCACCTGAGCACTGTGATCAGAACTGAGTAGGGTTCTGATCACAGTGCTCAGGTGAAAAGGTATTCTTCTTCCAGTAAACACCTCCTTATTACATCTCCATATACATCTACTCTTCAAGCGATTCGTTAGCAAATCAAGCAAGGCCAGTAATGTCACATCCACGTTTGTCATGATATCCCTACAGAATTTCAGCATATTCAACGGTCTCCCGTATCAGCGTGGGTCGGATGGTTTAAGTAGTTTTCCGTTCAGAATAAAAAAGCAGATTCCCTTTTTAGGTCATCTCTTCGAGCATGACCTAATAATATTGGGGTTGAGAGGAGAGGTGACGATCCGTCCGTCCGTCCGTTCACAATGAAGTTGAAGCGGGAGATCTGGTCATTAGTGATCCTGATGGAGGTCGATGAGACGTACACGATGGTATGACTTTCAAGGTCACCGAAGGTCAAGGTCAAGGTCACGAGGCCTTTGAAGTTGCGAAAATGACGATTTTCAAATTCTATCTCCTCCGCCATTTCTCAAGCGATCTTGAATTTGATTGTAGCGTATGAATCTATGGGACAATATCTAAATTTGGTCAGGCCGGATTTTCGATATTCGCTTTCGTTTTAGTGTCACGTGACTTCAAAGTTGGCAAAAAATGCGAAAATGACGATTTTCAAAATCTATCTCCTCCTACATTTCTCAAGCAATCTTGAATTTGATTGTGGCATAAAAATCTATGGGACAATTTCTAAATTTTGATCGGGCCGGATTTTCGATATTCGCTTTCATTTTCGTGTCGCGTGACTTCAAAGTTGGCAAAAAATGCGAAAATGACGATTTTCACGCGAAAATGACTATTTTCAAAATCTATCTCCTCCGCCATTTCTCAAGCGATCTTGAATTTGATTGTGGCATAAAAATCTATGGGACAATTTCTAAATTTTGATCGGGCCGGATTTTCGATATTCGCTTTCGTTTTCGCGTCACGTGACTTCAGTTTGCAAAAACTGCCCTACCTTCAGGAGGCTATATATTTTCTCGCAGAGATGACCGTCACTCCCACACGGGGGTAAGTTTTTAGATTCAATTTTAAACC
The DNA here is from genome assembly GCF_056783735.1 of Eptatretus burgeri. Taxonomy (NCBI): domain Eukaryota; kingdom Metazoa; phylum Chordata; class Myxini; order Myxiniformes; family Myxinidae; genus Eptatretus; species Eptatretus burgeri. Next base: position 19,534,124 of record NC_140973.1, read on the forward strand.
TCAGAATATAATACAGGACATGTCAGTGTTTGAAAGTCGCTTGGAAAAACGTTTTCAAGATGTTCACACCTGTGTGTACTTGCACCACTGGCGAACATTACCTGGACGTGTTCACTCTATTTAATAATCACCTGGAATTCACACATTTGAACCGCTCCAACGTGTGACCGGCCTTGTTCTGTAATTCATTGTTGTTTTGTCACACCTTGTAACCTCCATCTCCATCCATAGTTTCACATTGAAATGTTCCTTAACACGTATTCAGCTAATTAATGATTTTTGCTCCTTGATGTTACCTTCTCTTCGTAATGACGCCTTTTATGCTCCAGGCAAAGGAAGCTGGTCGGTTTGATGTTCTGGAGTTCCTGAAGAAGCTGCAAAGCCAATCAAAAACCGTAAGTTTTTGGATTGTTCTATGTACACTGTTATTATTCTCCTTTAGTTTCCAACTCTGGCAGGATAGCCAAGAGGTATATTTACTCCCCTCTGAGCCGTCTACCCTGGGTTTGAATCCTGACCCAGCGATAAACTTCACCCTGGTGTTTCGCAGGCAAGACGAGGCATCGATGTATGTGCCATCCCTAGGATGGACGTAAAACTGGGCGTCCCGTCTACTGGCATTAGTTGATGAGCGTTAAAGATCCCACGGTGTCCTTCGTGAAGAGTCGGCGAGTTTTCACTGGCAACATGGCTAAGTTCCAAATTCCTGCCCTGAATGCCACGAAGAAGGATAAAGTGAAGTGCCCAGTGTAATCCTTGCTGTGGGACTGCTTTCGCAGCACTGGGACCTGCCTTTGGGAAGATCACCAGAATTTTTTTTTTTTTAATCTTGGCAAGAACCTCTCGAAAATGTCTGCCTCCACATTCGTTTCCTAAGAGTAAGGATGTGATCGAATATGTGTGGAAACCCTCATGCCAGAAGGGCATTGGGCCTGATGACTTTTCCTCGTCAGATCTCCGATGTAGATTTATTACAATGGTACTGACAGGTGAAGAGACTAGAGTGATATTCCAAGAAGGTTAAAATCTGCCCGAATGCAGTATTAAGGTTTTACGTTCTAATTTTCTGAAAATCAGAATTACAATGTCATTATCGGATTGACAATAAAACCTAGGTCGCTCTGCCTGTTCCTCCTAGTCTGGTCTTCATGTGACAACAGTCGACAAATTGTGATTGACTCTTCAAGCCATCAATCAGGACAACCTGGAATTGCCAATAAGATGGTGTCGATGAAAAGGCAGTGATGCCTCAAATCCCCCAAAGCGAATTGTATCCGGCTGAGGCCGAGCGAAGCGAGGTCGAGTCCGTTTATTCCTGATACGTGAAACATCCTGAAATCTGTGCCTACAGAAAACGGATTTGCTGGAACGCCGACCGCATTCTGCATCCAATCATCATGTGACTTTGGTTTAAAAAAAAATCTCCATGAGTATGAGCTCCTTTGCTGGAAGTTTCATGTCAATCGCTAAAGCGGTTGTGGTGAAAACTATTTAAAAGCGAGTGAAGGTGAAAAAGTGAGGACCTTGGCTGATGTTCCACAACATGGTCAAGGATGGTTGTGTTAAAAAAAAAAAACTAGCCGGGAGGCGACGATGGTTCGTGCCCATTATTGAACAATGCCACGATAGGTACAATTGAGTTAGTGGAAGCTTTTGAGGAAGCCCTACCGTAAAAACCTCTCTCTTCTGTCAAAATTGACCAAATTAAATCGGATTTTTTTTATAGCAAACGAAGTGAGCTTAATACTTAACGCGTGCACGTGAGAGAATAGGAAACAACAACAACAACACAATACCCCTGGCTGGTTGGAATCCATGTCATTGGCTATGACCCTTTTGCTTCCGTTTTTGTTTTGTTTCTGTTTTTTTTTTGTTTCCGGTTTTTGTCGTGGGGAATGATGCATGTCGGGAGATCATGACCGGAAGTGTTTATTTATTTATTCAATTATTTTTCCCCAAAGTTAATTTTATAATTCCGAAGGTGATTTTTTTCATGACAGGAAGTGTTTATTTTGTATTTAACATTACCGGGAGTGATTTTGAAACTCTTTCCGGAACTTTTAATTTCTTTTATTCTTGACCGGAAGTGATCGTTTATTTATTTATTTATTCAATTTTTTTTTCCCAAAGTTAATTTTAATAAAGATATCTCCTGCATCATCAAAAAATATTTTTTAATCGTGATTTACATTATTTGTTCGCTGATCCCGAATCCAGGTCGAAGTAACTGGAAATTGCGTCAAAATAATCAGCTGTGCGGCGCTTACACGTACCACGGTATAGTTGGCAAGTATACAGTTGTGAACAAGTTTTATGTAGTAAGAAGAATTCTACGTTCGCTTCTTGGCTTTGCCTATTCCATATTATGTTGTACTTATGGACATTACGCACAGCTTCTAGGAAATGAAATTGCGAGAAAAAAAATAAAAATAAAGAAAAAATAAATAAAAAGTTCAAATGGGCGTGGCTCCGCCCACAAGGGGCATGGGACGCCCCTCATACAAAAAGACACAACTAGACCATGATATCTAACTTGTGTCCAAGTTTCAAGATTGCATCAAACGTCACGGAGCAATGTTGGGCACCGACAACCAAAAAGTTAACTTCGATAACGATAATCCGATAACCCCAATTTTAAGTCCGATAACGATAATCCGATAATTATAACACAAAGTTACCGGAAGTTAACCATAATCTGATAACGATAACTACTTTTTAACAATAATTAAAAAAAAAACAAGGAAAAAGCTTCAAAACCCATAGAAAAGGTTTATTTATGCTAAACCCAAGAATAAAATAAGCATTATGCGTCTTTTTAGAGTCTATGACACTATGTCTTCTTCTTTCGGCTGCTCCCATTAGGGGTCGCCACAGCGGATCATCCGTATGATCCGCATAGTGATTTGGCTTAGTTTTTACGCCGGATGCCCTTCCTGACGCAATCCTCTTACAACACAGGGATATGGTACACCTATTCTAACCGGCGCATACACCGGCCCAGAACACTGGTACTCATTTTGCCGACCTTGGAAGGATGACAGGCTGAGTCAACCTCCTGGTGTATTAATTCAAGCGGCCAACGGGGCTTGAACTCAGGACCTTTTGGATCCCAAGCCGCTACCCTAACCACTGCGCCAACACCAGGCTTCTATGACACTATGTGCTGTTAGTAAAAAAAAAAAAATTTAATTTTTAATTTTTTTAATTTTTAATTCTTCAATTTTAATGTATTTCTAACAAACACGAACCATTTTTTTTGTAATTACGTAAAGATTGGTATTCCCGCTAGTAAACCGACGGCTCTTCCATGCTCGTAGTACTTATACAGTGCCTCGGCATTTTTTGGCGTCGGCTCGCATCGCCATCGAGGAGTGCCGTGCACATGCGCATCAAACTGTGTGAGCACAAGCTCCGCCCCTTGTGCAAGTTTAATCTCGCGGGAAGTTGACTCGTTGTGTTGTTCTATTTCCTAAATCATGGCGGCGTCGGATCTCATCGTTCTGATAGTGATGTTACCTGATGGTGAAAAAAAGTAAAACAATAAAAATGTTATCGGACAAAAAATTAACGGACATTATCGGACTAAAAAATCGAGTTATCGGAAGTTAACTGGTCCGATAGCGATAAATGGAAGTTAACTTCCGATAATAGTCCGATAAAAAAGTTAACTTTGATAATTATCTGTTATCGGATTATCACTTTTGTGCCCAACACTGTCACGGAGCTATGCTCTGGAGAGAGAGTCACAAACAGACAGACAGACACACAGACACAACGAAAATAGTGGTCACTGCCGGTGCCCACGAACCAAAAACACCAAAAAAACCCAACAAAATCCTGGACCCACAATTGGCTACAGGACCTGAGAGTATTCTTTTTGGCTTCTCAGAGGATGAACAAAAGTGTGCATCAAAATAGTTTATAAAGTAACTTTTCTCACAATGTGGTCATATCTTATTTATTAGCCTGGTGTTGGTTTAATGCTGTGTGTGGTGGGCTTTGGATCCTAGGGTCCCGAGTTAAAATCCCGCTCAGCTGTTGAATTAATATGAGGTGGGGTTAACTCGGTCTGTCATCCTTCCGAGGTCGGCAAAATGAGTGCCAGCATGCTGGTATACCGTGTCGGAGTGGCGACCCGTCCAGGATTGTGCCCAATAGCCAAGGAAACTCCTTAAGCAGCACCAACGCTCTGCACAGATGACGGTCCCAATCCCCTCCTCTCTCCTTACTTATTGCCATTTTGTAAACTAAATGTTTTGTTTTTAGCTCACCCGTTCGAAGAACAGAGAGCTATAGCGATACCCCCGGCGTGAGCGTCAGCGTGAAAATGTTAAAGTTTTTGGTGCAAGTTATTTCCTAATGTTTTTATCTACCACACTATTTTTTACTGGTTACAATATACAAATACATATATTGCTTTAAAATTATTTGGATCAGACTTCACTGCAATGCCTTATAAAAAATATTATTAGACTTGTCTTTTAAAAACGATAAATGTATAAACAGGCGAGCATTGGGTGGCTTTGACACCAACTGTCTGGTTTTCTTATGCATTTGCTTTCCATGCTTGGAGCAGCTCGAAGCCTGCGGTAATTCCTCGTTTGGTTCGGCTTCATTTTCGATCACCCTTGATTGTTTTCTGATCCAATGATGTCCTGTTTGTTTTACACCTACTGCTCAACCATACCATTTTCATACCATAATTCTCACATTACACTCATTATAAGCTGGTATTTCAAACACTGCTTACCAAGTGCTTACCATACCAGCTACGGTAGTGTAGCTCCTCCATGATCCTTGACCTCTGTCTTAAAAGTGGTGGACGTGCCTGCACCTGGACTCGACGGTCACATTGCTTGTTGTTACCCTCATGCTTGGCAAGCAAATCCATGTATCCAGCTCCGAGGTCGTGCATGAGCTGGCCATTCTGGTAAACTCAACGAGTATAAAACAGGGAGCATGGGAGAGTTTAATTAACCCCTCTACAACCCCCTCTCTCCCAACAGTGGATGGACGGACACACAGAAATGAACGGTATTGATGTACCTGCCATCGTGGGCATTCGCAAGAACTGAAACCTCCTGGTGGTGCGGGGGGAGATGTTGGTGATAGAGACATAGATTTTAATATTAAATTTGTTCAGTGATGACAGTATGACATCACCATCTCCCCAAAGTTGTTGTAAACAATACCGCTGTTTGAAATGGTTTTGTATATCTGTACCGTCTGCACAGTGTAACCTTTTAACGACAATCCAACTCCCATTGCTGCGGACAGACTTTTGAATGTCAGGTACTTCGCTGTATGTACAGGATGGACTCATTTTGAGATTGTGGAGCTGCTATGGAGGCTTACGTTTGCTCCGTGAGGATGGGCTCTGATATTTCCTCTTGATGAGAAATACAAATACGACTAATATTTATATTTGACATTTAAAAAACGTTTAACTTTTAGTTTTATTTACCTTTTCTGTCTGCTTGGTGAAAAGTGAGGGATGATAAACCGGTGCGATTGTGACATTCGTTTTGAAGAGTTTGGTTCACCTGAACTACCTTGGTTCATACGGAGTTTTTAAACTAACGGAGAATCTCAAGCACAAGCCGGTTGCAGTCCAAGTGGCGACACATCAACTCCATTTGCAGGGAGCTGCATAAGGAAGAGAGTCGATGTCCCATTAATGAACATTAACAGGAGAGTTTATTGTATTACGTAAGAATAAATAATTCTGTAATACATAGAGAGAAATGTTTTTTTGTTGTTTATTTTTAAAAAATCATCGTCACGTTTCGGAGTTTGATTTCTGACAGATGAATGTATTAAAGGCTTTATCTGCACAACTCGTATGAATGTTATTAAATGTGATGTAACAATCCTTGGATTCTTTTATTCGAATTCTGAAATTAAAACGTGACCTATTACTCTGTTGTCCAAGTGTTTTGTCCTTATCGATCATTTCCTCAAACTCTGCTGCCTTTTCAAATGATGTGCCCGTTGCCCTTCCCCCTGCATTGGCTGTGTGTACCAAGTGAAAATTTCCGATCTAATCACTTCACGTTTGTTTTGCCTTCAATAATTTTGACGAACCACTAAGTAAACTTTGCTTGTGCTCCATGATGTGTTTCACAGCATCTAATGAATGTTTAATGGAATCTCTGCAAGGAAAGTCATGGAATCCATCGTTACTTGCGATGTCAAATTTTTCCTGTTTTCAAATATCCCGATCTCTGAGCATCCGTTTGGATTCCATCCTGGTCACAACTCTGGACATGCTTCTGCTACTCTCACCAATGGAAGGAGCTTCTTGATCTCAAACAAGACATTAGGACCACTCCTGTGGACATAGTGCTTTCAGAAAGTATTCACACCTCTCAACTTTTGTCACATTGTGTTGTTACAGCCTAAATTTAAAATGGATTCACTTTAAAAAAAATTGTCACCTATCTAAACACAATACCGTCGTGACAAGGTGGAATTTTTTTTACAAATTAATTAAAAATGAAAAGCTAAAATGTCTTGCATCAATAGGTATTCAACCCCTTTGCTATGCCACTCCACATTGAGCTCAGGTGCATCCAATTTCCTAACAACACTTCACAAATTTAGGCTTTATTAGAGTGGACAGATGGAAGCCACTCCTGAGAAAATGGCACATGACAACACACCTGGAGTTTGCAAAAAAGCACACGAAGGACTCTGAGAACGAGGCAAAAACTCTCTTCCTTTTTGCATACATCTACATGGTGTCATACAATATCCCCTCACCCCCCCCCCCCTCTGGCAGGCAGACAGGAACTGCTGATCTCGAAATGATTAGACAATAGTGATAAACGGAGCAGGTCCTTCAATCCTGAAAAATCTCAGTCTCAGAAAAATCTCATGAAAAATCTCGCTCCAGAAGGATAATAATCGAACAAACAAACCTATTTCCTCGGTCATCCACTGGAAGAAGTTCAATCTGTAGAATTTGAATTTCTATGCTTCACCATCAGCCATGAACTTTCCTGAATGAACCACATCGAAAAGCCAGCCTCCAAAGCCATCCGGACACTGAGCATCCTCCCCGATACAACTATGTCCTTGGAAAATCAGGGCCACTCACAATCCACAAGGCCTTTGACCGGAGGTCAATGGAGCACCGATGTCTCCAATGGATTGGTGCCGAAGCACCAATCTGTCTTGCCTGGATTTGAATCACGTGTGACTTTATCAAAACACAAGGTCTGTGACTGTCACAGCGCAGGCAGGTCGGTGGTCTCTTTCACAATATAGTCTCGACCAATGGTCTCTCAGTACTCCAACACTCCCCAGTACTTCCAGAAACCCTTCCTTGTTACATCTCATATTCAAGCTGAAGACACCGTAAGTCCTATTCCTCTCTTGACCCATTTATGGAACCACCAACCGAACAACCTTGTTACCAACCGAATTTTCCCTTCGCAGGGCAGCTCACCGGATGATGGGATTGGGGCAAAGCCTTCGGGACCCCCAATCTTTGATAGGAGGGAAACCACGGGGTAACATCCCTGGGTCAGATTGCGGGAGAGTGTGTCGGAGTGGTGCTGAGGTGTCGTCCACCAGACGGCGGTCTCCTTGGGTTAACCTGAGGCGGTCCCGGCGGATATTCATGGCATCCATGCCGAACTTCTCAAGGCTGGTGGAAATGCTGCACTCGCGTCGTTGCATGCAGTTTTGTGCTCTGCCTGGAACACAGGCATCATCCCAACTGACTGGAAGAGGGGCCTTGTTGTCCCTCTCTGGAAAGGGAAGGGTGATCGCCAAGACTGCAACAACTACCGAGGGGTGACGCTGCTCTCAGTGCCGGGCAAGGTCTTTGCTCGGATAATTCTTGATAGGGTTCGCCACCATCTGCTTGAGCACCAGCGTCCAGAGCAGTCAGGCTTTACACCAAAGAGGTCAACGATTGACCGTATCCTTGCACTTCGTGTCCTCACCGAACGCAGACGAGAGTTTCGGCAGGGGCTGCTTGCAGCCTATGTTGATCTCTGTAAAGCGTTCGATTCAGTGAATCGGGATGTCCTCTGGAGGATTCTTGGTCTTCGTGGGGTGCCACCAAAACTGATCGATCTGATGTCTGAACTCTACTCTGGTACTGAGAGTGCTGTGAAGTGTGGTGGTACCATCTCTGACTTATTTCCAGTTGTTACTGGAGTTCGTCAGGGGTGTGTACTTGCCCCCACACTTTTCAGCACTTGTATGGACTGGATTTTTGGGAGGATGTCGGAGAGATCAAGTTGCGGTGCATCGTTTGGCAATGTCAAGATCTCGGACCTTGATTTTGCAGATGATGCAGTCATCTTTGCGGAGACTTTAGACATCCTCTTGGGGGCCCTCGAGGTGCTGAATGAGGAGTCGGAGCCGTTGGGATTACGGATTTCTTGGGTCAAAACAAAGATCCAGGCTTTCGGTGACATCTTGGATGCTGCTGTCCTGTCTGTGTCTGTTTGTGGTGAGGATGTTGTCAGGTCAGGTTCGATCTGTGACCTGCTACAGGTGTTTGTGGTGAGGATGTTGAGGTCGTGGATAGATTCACTTACCTTGGCAGTGATATTCATGTCTCCGCAGGTTGTGAGCCGGAGGTCAATAGACGTCTGGGTCGGGCCTGGGGAGTCATGGATTCACTGGATCATGGGGTGTGGCGCTGCCGGTACCTGTGCGGGAGGACGAAAGTCCGAGTCTTCAGGTCCTTGGTACTTCCAGTCTTGCTCTATGGGTGCGAGACTTGGACTTTGACCAAGGATCTGAGACGGAGACTTAATTCCTTTGGTACCAGGTCTCTTCGGAGAATCCTTGGCTATCGCTGGTCGGATTTTGTGTCCAACGAGCGGTTGCTGAGAGAGACTCGGATGAGATTTGTTACCTGCATAGTCCGTGAGCGTCAGCTGCGGCTGTATGGACATGTGGTTCGTTTTCCTGACGCTGATCCTGCTCACCAGATTCTCTCAGCGAGGGAGTCTCATGAGTGGAGGAGGCCAGTGGGCCGACCACGTGCCTCATGGTTGCAGCAGGTTGACCATCATCTCAAGGAGATGGGGATGGGCCTGGCATCTGCCTGGGGGATGGCCAGACGGAGGCCCCTGGAGTACCGGCGGAAAGTGGACGCAGCGACGCGCTGTTCTGGCACATGCTCCCATACCTGACCTGACAACCGAACATCATTCTATGGCTTATACAAAGGACACACAAATCTCTTATCAACAAAAATTATCTGAAGTCAGCCATTTTGGATTCTCATTCTCATTCTCTCTCTCTCTCCTCTCTCTCTCTCTCTGTCTCTGTCTCTGTCTCTGTCTCTGTCTCTGTCTCTGTCTCTGTCTCTCTGTCTCTGTCTCTCTGTCTCTGTCTCTCTGTCTCTCCTCTCTCTCTCTCTCTCTCTCTCTCTCTCTCTCTCTCTCTCTCTCTCTCTCTCTCTCTCTCTCTCTCTCTCTCTCTCTCTCTCTCTCTCTCCTCTCTCTCTCTCTCTGTCTCTGTCTCTGTCTCTGTCTCTGTCTCTGTCTCTGTCTCTGTCTCTCTGTCTCTGTCTCTCTGTCTCTGTCTCTCTGTCTCTCCTCTCTCCTCTCTCCTCTCTCCTCTCTCTCTCTGCAAAATGAGTACCAGTTCCAGTGTGTGTACTGATAGAGGGGCACTGCATCAGTGACACAGTCGCACTTCAAGAAAGGATAGCTACCATACTCCCACCACTAGCATATATTAAATTGACACGTTAGTGCAAAATTCTATTTTCTACTTCTTTTGTATGTGTTTAAATCTCCGTTCAATATGTTTAGTTGACTGAAAAAGGTTTTTTTCTTTTTTTTTTCTTTAATTTTTAAAAAAATCAAATTTAAATATTACCTCCACCAACAAAAGTGGACAGAGGTTATGATTTCACTCTTGTCTGTCTGTCTGTGAGCAGGATATCTGAAAAGGTTGTGGACAGATTCAGACAAAACTTGGATGAGTTGGGTTGACAAGAACAAGCCGATTCGATTTTGGTGACCAGCTCTGGTCCATCAGGGGGATCCAAAACCAAAACCGTTCAACCGGGTGGAGGTATGAACTCCACCGAGCACTGTTCTCGTTAATCATCGTTTCCAAAAGATGTCAAGGTTAAACCTTCCTGGGTCAGATGTGTGTGGTTATGCTGATTGTGCATCAAGGGTTCTACACGTACAATATGGTTGAAAACCCTCACTCTCACAGCCAAGAATTGCAACACACAAATAAACAAAAACTGATCAAGGACCATTTCATCCTTGAAGCATCGTCGGCTTAAACTTGGTCCTGAGGCAATCTGATTCAGTTTCACTTGAACAATAAAATCCTGTGTCATGGTGAAAGATATCCAAGGACCTTCTAAAGGATTTACAGAATAACTTGTGGGAAGTCATGCAGTGGATTTTTGTTTGAGAGGAAAGGCCATTCATCTTGTGGGATGACAGGACACCCCAACAGGCTATAAACCATCACCTTGGTGTTGCACAGACAAGACAACGCATTAATGAGCATGCCGTCCGCTACATGGGATAAGCTGAGAACCCATCGGCCACGGTTGTTTACTACTCATGGATATGGAGCCTGCACTGTCTTTTGCAAAGAGGCGAAAACTCGTACCCCAGGTAATCGGCAGGAAAGTACAGGCAAACTACCCAGTGTGATCCTCATGAGATGGCTTCAACGGCATCGAACCTTGAGAAAAAGAGATCGCATACGTATTTTTTAAAATCTCCAACAACATATTCAACGCGAGAGCCGTCTTCCCATCGGTTCTGCTGCATCAACAATTTTTTTTTAAATTCAAAACACCAAAAAAAAAAACAACCAAACACTCATTACATAACTGTAATGTTTTTCTTTAATAAGAAAATTTTGCAAGTCGTATTGCTTGAGAGACACTGTGAAAATTCGACCAAAGGGACATCAGCTTCAACATGTCATGTGTCACCTCCAAGGCGTAGTATTTCTCAATTACACATTTTTGTAGTACAATACAAAATACGGAAGAAGCCAGACTCAGAGAACGCTGACTTTGAAGTGAAGGTGCGGAGGGTTCGGGTATCCTTAAAATTTGGCCAAAAATTCAAACCCGTCAACTCTGCAACCAAAAAGCAAAAAAAAAAACAAATAAGCAATAGAAATCCCGACGATAAACAGATGCAGTGATCGTAACGAAAGTTGCTGCCTTGTCCCAATTTCCCTTCCAGCAGCATATTGGTGACTGGTGTCTCGGCGGGATCAAATGGATCAAGAGGTCCACCCGATCCTGCACACCGGTGAAGAGTACATCGGAACAAACCAACGCGATCAAAATCTTTTGTACGGTTGCCACGAGCCTTGGGGTCAGGACGATGCGATTGCCGAGCTCGCTGCGATCCTCAGTTCCCGTTTCAATTTCTGGAGCACTATTGGGTCATATGCCTTGCAAACGTCAGGCTCACCAAGCTGCTTTGGGAACGCGTGTTGGCACAAGTACGACATTTGGGATTCATGTTACTCGAGTGAGAACTCATCCTTAACTCAGTCATGTAAATACCTGTAGGAACTCTCGAGGTGGTCATCATTTGTGCACTTAGCGGCGACAAAAAAAGAAAAAAAATCGAACAATCATATCTTTAAGTGTGACTGTGGATGACCTCAGTTACTTCACAGTAAATAGCAAAACAAAATGTTTTTCAGTTTTGAAAACGAGACATACTTCGAGATGAAGAGGTTAAACAAGCCCGTTTCAGGCTTGGATAAAACAAACAAAAAAATAAAACACAAAATTCCCAGTTTACTGTCGATGTAATTTTCAGTTTTGACCACTAATGACGTCAATGTCGAATAACATTTAAAAAGGTGTCTCCAATTAACAGGGGGCCAGATTATCTTGGATAGATTTCATAACTATTTCAACTAAAGAAAAAAAAAAAAAGATGCGGACTATATGCTTAAAATTAGGTCACAAAGCCCCTTTAACAAGAACGTGACATTCAAGGCTCGAGGAGCCAACATTAAAGCAACTGATACTTCTGAGAATGGAGGCACCCGGTTGAGAAGTGAGGGATGGGGAGGGGGTGTTGGGGGTGAGGGAGGAAATACACATTCATTCAAAAAAATAAAATGATAATCAAAGGATGTTGCGAGGCTCGTTACAACGTGGTGCATTCTCACAAGTTGAAGAACGTAAAGCGAATTTCTCCTCTCCTCCTGCATCCTCTCCCCCCCCCCCCCGACAAACTCTCTGATCACGGTAATCAACACGATTCATGACGTGAATAGCAGAAACTTCACCGCGACAACACGTCCAACTCGCAGCTCTCCCCCACAAACGGCTTTTCGCAGGTGACAAAGAGGTGCATCCGAGCCCCCAAAACCAATCGGCAGTGCGTGGTGGAACAGTTCCCTGATCTGTGCCCCACCCTCACCCTCACCCTCACCCTCACCTCCACGCCGCTTTCCATCTCACTCTCACGAGTTTGGTAAAGGTGTCGTAGGCAGGCTGGGCCGATGCAATTTTCATTCACTCGACATACGAAACAACTAACACAGCACTGGTTTTGGAACTTTATGGCAGAATCCAGCACAACTATATTGTTTGGATGTATAACTGAAAGTAGACAACACAATATACTTATCGTCACCATCGCTGGACGAGACATCCGGTCATCAACTGCACGACGTGCTCGCACACCCTCCCCTTGCAGCATTTGTTTGATGGATTGTCAGATTCGCTAACAAAGACTCGGATGCTGTGTGCAAACTGACCTTGCGTCATCGAGTACCACACATACAGACTTGCCCTCAGCCACACCGGACAATAATTTTTTTTTTTTAATCATAATAAATAAAACAAAACTCATGCCACCTTGCAATCACCAAAGGCCGGATAAACAAGTGGAGAGGAAGATCCATCGGTAGTGAGGTGAGCGGGACTGGCCAGGAGCACCAGTCAGGCTATATAAACCACGAGTAAGCACGGTAGAGTACGGTGAACCAGGCTGCACCCGATGCAAACGCCCACAGCTGTATAAGGAAGAGCCAGGAATTGTTGAGGCTCATGGCCCGAGGCACGGCGTTCGTCTTGCCATCTGCTGCCGGGAACGCTCCTGGAAAATGGAACAAACAAAGGAGACCAAGGGAGTAAGAAGTGAAATCTTAACCCTCCACATGTGAGAGCGGTAAGGACTGTCACATTCAAATCGTCTCCGACTAACGACCAATGGTATTTTCTCCAATCAACCTTTTGGATGGGGGGGGGGCGAGGAGTGGGGAAGGGGAGGGGGGGGGAGCAGGCTCTCTCATGGAATATAGATTCTTGTTAGCCTTTAATGTAACTCGTAAATACCTGCTCCCTCCAGCAGTCAATTATGGTGTAAGTGAATTATCTTGCACTATGCAATGTATAATCCCCTTATAACCCCTACTCCCTTATAATAACCATGGTTGTGCACTCTCCACCCCCCCCTCCTTTTCATATTCAAACTTGAGCAGGAGTAATAAACATCCATTATTCTACTTTTTATCCAACCGGGCGTAGTGGCGTGTGCCTGTAATCCGGCTACTCGGAGGCTTGGGTGGGAGGATCGCTTGAGGATGGGAGCTCTGTGCTGGGCCGCGCTATGAGAGGGTGTAGGGCAGCCCGGAATCATGGCGAAACCCAATCCTTATCCTTGTGTCGTAAGAGGCGACCAGGGTTGCATCAGGAAGGGCATCCGGCGTAAAACCTGTGCCAAATCAGTATGCGGATCATAACGGATGATCCGCTGTGGCGACCCCTAACGGGAGCAGCCGAAAGAAGAAGAACAACATTCTGCTTTTTATCCAGGTCATCTCCCCCACCCTCAGCTGCTAAGGGGCCAATTGTAATTGTGATCATGACCGGCTCACAGGTATCCCAATCATACATACAAAGTTTGTTGGCGATCAGTGAACTGGTTTTCCATTCTATAAGGTTCATGCATACAGAAAGCCTGGCATTGGCTAAGTGGATAGGGCCTTGCAGCCTGGTGTTGGCTGGCTTGGGTTCTTAGGGTCCTGAGTTTGAGCCACCATCACCGCTGAATTAACACCAGGTGGGGTTGACGACTCAGCCCGTCATCCTTCCGAGGTTAGCGAAATGAGTACCAATGTACTAGTATAGGGACACAGCGTCAGCAGCATAGTGGTGCCCAACAAAATGATAGTTACCCAACAGCCAAGCTGCTATACGCAAGAAGATGCATACAGAGAATTGCCGTATTTTAGTACGATGAATTTTTTAAGTGGCGTCGTCTCCAATATTTGGTAAGTCCAAATGTCGATGCTGAATTGACACAAGGGGGCCCTGTGGGTGCCGAGAATCACGAGAAGGAAATGTCAAACTGCACCGCTTCCTTCGGACACTGGGTGCGATTTTAACCAATGTCAGCCAATTTGTGAAATACAATTGGGCGTGACGTCATCTTGGCGTTCCAAAACAAAAATGAAAGGTCGGTCATGGGGGCAGAACAACTGTCCCCGAGGCTGCATTTTCAAATGTTTTCAGAATCATCAAAATTATCGGACGACAGTCGAGCTGGATGTTTCGTACCGGTGCGATAAAAGTATTCCAGGAACCGCTCTTTCTCCATGAAACGCTGGTACATCCAGTCCTCAAGGCGCTCGTCCTCGAGAGGCACCTCGCACATGGGAAACACACTGGGATTGGGGTCAAGCACAGCATCATGCATCACCGTGATCGGGCCGCCGTGGAACACAACCGAAACCACCCGAGCAAAATTCCGTGACAACGCAGAGGCACGGCTATTCGGACCGGTGAATTGGCAAATCTAAATGAGTCTTTTTGAATCGTTACTCCTTAAGAGACAACAGGGAAGGTTGGGAGAGTTCGTGCCACGATGTCCACAGTCTGTCAAGTTTTTCTTTCAAACAAAACTTGCAGATTTAATCATGCAACGAGAGGGCAACGGAAGGCGGCATCATCATTTTATGGCCGTTTCCATGCTCGCATGTGTAAGCCGCCATGGTTCACATAATGGCTGCTTTCCAGGCTGCAGGATCCCTTGCTCGCCTTCTAGTCAGGCCTTTAACTCTAAGATCAGGCCTTTCACCAATTTAACTGATCAGGTCAGGACTTTAACGCTCAGCAACACATCCCACGTTTTCCTCGGACGGCCTCCAGCTCTCCTTCCATTCACATTCATGGTACACCTAATGCTGCCGAAAACTCACCGATAATGCACGTGCGTCGTCACAGGCGGCTGGAGGGCGAGTACCCACGTCTGGATGTCCATTGGTTTGCCACCTGGGTACGCGATGGTCACGTCTATAAGCCAATGCAGACCTCGCCGCAAGCCTTTCCCTGCGTGCCCAACGCCGCACTAGGTCATGCTCCATTGCTTGGCACGTAAACCAAGATTATCCTCGAATACATTGCAGACTTTTTCATTTGAAAGACGAAGATAATTTTTACACCCACCTTCTCTGGATGGTGCAACCTGCCCATTAAGGCGACCTTTCACCCCACACTTCCTCGTGCATTCATTTCTACATTCCGTCCATCCATGATGCGATGCTACTGCCAGGGATTCTCCGTCATAAAAGGGTTTGAGCACTTCTTTAAAAGGGACAGGATTCTGGCAGGCTGCTGGGAAAAAGTCCTTAGAAATGACCGATTGGCAATTGTCCAAAACGTCTGAATGCAAAGCAGCACTTTCGTCCGTGCAGGCCAAACCGCCTGAGGTGCTCAGAGAGTCTTTTTGTAGAGCGGTCACATTCCTGCCAACAATGCCGGCTCCCATGTCGTGGGTGAGCGAGCTGGGTTCCTCAAGCCTCTGTGGAGCGACCAGGGCACGCAGTGCCGCCAAAATGGCCCCTGTGCGAGGCAGAGTCACATGATGCAGTGTGGGCAGACCACGACGCTCTCCATAACGTTGGCTAATCTTAAGCCGCTTTCTAAGGAAGCCTCCCTCGGGAAAAAGAACAAGCCAGCGACGCCGCCTCTCATGCCATACATTAGAAAGATGCGATTCGAGTTTCGCCACTTGCTGCTCACGCTGTGCCTTGCCCTGTGGGAATGAAAGAAAAACCATGGTGGTCATGTGCTACATTCATCCATCCAGATCTGAGTTTGATGACTTCAACAAAGCCCCCTCCACCAATCAGTTAATCCACCACACTCTGTCATTGCTTCTTCCAAGAGACTTACTTAGAGACAAGCCGGTAGGCGACATGGCTGCTCGCTATAGATGGAAAGCTGGCCGACGCGACTCGCCGATATTCATGAACAAGCTATCAATCAAATTAGCACAATAAATATGATTATCACAGCCCTCTTAAGGCCCTGTCACACCTTGACGTTTTAGCCAGCGTATGGCAAGGTATCAAAATGGATGTAAAACGCTGGCGTACGCTGAACTATTGATGTTTTTTTTTTTCCAGTTTTGGACGTATTCATAACGAGTTGGACGTATGCATAACGTATTAGTAACGTACACAGAACATTTCGATAACATATAGATAACTTATATCAACGAATGCTGAGCGTGCTGTCGGCGTTCACAACCTATGCCCAACGATAGTCTAACTTATGCACAGCACGCGGCTGCGTATCGCCGACGATCACGTGGCGTAGCCTATTAAAAGGCTGCGGCTCAACGATTCAAATCATAACCGCACTAGACATCGAAGTGTCAAGCCGCTGTCACAACTTGACGATTTAGTCAGCATATGCCGACGTATGAAAAATTTGCCGAATACGCTGGCACACGTCGAATACGTTATGGGTAAGTTTTGTATACGTTAAGAGCACGCTGAAGCATGCTGGCATACGTTGTAGTACGCAGAGTACGTCGACAAATTTTCAGCATATTGAAAATATTTTGATGTATGCCAGCGTATGACTCACGTTCCGCATACGCTGGCCATAAGTTGTAGGCACGTTACGCGATTGTTGACACACGTTACTTATAAGTTACTCATAAGTCGAAACACGTCGAGGTAATGGTTCACGTCAGTGTTCTGACTCCCTGGTTTTTTGTTTTTTTTCTTCTTCTTCGGTATGACGGTGATGTTGACACTTCGATTTCTAGTGCGGTTATGATTTAAATCGTTGAGCGGCAGCCTATTAATTATATTATATTATATTATAACCGCACTAGAAATCGAAGTGTCAACATCACCGTCATGCCGAAGAAAAAAAAACAAAAACAACCAGGGAGTCTGGAACACTGACGCTAAACATTACCTCGACGTGTTTAGACTCGTGAGTAACTTACATGTGTCGACATGTGTCAACAATCGTGTAACGTGCCTACAACTTATGGCCAGCGTATGCAGAACGTGCGAGTCATACACCAGCATATGTCGAAAAATTTCAAGCATGTTAAAATTTGTCGACGAGCTCAGCAGACTACAACGTATGCCAGCGTGCTCTTAACGTATACAAAACTTACCCATAACGTATTCGACGTGTGCCAGCGTATTCAATAAATTTTTCATACGTCAGCATACGCTGCCTAAATCGTCAAGGTGTGACAGGGCCTTTAGTTTGCGCCCAGAAACCCGCCTTGTGAAATTTCAGGCATGTTTCCAAAGAGACTCTAACAAATGGCAGCCCTGGTAATTCCATTTATCGATTCGCTGAAGATTTTATTTTTTTATATGATGCTGTAAGACATTCTCCTTGGGCACAAAAAAACAGGTCCCTCGGAGGTCCAAAATATAGTACGACCGGAGGTTTCCGAGCACAGCACCACCAACCGAACCATCTCGATTTGACGCGTCTGATCAAATTCGAAAATATTTGTCGATCAGGAAGCGCAGTATAGTTTTAAGTTTATGGTGTTAATATGTATCGTACCTTTCCCTTGTCTTGTCGGCACATCATGAGAGAGGTATTGATTTTTTTTGTACAGTCCACAAAAATTGTACGATGTACGATAAAGTATTTTAGCTGCTGCTAAGCAACGGAGGTGTGCATAGCAACCATTCATTTTTTGTGTACATGCGAGCCACATTGTACACATTTCACCCAAGTTTCATCAAAATCAGACTCTTTCTCTTAGAGATATTCGCAATTAACCGTTTCTGAAATGTTCGACATGGACTCGCCCAAAACCTATTTCCTCCTACAAATATTTTTTGTTAGGGCTGCAAATTGGCATGAAGGGAGCTAGATAGATTGTGCACAGAACTCTAAGCTTCGATTTTTCGACCACTTTAAAGGGTCGTTGCTATGCCGTTGTTAGGGCCCGTGAGTCCTATATTCGAAAGCACACGATTCCCAGAAATATTGGTCCCACCTACCAAATTTCATTGGAATCGGTTGAGTGGTTTCGCCCCTAGGCTTGACCAAAGTTTCGCGGACAGACACACAGATGGAAATGGCCAGAATAAGGGTGCTCTAAGAGCAGCCAAAAAAAAACAAATACAACATCAAATCCAACAAGAAGTACAACAGGACTCAGTGGAGTGCACACCTCCGCAAGGCTGAACAGTTTACGTTTTGTATCCCACCTATAGGCCGGATCTACATCCGGACCTGAACCAAAATATAAAATCGGCATTTATTGTCACCTAACCAACTCATTCCCCTAGTTTTGTCACACACACACACACACACACACACACACACACACACACACACACACACACACACACACACACACACACACACACACACACACACACACACACACACACTATAGTTCTTGGTCCCATCTCTCAACGGTGAAGAATCACTAACAATATTAAAAACTTCTCGTATCCAGATTGTCACCAAAATCAAATCAGTTCTTCCTCGTCACACACCCAACCTGTTCCCAAGTTTTGTCAGAATCCGTCCACAATTTTTTTGGAGATATTGTGCTATTTTCTCGTTTTTGGCCCCCGTCTCTCAATGGTGAAGAATGACTAAAAAAAAATTCCAGTTTCTGCATCCGGATCTTCACCAAGATCTAATCAATTCTTCCTAGTCACACATCCATGTCGAGCACGTTTCATCCGAATCACTCCGTCCGTACCTTTTTGACATATCATGATAAAAATTGTTTTTAGCCCCATCTCATGCCTGGTGTTGGCTTGGGATCCTAGGGTCCTGAGTTCAAGCCCCATTGGGCTGCTGAATTAATACACCAGGAGGTTGACTCAGCCTGTCATCCTTCCGAGGTCGGCAAAATGAGTACCAGTGCACTGGTAAGGGGGACACTGCATCAGCGGCATCGCCGCGTCCCAACCAACGATGCAACCAGTAGCCACAGGCTGTACTCGTTAGAGAGAGGGAGAGAGCCCCATCCCGCAATGGTGAAGAATTGCTTAAAAAAAAAAAAAAATTTTTTTTTTTTTTTACTCTAGTATCCGTATCTGAATCGTGACCAAAAATGCGTGTTGCAGTCCTTGGCCCGTCACCGACATACACCAAAAATTTCAGAACAATTGCTTCAAAACTGTGGACAAAAATCGTGTGAGACCGACAGACGCGATCAGACCAACATACTTGGAAAAAATATTTTGCCAAGCAACAAAGAAGCAGACAGGTGAAAACAACCTCCATCCACCTTCGGTGGCGGAGGTAAAAAATCTGCTGTTTCCCGTGCAGCGCTAAAAGAGGGGGAATGAATCGGGAAGAAACTTCCTCTTTTGACTAACATGTGAAGCTGGCTGCCCCATCACCACTCAATAATTCACAACATCTTTTGCAACAACATGCCGTGAGAATTGGCACAATTATCAATTGCCTGCTGCCAGTGAGTTCCGCGAATGTCATAAGAGCATGGTGGTCCAAAATAGTCTCTTCTCGGGTTCACGATAGGCCAACCGTACCTGCTTGATGAAGAAGTCTCCGTGCATGATTGAAACGATGCCGAAGTTGGTGAACTTGAATACGTGATCCATAATCCACATTACATTTCGCACAACCTGCACGCACGCACGCACGCCATTCAAAGGATTATTGTCGATGAAGATGAGGCCTCTCAAAGACTGAAGTACAGACTACCTTTTTAAGTACAAAAGAAGCTATCAAAAAAAAATATTTTAAAAAATCCTCCATCCTGCAAAACTGAACTTCAACGAGGATTTTTTTTTTTAACCTCTTCAAATTGCATGTAACAGCATAGTGGCTCACATCAGTAAAGGATTAAAATTTTACTTTGATAAGGAAGACGATAGTATAGCAGGCTGGTGGTACGACCGGAGGTTTCCGAGCACAGCACCACCAACGCCACCATCTCGATTTGACGCGTCTGATCAAATTAGAAAATATTTGTCGATCAGGAAGCGCAGTATAGTTTTAAGTTTATGGTGTTAATATGTATCGTACCTTTCCCTTGTCTTGTAGGCACATCATGAGAGTACAGACATCTCCGGTAGACTGGTGGTTTGCCATAACCAAGGCTTCGTCGTCCACTAGCGACGAGACATCCGCACCCCATTCCATCACTGCATTGAACACATGGACCATGAAATGCGCAAAGAAAAGAAAATCATTTACGAGTACGTGGACTAACAAACCCCCAGCCGCATCGACGATGTACGTCACGACAACCTCCCGACCACCAAACCATAACCATAGCAATTAAACACTACACCATGAAAACAATCCAAACTACTCCAATAATTCCTCGACTACCACGATCGTTCCGCAATGTCAGTCATTCCTCATCACAACCACAACCTTACCCCTCCTCCCCAGGTCAAAATAATTAAAACGCAAGAAAATTATAGAGTTCATAGAACACCTTACTCCGCGCTGTCTGGAGAAACAAGGACATTGCGAGGCCTGTGAGCGGCAAATATGATTGGTCGTGATGACGTAAAATGCCAAACTAATGTGTCCAAGTACTGCTAAACGGAAGGGTTTTGAAAGTGCTAAAAGAGGCCATTTGTGTTCCACAGTGTTGACGTATATAATTCAATGTAAATAAAATTAATATTTTAAAGGTTGGAACAAAAGAATTCTGGAAGTTTACTGCCATCGCTGCAGCGTCTTTTACATAATGCTACATTAGTTATTCGTGCCTGTTGTTTGTGTCCTTTAAAACAGTACGTTTCCTGTTTGGAATGATTTTCAATTTTATTTGACTGTCAGCCAGGCAGAGTTTACAAAAAAAAAAACATAATAATAATAATAAATCTCACTCCTCTCTAGGTCCGCGTGACTAATTCAGAGCCGAAGTACTGCTAAACCGCAGGTTCATTTTCCAATTTGTGTTCTGATTTGCATTCAAAATAAAACACTAGATTTAAATCAAGTTGTTCCTTGATCATAAACAGAAATGAACAAATTGCTTAACCCCATTTTTTCACTTCATGGGGTTAAAATGTCTATAGTTATCCACCGTGTAGGGTCACAAGGTGCTGACGTTTCGGGCTTTACCCTTCGTTGTAGAAAACATGGCGAACAAACGTAGGTTCTATTTTGCTCTGACCATTTCATTTTCACATTTGTATTCTCTTGTGCCACCAACGCAGGAGGAGGAGAGGAGATTGGGACCATACTCTGTGCAGAGCGTTGGTGCTGCTTAAGCAGTCTCCTTGGCTACTGGGCACAATCTTGGACGGGTCGCCACTCCGACACCAGCAAGCTGGCAGTCATTTTGCCGACCTCGGAAGGATGACGGGCCGAGTCGACCCCACCTGGTATTAATTCAACAGCCGAGCGAGATTTGAACTCAGGACCCGAGGATCCAAAGCTCACCACCCAAACCATCAAGCCAACACCAGGCATACCAACACAGACCACTAGTTTTGTAGTTTTGTGCTGGAATTAACAAATACCTTTTTATATCCCGACAATAATTAAACACTGCCATAATAACAACCTCCAACCACAACATTTAATTTGCAAAGGAATCCCCTTTCCACCCTCACCACCCAGATCACTGCAACAGTCCCGCCTCCTACGAACTCCAAAGAAAATATCATCAAGATAACAATATAACAGCAACAACCCATCCACCATGACCTCTACGTTGTCTGCTCACAACCACACCCACACATCACCATCACGTACCCCAATGTTTTCACAAGTCTGGATCAGTCGAGCTTGCCTACATTGCTCCGACGAAGGGCAAGGCCCGAAACGTCGCGCTTTGCGGGCAACTTCAAACATCTTATCCCCAATCTTTTACAAGTCACTTTCAATTTAAACAACTTTAGACCAATTCACATCTTTATGATGACATCCTCAGCACGTCAGCAAATGTTTGTACACCTAGTTCATGCTAATGGTGTAACAGGCAAATAAACTAACAGCCAGATTGGAGAGATGCATAATCGGACGCGCACGTTGTGGAATTTTGTACCTTTTCAGCATTTACACCTCCCTGATATCTTGTAACCAAGACGAGCCAACAGTCGGTCGACGTGGTGATTCATTAACAAAGTGGAAAGCCATCATTCGATTATGGATATCTTCAGGGCCAGTCGTTCGCAATGTACAGGCGGCCACGACGACCGATCCACATTATTAGTTAGCACGTTGACAAATCCAACGGGAAAAAGCAAAAAACAAACATTCACAATAAAGAAGGTAAAAAAAAAAAGAAAGCAAAAAAAAAAAAAAACAAACTTGCAAGCCAAACAAAACTTTCACAACACACATTAATAGCAAAACCAACAAACACATCAAGTCAACACAGGAGGATAAAAAGAAAAAAAAAGAAAGAAGGATTATTTTTAAAAGGAAACACATGCTTATTAGCCCACCTGTGTAGCCAGCGGACCAACCCCAGGAGGCGACCAGAGCCAGTAGCCAGCGAAACATGACACCCTCAATCACCCAGAAAAGGTCAGGGGCAAAGAGCAGCAGTGGAAGCAACAGCACAAGGTAGAGCAGGTACGAGGGTATGGTGATGGCGTTGTTCAGGACGATGAAGGCAAAGCGGAGGGCAGCACGGAAGGCAAGCCACACCACACCCATGCTGACAGCTGCCCTGACAAGTGGATTTCAGGGGTTAAGTACATGAAGTAGCAGCGGTGTGCCACATTGCGTCACAAAGGAATACGAGGTATGATGTGTCGATGTGTGTACCAACCACTGTCGCCACGACTGCGAGTGACGGTAGCGCGTCCACAGTGTCAGACGCTAGAAAGCTGTGGATCCAATCCAGGTGAAGAACTGCCAAACCCTGGAACAGTGCAAACATCTGTCGATTGGCGCTCTGCTCGGTCAATGTCCACCCACCAGCCGGTCGGGCTCGCAGGATAAACCGTCGAGCTCGACTGGCTAGACGTACCCAGTTCGTGGGTAAAGATTCAGATAAAAAAGGGCAAAAGCTGTGCGACTAGAGAAACAAAAAGCTCCAAAGATGACCATCCAAATAGGACGATTCAACCTGGACTAGTTTCCAGTTTCTTCAGCGGATTAAATATATACCAACCATTTTGGAACAACAAGCACACCGATTCAAAGGAGCAAACTAGAACGATACTCAGTGGAGCGCATACCTCCGCCAACAATGTTAAAACATGGCAAAAAGTTCCAACAACAGGAATGACCCAATATCAGATCCAGACGTGTTCGCTGACCCGAATGTGAAGACTCTGAACAGTTTACGTTTTGTTTCCCAATAAGAGGCCGGATCTGCATCTTTACATCCGGATGTTTACCAAAAGCAAATCGACTTGTTCTTGTCACCTACCCACCCCCCCCCCAAAAAAAAAATTTGGTCCCCAGATCTTCATCAAACTCCAATCAATATTTAAAGGGATAGTTCGGATTATTGCAATTATGAGAAAGATGATTTGCATTTTGAGGTTACATTCTGACCTTATTGAGATGTTTCGGACGATGAAAGAGTCTGAAAAATAATCCATTGACGTCGCTTTTGGCTTGATGTACAACAACGGCTGGACAAGGTTTGATTTGAAATGGGGTAAAAATGAGAAAAAACAGGAAGAAGGTTCTTAAATAAATAATAAATAAATCACTGAAGCAGTGTCCATTGCAGGTAAGAACAGGAATTTGTAATTTGCTCAGAGTGCTGGCGATAGCTTGCTTTCTCTGCACGAAAGACACCGTGGGATCGTTGACGTCCACCAACTAATGCTGGCAGGCTGGACACCCAGCTTAACGTTCATCCGAGCGATGGCACACACACCCACTGATGAATCAAACCCACCTGCGAAACAACAGGAGGGCAGTTTATAGCTGGGTCGAAATTCGAACCTCAGCTATATAAGCTCAGTGGCAATACCTCGAGAGTCTAGACTCGAGACTAACCTATGAAAGCTCAATTCAGATTTTGCCAAATGTGGAAGATAATTTGCTGCAACTCTTCTCGACAGAGGTGGTTTGGGATGTATGGCAAGTGACACCGCCTTGTTGCAGTGATGTGTTCGATATTGCAAAATGTCTTGCTGGTATAGTGGTAAGAGGGTATGGTGTATGCTTGGGGTTGGCTTAATGGTTAGGGTGGTGGGCTTGGGATCCAAGGCTCCCAAGTTCAAGTCCCGCTCGGCTGTTGAATTAATACCAGGTGGGGTCGACTCTGCCCGTCATCCTTCCGAGGTCGGCAAAATGAGTGCCAGCTTGCTGGTATCCTGCGTCGGAGTGGTGACCCATCCAGGGTTGTGCCCAATAGCCAAGGAGATTGTTTAGGCAGCACCGACGCTCTGCACAGAGTATGGTCCCAATGGATGGATGGATGGATGGATGATGGATGATGGATGGTATGGTATACACAAGCAAAGAATTTTGCAGTACACCATGATTACAGGAAAACAGTTCCGCATGCCATACATCTCGAACTACCTTCACCTGGAAGATGCAGAATTGGCTGCACCTACTTTCCCGAGCAACACAGAGTCTTCACATGAAGGTCATCGAACATATCTGGATGCTACAATCAGGAGCTGTGGAAAAGCAGACCTCTGCCAAGTAATATGCAATAGCTGCAACAACATCTATTCCACACTTTTTGATTCTGGCAATGCATGATATGTTATAAAGTGATCATTTACTCCCCTCTTCCACACAATTCCAATCAAAACGAGAGCGAAGTCGACGGCACACCATCGCAAATCCCAACGCTTCCCCCCCTCAAGCAACAATGTTAAAAGATGGCAAAAAGTTCCAACAACAAGAATCACCCAATTATCAGATTGTGTTTTCCTCAATTTTTCTGTTTCGACCGTTGTGACATGAACCGGTGGCCAAATCCAAAAAAAAAAACGCAGAAATTTAACGCATCTCCTAATGTTCATTGCATCTACAAAGTTTCATTCAAGAAAGTTTCAAAGTGTTTGTGCCTACAATTGCATTTTTGGAATTTGACCTTTTGACCCCGCACCAGGGAACGGAGCCAAACATGATACGGCTCTCGCAAATTCTTTCCACGTGCAGATCATAACTTCTAAGTTTGATGAACTTCTGCACAACCGTTTGGGGGGGGGGCAGGGGTAGAATGATGGACGGACAGACTACAATACCCCCCTCCCCCCCTGTTTTATTCCAAAAGTGTGGGGATCATGAGAAACAATTGAGAAGAGATGATTGTACACCTACCTACGTGGAGGATCGTCCCTCCACTGCATTATGGATTCAGTAACCTTTGAAAAAAAATTTTTTTTTAACCCCAAAAAATTAAAATTAAAGTAAAACAGGAAATTGTTGGCACAGAAACCAAACAAGGTTTTTGTTTTTCTCTTCCCGAGCCACCTGGCACCTGCTGCTTCTACTCCCACTCCTGAAAAAACTGTTTAAGCATTCATGTAAACAAATGGAAACTACACACACTTGAATAATGCTAACCATTATTGAAGCCACAACAGCTGCACAATGGACTTTGAACATGCACATCCAGCGAATGGAAAATAACTTAAAAAAAAAAAAAAAATTGCACAAATCAACAAAATAATCTTATCTTGTTCAGATTGCTAACATGGAAAGAGTTGAAGAACATGAAGCACCACCAGAGAACAAAAACCTGCTCGATATGAAGCCATTCAAGAAGTTCAATGAGTGGGGAAAGTTTTGCCACTCCGAACACGAGCCGCTTTAACATGGATATGACTGGGACGTCAACCGGCTGGCGCTTTTGGCCGCACGCAAGACACGTACCTACGGTTGGGACGCTCTTCAGAGATGTACGACCTGTAGTCGTGGGAGTTTCACGATCCGTTGCATCGAGGAAGCACAGTGGGGTTGTGATGGGTTTCTGGAAAGGGGTTGGTGGATGTGAGGAATAACTGGGGAGGAGTTGCACAAAAGAAATCAACTGCATCCTATCAATGATCCTTTCTTTCTACTGCCAAGGACTGTGGAATTCACAGTCAACAGACATTGTGTAAAGTGGGACAGGGTTAGTTAGAGGAAGTTAAACATCAACCTCGGTTCAGTATTTACTGGGGTCGTAAGATCTGAACTCGCATGAGTAAAAAGTAAGTGAGAGATGATGAAGACAGAGCATGGCGAGGAAAATGTCAGCCTGATGGATGGACATGAAGAGGAGAGGAAGAGGTCATACAAGAGTGTTTAAGGACTGTTTACATACAGCAAATCTCGAAGGGAAGCCCTGGAAATCATTCGTACCCGACTTCTTGCAAACGTATTGAGCTACAAGAAGATGCAACAACTCATCAGAGCTCTGCTGAACTTCTACATGGACATGCATTGCATACCACGTTGCACATTTGGGATCGTCAAATCGGCGTACCTGCTGCAAGACTCGAGGATGTGAGACGCTGTGTTCAACAGAAACAAGAGAAGTCGAAACGATACACAGACGAGCGTCGGGGAGCGAAACCTTCCACCTTCCAATGTTGTTCCTTCGTGCGAGTTCAGAAACCTGGACTACACCACAAAGGACAAAACAAGTTTACCCAACCCCTCAAGATCAGTGAACAGAGAGTCCCTGCTACCTTCAGACTCTCTGATGGGAAAATGTGGAATGCATTTCATCTAGCACCTGCAATTCAGAACTCAAATGGACTTTCTGCTGGAAGTGCGACAGGTTCTGAGGACTATAAGGGAAATAGCCATGTCCAACAAATGCCTCCACAAGTATTTATACCAGGTGTTCGTCATGGGATGAGATACCGTCGAGCTCCTGAATGGACCAAGGACTTTGTCATGTGACATCTTACTATTCTTTTGGGGTTTTCATGACCAGTTGTTGTTTTCACAAAAAAAGGAATATGTGGTATTGGGAGTTACATGGATATTAATGAAAGCATGATGAACCCGAACTGATGAGGCGGAACCCAGAGTGACACGAGCGGGCTGTCGAGCGAGTGGAGCAGGAGACGGGATTAAAAGCGATTGAGCTAAAGATCCTTCGTGTGGGCTGTCTTTGCTAAGAAGTTGAGAAAAGGGTTGTGTGCTGCATGATTAAAAATAAGGGAAATACCCCTGGGTGTTCACCTGGCAGCAGCTGGATAAGATAATGAGGGAACCGCTGGAAGGTGTGGATGACCCATAAAATATGTAACGGAGAAGAAAGTAAATACCTATTTTGGGAGGGAAAACCGATCATTTTTTTAATGCTATGAACAAACTTTGGTACATGCCGGGTGATGAAGGTTGTAATCAAGTTTCATCGAAATTGTTTGTGTAGTTTCGGAGCAGAAAGCAAATATTTACGGACAGACGACATGCCTTCCTATAAGCTCCCAGGAATTACGCTCCATGTGAGCCAATAATAGACTTGATGCACAATTAATACGTAATCAATAGACGACTCGCATTCTAATAGTACATAGTTGATAGACGAACTCACAGTCAAATAGTACATTATTAACAGTCCACCCATGTTCCAATAGCACGTAATTAATAGACTACTCGGGTTCTAATAAGGGGACCAGGTCAGGTCAGGTCATTATTGTCAAGTCAGGCCACCACATTAGATCTGTGACTTACTACAGGTACCATGTAAACCTGGACTAATCAGTTTCATGATCGGGTTGTCAGTGACTAAACTGTCTCCCCAACCAGGTTTCCCGGTGAGGAGGGTGAATGGATATGGACAGCCAGCAGGATTTGAAAAATTAAGTCAAAGGGCGGAGGAGTTCATTTTGAGACAATGGCTATCCATATCTAGGGTTCAACTGTCTGTGGACATCATCCGGCAGTTGGGTACCTCTTTGTAGGAGATTGGTGGCAGGATTTGCACTCCGGTCATGGTAAGACACTTCATTCCGCAAATAAACTAAAAACCCACTCCGTGGGAGTGTCTCCTGTGCAGCTCACAGGATGATGGGATTGAGGAAAAGCCTATGGAACGCCCATACTTTGATGGGAGGAATAGCACGGGTTAACGTTCCTGGGTTTGGTAATGGTGGTGTGTGGCAGGGTGGTGCTGAGGTGTCGTCCATCAGAAAGCGGCCTCCTCAGGTTAACCTGAGAGGATGATGGGTGTCTGAAATGTCCTCACTCCAAGAGAGGATGATGACCTGTCTCTGCTATCACCTGAGCTCCAGCATTTGAACATAAGTATTGCAGCACTCTCTGCAGTTTGGAGACTGGATAGTGGTAAGATCATGGTGGGTGGTTACACCTTTTACTGGTCTGGTCGCCCCGATGGTTACCATACCCAAGGAGTACCTTGTGCTGCGTACAATAAGCAGGCTCCCATAATTGAGGTAACAGGTCAGGTGTGGGAGCATGCCCCAGAGCAACGCATTGCTGCGTCCACTTTCCACCGGTATGCCAGGTGTCTCTGTCTGGCCATCCCCCAGGCAGATGCCTGGCCCATCACCATCTCCTTGAGATGCCGATGAACCTGCTGCAACCATGAGGAACGTGGTCAGCCCGTTGGCCTCCTCCACTCACGAGGCTCCCTCGCTGAGAGAATCTGGTGAGCAGGATCAGCGTCAGGAAAACGAGCCACATGTCCATACAGCCATATCTGATGCTCACAGACTATACAGGTAACAAATCTCATCCGAGTCTCTCTTAGCAACCACTCGTTGGACACAAAGTCCGACCAGCGATAGCCAAGGATTCTACGAAGAGACCTGGTGCTGAAGGAGTTAAGTCTCCGTCTCAAATCCCTGGTCAGAGTCCACGTCTCATATCCATAGAGAAAGACTGAAAGCACCAAGGACCTGAAGACTCGGATTTTCATCCTCATATAGGTACCGACAGTGCCACACCCCATGGTCCAGTGAATCCATGACACTCCAGGCCCAACAGAAGTTGATTGACCTCTGGCTCACAGCCAGCGGAGACATGAATATCACTGTCAGGGGTGAAAATTAACATTTTTATCCACCGGCCAGCAAGGCCGGTGACTAGAAAAAGTTACCGGCGCAGCAGAATTTCTACCGGCCCAATAAAATAAAGACAAAAGTCACAAATTTGATATCAAACACTTTTAATATACTCACATGAGTGAGTTTGATGAGTGAGGTTGGTTGGATGAGTGAGTTTAATGGAGGTGGTTTGCAGATTGAGTGAGTTTGATGGAGGAGGTTGGGTGGATGAGAGTTTGATGAGTGGGGTGGGGGTAGGGGGATGATGCAGGGAAGAGGAGGTTGTGGGTGATGGGGGGACCTTTTTGTGTGGGTGATGGGGGGGCAGGGGGGTTGTGAGTAGTGCTGGGGGGCATTTTTGCGGGTGATGGGGTGGTTGTGGGGGTGGTTGTGGCTGATGGACGATGGGGTGGAGGGGGGGGGGTTACTACTCATCCACCCAACATCACATATAAACTCACTCATCCACCTAACCTCACCCATCAAGCTCACTCATTCACCCAACCTCACCCATCAAACTCACTCATTCATCTACCTCACTCATTAACCCAAAAGCCTCATCAAACTCACTCATTCACCTAACCTCACCCATGAAACTCACTCATTCACTCAAATTCACTCATTTAACCAACCTGGGCATGAGAAAATGCGTCCAAACCACGCCAAACGGTCAAATCTCACGCAATCACGCATGATTTGGAACGAGATGAAATCAGACAAAATAGCCTCCGCAGAATTACCGGTGATTTCTACGGATTTCTGCGGACAAAAACAGTAGTTCTAGTTAAGAAAACTAGTGGAGAAGCTAGTACAAATTGTACAAAATAACAGGAATCACCAGTGATTCGCCAGCCAGGCAGGTAAGGCAATATTGTGTACCCGCCCAGCACAAAAGTTAGGCGCCATTGGCGACCGGGCGGCCGTTAATTTGCACCCCTGACTGTGACCTCAACAGCCTCACCAAACAGGTAAGATAGCAGCATCCAAGATGTCATCAAAAGCCTGCATCTCAGTTTTAACCCAGGAAACCCGTAATCCCAGCAGCTCAGACTCCTCATTCAGTGCCTCGAGGGCCCCCAAAAGGATATGCAGTCTCCGTAAAGATGACTACATCATCTGCTAAATCAAGGTCAGACATTTTGACACTCCCAAACAATGCACCACAGCTTGATCTCTCAGACATCCTCCCCAGAATCCAGTCCATACAAGCACTGAAAAGTGTGGGGGCCAGTACACACCCCTGACGAACTCCAGTAACAACTGGAAATAAGTCAGACATGGTGCCATCACATCTCACAGCACTCTCAGTACCAGAGTAGAGTTCAGACATCAGATCGATCAGTTTTGGTGGCACCCTACAAAGACCGAGAATCTTCCAGAGGGCATCCCGATTCACTGAATCGAACGCTTTACAGAGATCAACATAGGCTGCAAGCAGCCCCTGCCGAAACTCTCATCTGTGTTCGATGAGGACCCAAAGGGCAAGGATAAGGCCAATCGTTGACCTCTTTTGTGCAAAGCCTGACTGCTCTGGGCACTGGGGCTCAAGCAGATGGTGGCGAACCCGATCAAGAATTATCCGAGCAAAGACCTTGCCCGGCACTGAGAGCAGTTTGGTGGAAAATTTCTTTTATAATATTAGCTTCATGTTTGGCTGTGGCCCAATGAAGCTGAATGATGGATTTAACTTCACATAATAAAGGCTTCCCGTGTGTGTGTGTGTGTGTGTATATATATATATATATATATATATATATATATATATATATATATATATATATATATATATATATATATATATATATATATATATATATATTGTTACGGGCCGGTGCACCGTCGGACGCCAACCGACCGTTCTGAACGGAACCGCAAGTCGAGTCGGCCCGACCGATCGCCTGGAATATAGATCGCCACCCGGATAACTCCGAGCGACGGGTCCTTGTACAAGAACCGAAATACACCAATAGGCAGATCACGTGGGGTAGGGTCGATTGCCAATCTTCAATGTACCTAAATACCCACGTGATCCAACTACCGGGGTATTCCACCTTCGACGGAACTCGTACGGAACAAACCGCCGAGGCGAGCCTGTCCCGTGCGCGATTCCGAGCGGCTTAATCGCCGAGAACCGTCGTTCCAAATGTCCCCCTTTTACGGCAAACCAACGGCTTTCTAACTCCCAACACACGAAATGCTCAGTCAATGAAAGAATCGACGTGACGAGCTGAAAACATTGAACAATTGGGGTATTTATTAATAATCATGGGGAAATAGGGAAGCACGTAAGAGCAGAACTATACCGACTATACGAAATGCGATGCAAACATTTACAGCAAACAGAGCACTTAGCAATTTCCTACTTATTAGACGGGCCCACGGACACATGTACGCACACACACACACCCAGGAAATGGTGGCAGAGGCCTTTAATAACGAGCCTCAGCTCAGATGACAAGTGAGCTAAAACCCAAAGCCTATCTCGAACCTCTCCACCTCGTGTGGTCTTAAAGTTGTTCGGACCTGGGCTCCAGCGAGAGCGAGCTGGATCCAATTGCCGTGAGCTGCAATCCCTCCCGAGCTCCCGCGAATCCTCCCGCGCTTCTCAACACGTGCTGGTGAGACGAGGCGCCGATCCTTCCTGTCGATGCGTCGCTTCCCTGAGGAACCACCTCCAAGAAGAGGTCGATGAGTCGAAACAAGCCAGGAACCAAAATGGAGAACAAAGAGCTCCACGAACCAAGAAGAAGAAGAAGCCACCACTCACAGCTCGAGCCGAGCAATCGGCTCAACTTTCTACCAAACAAAGCAACTCAAAGCAAAAAAGCTCTCCCGAGCCAAACAGAAGCCGAGGCCCACTGAACCGCCAAAGCAAAAAGCCTCCTCCCAAGCCAGGCCGCAGCCAAAGCTCACCGAACCAGCCGAAGCAAAAAGCTCCCGAAGGCCTCAACCCTAACCCAAGCCAAACAGGACCCGAAGGTCTGCTGAACGGCTACTCTCTGCCGAACCAAAAAGCTTACTCATCCCATTCCCAACACGAACAAGGAGAAGATCTCCTCTTATCCTTCTCCCGCCCTTCCCCCGCTCCCAGCATGACTCATGACTCATGCCCTCATGCTCCATCGCTGCGCTGTAATAATAATAATAATAATAATAATAATAATAATAATAATAATAATAGAAACAATTCATTCAAACCAGACTTGCTTGAATCAATCAATACTTACAATCAGTATATCCTAGAGTTGAAATGAGGAAGCATGCAAAACGTTCAAATTTGGCATTTTGTGATTTGGTTGTTATAGCCAAACCTTGGTGACCAAGGAAGGATTCATGGAATATAGTCACGACTATCATGGAGTACGATATATGTAGAGATAGCACGGAAAGAAAATGGTCGCCCATTCAAATGTGTACAAAATGAGAGGCTCAAAAAAATTACCCCCGGTTGGGGGAGACGTCATCTCTGAAACTCTGTAGATGTGGATCTCTGATCGGCTTGGAATGGCTTCAATGTCGTCTTGTCTTTTGGTTCAACGTACAGACGAAAGCCCGTGAGTAAAAAGGATAGAAAACCTCAGAAATCAACTTACAAATTCGAAAAATACGACCCGACCAGATTCAGATATTGTACCCTACTATCATAATCCGTTGGAAATTCCGCCGAGATCGGATAATAAATGGTGGAGATAATGTTGAAATTAAATGTTTTTTTCAACTTTGGAGTGACCTTGACGTTGACCTTCAATCGTGTCTAAAGTCATACCGTCGTGCATCACTCATCGACCCCTACCTACATACCAAGTTTCATCAAGATCGAGCAAAATTTTTTTGACCGTATCACATCGACAATTTTTAACAACTTTGAAGACACGTAACTCGATAACCAGGACGAATTAAAAAAAACCGGCCCGACCAAATTTAGATATTGTTCTATATTATCAGAATCCGAAGAAATTTCGAAGATCGGATCACAAACGGCAGAGAAGATAGATTTTGAAAATGGACGATTTTGCAACTTTGGAGTGACCTTGACCTTCAATCGGGTCAAAGGTCATAGTCGTGCATCCCTCATCGACATCTACCCACATACCGAATATCAAGAACATCGGAAGAAAAAAAAATGCGGACGTATGTACATCGAGACTGGTTTTATTAGGTCATCTCGTTAGATGTGAGGACATAAGCTTTTAAAAGCTGGACATTTTATACCATATAGAAATGGCCAATATCTAATAAATACAGCTCATTCCAACCAATGATATTGAAGATCGGTACCTTCCGGGTGACGTAGAAAGATGAAATGTTGTGCTGATGAACATCGAAAGCAACACACCGGGAAGAAAAAAAAATAAAAAAATAATAATAAAGAAAAAATTTTTTTTAATCACAGAACCTTTGGAAAGCATCCGTAAAGGAAAAAAGGAAAAAAAAAGAAAAAATAAATGAAAAAAATTCATGCAGGTCAGCAACCAGAAACAATGGGGAAGCATGGTAATTTTGTGTGCAGACAGACATCGAAGCTCATACGCAAGGGAAAAAATTAAAATAATAAAAAAATATCAAAAAAATAAATAAAATTACATCACAGAACCGTCAGAAAGCATCAGGAAAATGAAAATATAAATAAATCAAAAAAAAGAAAAAGAACACAAAAGAAATGAAAATAACCGAGACAATGGAAGGGCATCGTTTGTTATTGCGACCAATGTGTAAGCATACCCCACGAGAATTTCATAAAGATGCTTCGCAAACATTAAACACCCCAGTCTATCAATGAGGTATCTCAAGTTTAATTTCAATCAATTCAGTGGTTCTCACGAAGATTTTACAGAATGACATGAATCCAAGATTTTTAGCAAACTTTGAAAACAAATAACTGTCTCCAAGCGGTTGATTCAAAGACCAACACGAGATATCACAAAATTCAACACGAGAGGTATCAATCACACACCACACAAATGGCCGAGAGGAGAGAGGGAGAGCGTGGAGGCGCACCCATCGTGAAACCAGGAGGGGAGTGGACATGCACCCAAAAGAGAACCAGAAAGGAGGGCTGACACAAACCACGTACAAAGCAGGGAGGAGGGTGAACGCACACACCAAGTGAGGCTGGAAGGGGGAGGAAGCGTGCCCCACTGCAAGCAAGGGAACGGGGGAGGGGGGCGAACCCACAACCCGAGCGCGACCGGGGAAGGGGGCGAACCCGCAGCCCGAGCGCGACCGGGGACCAGCCTCGACCAGCCTCGAGCGCGACCCGAGCGCAGGGTGTAAAAGAGTTGCACCCTGCCAGCGTAACCAGGAGCGAGGTGACCGAGTTGCACCCTCCGAGCGTAACCAGGAGCGAGGTGACCGAGTTGCACCCTCCGAGCGTAACCAGGAGCGAGGTGACCGAGTTGCACCCTCCGAGCGTAACCAGGAGCGAGGTGACCGAGTTGCACCCTCCGAGCGTAACCAGGAGCGAGGTGACCGAGTTGCACCCTCCGAGCGTAACCAGGAGCGAGGTGACCGAGTTGCACCCTCCGAGCGTAACCAGGAGCGAGGTGACCGAGTTGCACCCTCCGAGCGTAACCAGGAGCGAGGTGACCGAGTTGCACCCTCCGAGCGTAACCAGGAGCGAGGTGACCGAGTTGCACCCTCCGAGCGTAACCAGGAGCGAGGTGACCGAGTTGCACCCTCCGAGCGTAACCAGGAGCGAGGTGACCGAGTTGCACCCTCCGAGCGTAACCAGGAGCGAGGTGACCGAGTTGCACCCTCCGAGCGTAACCAGGAGCGAGGTGACCGAGTTGCACCCTCCGAGCGTAACCAGGAGCGAGGTGACCGAGTTGCACCCTCCGAGCGTAACCAGGAGCGAGGTGACCGAGTTGCACCCTCCGAGCGTAACCAGGAGCGAGGTAATCGAGTTGCACCCTCCGAGCGTAACCAGGAGCGAGGTAACCGAGTTGCACCCTCCGAGCGTAAGCAGGAGCGAGGTAACCGAGTTGCACCCTCCGAGCGTAAGCAGGAGCGAGGTAACCGAGTTGCACCCTCCGAGCGTAAGCAGGAGCGAGGTAACCGAGTTGCACCCTCCGAGCGTAAGCAGGAGCGAGGTAACCGAGTTGCACCCTCCGAGCGTAAGCAGGAGCGAGGTAACCGAGTTGCACCCTCCGAGCGTAACCAGGAGGTAACAGAGTTGCACCCTCCGAGCGTAACCAGGAGGAGCGAGGTGACCGAGTTGCACCCTCCGAGCGTAACCAGGAGCGAGGTGACCGAGTTGCACCCTCCGAGCGTAACCAGGAGCGAGGTGACCGAGTTGCACCCTCCGAGCGTAACCAGGAGCGAGGTGACCGAGTTGCACCCTCCGAGCGTAACCAGGAGCGAGGTGACCGAGTTGCACCCTCCGAGCGTAACCAGGAGCGAGGTGACCGAGTTGCACCCTCCGAGCGTAACCAGGAGCGAGGTGACCGAGTTGCACCCTCCGAGCGTAACCAGGAGCGAGGTGACCGAGTTGCACCCTCCGAGCGTAACCAGGAGCGAGGTAACCGAGTTGCACCCTCCGAGCGTAACCAGGAGCGAGGTAACCGAGTTGCACCCTCCGAGCGTAACCAGGAGCGAGGTAACCGAGTTGCACCCTCCGAGCGTAACCAGGAGCGAGGTAACCGAGTTGCACCCTCCGAGCGTAACCAGGAGCGAGGTAACAGAGTTGCACCCTCCGAGCGTAACCAGGAGCGAGGTAACAGAGTTGCACCCTCCGAGCGTAACCAGGAGCGAGGTAACCGAGTTGCATCCTCCGAGCGTAACCAGGAGCGAGGTAACCGAGTTGCACCCTCCGAGCGTAACCAGGAGCGAGGTAACCGAGTTGCACCCTCCGAGCGTAACCAGGAGCGAGGTAACCGAGTTGCACCCTCCGAGCGTAACCAGGAGGTAACAGAGTTGCACCCTCCGAGCGTAACCAGGAGGTAACAGAGTTGCACCCTCAGAGCGTAACCAGGAGGTAACAGAGTTGCACCCTCAGAGCGTAACCAGGAGGTAACAGAGTTGCACCCTCTGAGCGTAACCAGGAGGTAAGAGTTGCACCCTCCGAACGTTACCAGGAGCGAGGTAACAGAGTTGCACCCTCCGAGCGTAAGCAGGAGCGAGGTAACCGAGTTGCACCCTCCGAGCGTAACCAGGAGCGAGGTGACAGAGTTGCACCCTCCGAGCGTAACCAGGAGCGAGGTGACCGAGTTGCACCCTCCGAGCGTAACCAGGAGCGAGGTGACCGAGTTGCACCCTCCGAGCGTAACCAGGAGCGAGGTGACCGAGTTGCACCCTCCGAGCGTAACCAGGAGCGAGGTGACCGAGTTGCACCCTCCGAGCGTAACCAGGAGCGAGGTAACCGAGTTGCACCCTGCGAGCGTAACCAGGAGCGAGGTAACCGAGTTGCACCCTGCGAGCGTAACCAGGAGCGAGGTAACCGAGTTGCACCCTCCGAGCGTAAGCAGGAGCGAGGTAACCGAGTTGCACCCTCCGAGCGTAACCAGGAGCGAGGTGACAGAGTTGCACCCTCCGAGCGTAACCAGGAGCGAGGTGACCGAGTTGCACCCTCCGAGCGTAACCAGGAGCGAGGTGACCGAGTTGCACCCTCCGAGCGTAACCAGGAGCGAGGTGACCGAGTTGCACCCTCCGAGCGTAACCAGGAGCGAGGTGACCGAGTTGCACCCTCCGAGCGTAACCAGGAGCGAGGTGACCGAGTTGCACCCTCCGAGCGTAACCAGGAGCGAGGTAACCGAGTTGCACCCTGCGAGCGTAACCAGGAGCGAGGTAACCGAGTTGCACCCTGCGAGCGTAACCAGGAGCGAGGTAACCGAGTTGCACCCTCCGAGCGTAACCAGGAGCGAGGTAACCGAGTTGCACCCTCCGAGCGTAACCAGGAGCGAGGTAACCGAGTTGCACCCTCCGAGCGTAACCAGGAGCGAGGTAACCGAGTTGCACCCTCCGAGCGTAACCAGGAGCGAGGTAACCGAGTTGCACCCTCCGAGCGTAACCAGGAGCGAGGTAACCGAGTTGCACCCTCCGAGCGTAACCAGGAGCGAGGTAACCGAGTTGCACCCTCCGAGCGTAACCAGGAGCGAGGTAACCGAGTTGCACCCTCCGAGCGTAACCAGGAGCGAGGTAACCGAGTTGCACCCTCCGAGCGTAACCAGGAGCGAGGTAACCGAGTTGCACCCTCCGAGCGTAACCAGGAGCGAGGTAACCGAGTTGCACCCTCCGAGCGTAACCAGGAGCGAGGTAACCGAGTTGCACCCTCCGAGCGTAACCAGGAGCGAGGTAACCGAGTTGCACCCTCCGAGCGTAACCAGGAGCGAGGTAACAGAGTTGCACCCTCCGAGCGTAAGCAGGAGCGAGGTAACCGTGTTGCACCCTCCGAGCGTAACCAGGAGGTAACCGAGTTGCACCCTCCGAGCGTAACCAGGAGTGAGGTAACCGAGTTGCACCCTCCGAGCGTAACCAGGAGGTAACAGAGTTGCACCCTCCGAGCGTAACCAGGAGGTAAGAGTTGCACCCTCCGAGCGTAACCAGGAGGTAAGAGTTGCACCCTCCGAACGTAACCGAGTTGCACCCTCCGAGCGTAAGCAGGAGCGAGGTAACAGAGTTGCACCCTCCGAGCGTAAGCAGGAGCGAGGTAACCGAGTTGCACCCTCCGAGCGTAACCAGGAGCGAGGTAACCGAGTTGCACCCTCCGAGCGTAACCAGGAGCGAGGTAACCGAGTTGCACCCTCCGAGCGTAACCAGGAGCGAGGTAACCGAGTTGCACCCTCCGAGCGTAACCAGGAGCGAGGTAACCGAGTTGCACCCTCCGAGCGTAACCAGGAGCGAGGTAACAGAGTTGCACCCTCCGAGCGTAAGCAGGAGCGAGGTAACCGTGTTGCACCCTCCGAGCGTAACCAGGAGGTAACCGAGTTGCACCCTCCGAGCGTAACCAGGAGTGAGGTAACCGAGTTGCACCCTCCGAGCGTAACCAGGAGGTAACAGAGTTGCACCCTCCGAGCGTAACCAGGAGGTAAGAGTTGCACCCTCCGAGCGTAACCAGGAGGTAAGAGTTGCACCCTCCGAACGTAACCGAGTTGCACCCTCCGAGCGTAAGCAGGAGCGAGGTAACAGAGTTGCACCCTCCGAGCGTAAGCAGGAGCGAGGTAACCGAGTTGCACCCTCCGAGCGTAACCAGGAGGTAACCGAGTTGCACCCTCCGAGCGTTACCAGGAGAGACCGACCCTGTCCCCCACTGTGACCAACAGTGTTTACTTGTATGCAGCTGTGTATCCAGTGGAGAGCAAACTCGAACCAGGAGAAAGGTAACCATCTCCAGGTATGTAACAAGTTACGAAGTCGCGTCGTGCGTTTTACTCCAATCTCACAAAACAAGCCGTTTAATTGGAAAACATGAACAAGGATTTGCACTCACCAGCGTCGAGAGCCCGACTGATGCGAGGAGCTCCGGGAGTGGCTCGTCTCGTCTTATTAACCAACACGGTAACAGGCCAAACAGGCCACGGCTGGGCCTCCAGCTCGGGCCGTGGCCGTAAATCCAGGCGGCATGACCGCCGATCCGTTGCGGCCTAGCGACACCAGGGGCGACCGACGAGACGCTCCGGCCTGGTGTGGAATTCCGATTTATTTTAATCCACACTCTGCACTTCCGATCGATGTCGAACGACGCACTTTTCGTTCCTTTCACATTCACCGCTTGATCTTCGCTCGTCGTTCGATCCGACGCTCGTCGATCGTTTCCCGAACCCAACGAATCTCCCGATTTCCCGCCTTTCCTCGCTCGTCTCGACACGTCGTGCTTGCACTGCACAAACTATTACTAACCAGCTCAACCAAACTCACCACGCCTTAACTACCGGCCAGCGCTGCTCTCTACACTAACACGTGACGGGTAACCTTGTATTCGTAGCGACGGACAAAGGTCGTTAGGGTCAGCAGGAGGGCAGAACTCGCAGGTTTTCCTAACTCGGGAAATGAGTCCCGTTTAATATGGGACAATCATGGAATCGACTTTATCCAACATGACGTACCGCTCCGCTGCCTGGACCATCGGAATTCATGCGAGGTCACCACCATGGACCGTCGGAATTCATGCGAGGTCACCACCACGGACCGTGGGAATTCATGCGAGGTCACCACCATGGACCGTCGGAATTCATGCGAGGTCACCACCACGGACCGTGGGAATTCATGCGAGGTCACCACCACGGACCGTCGGAATTCATGCGAGGTCACCACCACGGACCGTCGGAATTCATGCGAGGTCACCACCACGGACCGTCGGAATTCATGCGAGGTCACCACCACGGACCGTCGGAATTCATGCGAGGTCACCACCACGGACCGTCAGAATTCATGCGAGGTCACCACCATGGACCGTAGGAATTCATGCGAGGTCACCACCATGCACCGTTGGAATTCATGCGAGGTCACCACCACGGACCGTCGGAATTCATGCGAGGTCACCACCACGGACCGTAGGAATTCATGCGAGGTCACCACCACGGACCGTCGGAATTCATGCGAGGTCACCACCACGGACCCGACTATCGGCTCCAAAAACAAACGTTCATTTTATTGATTTGCCTTGGTCGCCGTGACATTTAACATAGTTCTGCTGTTTACACATCGAGTCAAAAAATAAAGTACAAATTCATCTTTTCGTGGCAGACCGGGCAAAAATGGAACGATGAATGTTTAAATGTGCGAATGATTACATCGTTTACCCCTTGGTTATGTGTCTCGTCTTACTTCGTATTTAATGTACTAGCTCACAAGGATGAGTACCCGCCCCGAATGGCGGGAAAAGTTTGAGTTAATCTAAATGGCAAAACTAAAGCTCCGAAATACTTATATCGCCCCGCCGCAAAATGGTGGTGCAACGTATGGCGGTGGAGGTTGGATTTGTCTGAAAAGTGTGCAAAATATCCTTGTTGCTGAGATGTATCGGTAGTTTATGATAAGCGGAGTCACGTGACCCGCCCTTGTGCCGTGCTGTGCTGTGCTGTGCTGTGCTGTGCCCGCGTCCGAATTAAACCTGTTGTTCCCACTTCAGAGCCTTCGTCCCTGTCCATTGAGTACATTACAGGGACAAAATAAAATTTGGCATCAACATTACTCACGCCTGTTCTCCCATCATTTCAAAAGTGAATGTTGAGCTTTTCAATGAAGCACAAGAAGCGGCAGCCGAAAACAGGAGACGGACGAACGCACGGACAGACACCACGGTTCACAATCTATACTAATACATGTGTGTTTGTGTCTCCTCCATTACTCCAAAACCATCAAACCTAGCAGCCTAAATCTATAATATACATACTCATAAAATTCCAAGGAAGTGCAAGAGTGAAAATTCGGTATTTGGGTTCATTAAAAGACCCCTTTTGAAGATAATTAACGGCCTTATTTAATTATATCCTTTATCAGGCGATCCTCGGTCACTGCTCTCTTTAGGGTCTTCAGGCGCATCCTCGGTTCCCTCGCTGGGGTTTAATTTCCTATTTTGTTCGACCTGCTCAACAATGCCTTGACTTGGAACAGGCCGCAATGATTTCTTAACGATAAAGCTTCTTTTTTTTCACTTTCCTCAATCATATCATCGAATGCCTGTTCTTCATGGTGATAAATCTCTGGATACATCGCAATGCTTATAAATGCCTGGAGACGCCAGTGTTCATGGCTTTATTTCATTTCCGCACATGCTGTAACCTTGAGAATCTCTTAAACTAAACCGAATTACAAAATTTAAGCTCCAGAATTGAACTTAGCAGCAGCTCCGACTCCTAAAAGTGTTCATTTTTTCTAATTCAGACATTGCTTGGGCATTTTCGGCTGCATGGGTTTATATGACTGATTGGCAATTGGTAATCGCTTGCCAAGCCAACCGTTCTGTTGGAGTGCTTGGTTGAGTGCTTAAGCCACTTGGTTGTTCGTTTCAAAGCAACCAGAAGTAAGACCCATCGCTTCGCTCATGGGAATACCAATCTTTGTGTAATTGGTTAAAAAAAAAACGGAATAAGAATTTACTTTCACCCTTTAAAAATCGTGCTCATACATTTTTGAAATATCAGCTGCTTTTTCGTATCCTTTCCACACCTGTGTTGCAAGTAGAGCGACCCGCTATGTGATGCTTTAAAAGGCGGTGTGTAATCAGCATTTTCTGAATGTAATCGACATGAGAAACACGATTGACTGAGACTCACATTATTATCAGTGAAGAAGAAGATGAAGTAGGAACAGATTTTCTGCCGGTTTTTATGTTGAACATGGCGGAGAAAGAGAAAACGCTGTTTGGGCGTGTTTTATCACCCCGGTAATGCCTGGTACGCTGCTTACCCTCCCCTTGTGCTTCTTTCCCTTGCCCTTACACTGTCTTCATTCCCCTTATGCTATCTTCCACCCCCTCTCTTCATGCTGCTTACCCTCCTCTCACGCTGCCTTCGTCCCCTCCCATCACCGTGCCTTCCCCTTCCCTTGCCGTGCCTTCCCATCCCCTCCCCTCACACTGCCTCCCATTTCCTTTACACTGCTTACCTCTCACCCCTCACATGGATTCCACCCCATCATGCTGCCTCCCCCTCACCCTTCCCTCCCCTCATGCGACCTACCTTTTCCCTCACACTGCCTCCCCCAACCACTCTCACTGCCTCGCCCCCTCCATGCTGCCTTCCCCCTCTCTCTCCTCTCTCTGTCTTCCCTTCCCTCCCCTCTCA
The DNA here is from genome assembly GCF_056783735.1 of Eptatretus burgeri. Taxonomy (NCBI): domain Eukaryota; kingdom Metazoa; phylum Chordata; class Myxini; order Myxiniformes; family Myxinidae; genus Eptatretus; species Eptatretus burgeri. The sequence continues at coordinate 19,575,997 of NC_140973.1, forward strand.
CTGCATTCCCTTCACTCCCCTCATGCTGCATTCCCTTCCCTCCCCTCATGCTTTCCTCCTCCCATACCCCTTCCCCACTCCACCCCCATGGACATCTCCTGGCGGCCTCTCCCTCTCCTCATCCCTCCCATCCCTCCTCCCAGAGTGTATAGCGACGTTTGGTGAAGTGTCGCTCCACCGCTTTCCTTGCTTCTTCTCCCCTCCTTCCTCCCCTACCCCATTCGTCACTCCCCCTTCCTCACTCCCCCTCCTTTCTCCCCTCCCTGTCTCTCTCCCTCCCTCCCCGCTCTCTCTCTCCCCCCTCCACTTTTTCACTCCCTTCAATCTTAGTATTCCCATCAGCGAAGCTACGGGTGATGTCTGTCTTCAAATAGGTGCTTAATTTTGGTTGTCCAATAGATATACATTGTTAGATCCCGGGCAACACCCGGTATCATTGTGGGAGGAGGGAGGGGAGGAGGTTCTTCAACATCTTGACCCATCACTTTGGTCTTTTTCAGGCTGATTGTCAGACTGAAATCCTGGCATGCCTGTGAGAAACGGTCCACGAGACTTTGCAGCTGTTCCTCTGTGTGGGTCGTCATTGCAGCATCATTGGCAAAAAGTTTCTCTCTGATGAGTGCCACACGTACTTTGATTTTTGTCCTCAGACGAGAGACATTGAACGGCTTCCCATCAGGCCTAATGTGGAGGTAAATCCTTTTTAGTTGATGATCCAAAGGCATGTTTCAGCAGGAGTGCAAAGAAGATCCCAAATGGAGTGGGAGCGAGAACGCACCCCCGTTTGACTCCACTGCGGATGTCAAAGGCCTCAGATTATGAACCATCTTACTGTACTGTTCCTTCCACGTCTGCATGAAATGACTGGACCACGCTTTGAAGCTTGGGCGGGCAGCCAATCTTCGCCAGAATATTGAACCTAGACCATCTCTGCCCACAAGGTCGAATGCCTTGGTGAGGTCAATGAAGGCAATGTCGAGTAGCTGTATTTCTCTTGCAGCTGCCTCAATGAGAATATCATGTCGATTGTGGACCTTTCTGCTCTAAAGCCACACTGTTCCTCTGGGTATACCCCGTCAGCAAGTACCGATAGCCTGTTCAAGGAAATGCATGCGAAGAGCTTTCCAACACTACTTAACAAAGATATTCCCCCGGTAAGTGTTCGTCGCTTTTGTCACCTTTGTTCTTATACAGCGTGATTGTGTTAGCGTCTCTCACGTCCTGTGGTACGATTCCTTCTTCTCAGCACTGACAGAGAAGCACCTGCAGATGTGTTGGTTGGGAGCTCTTCCCACACTTGATCACCTCTGGTGGAATTCCATCATTTGCAGGTGTTTGACCTGCTGTTGGACTTTCGGTAGTTTTTCTCAGTTCCTCAATGAAGGGTTTCTCGTCCAGTTCCCCCATCATGGGCAGACACTCCATTGTATTCAAAGGCTGAATCGGAGACAGTGTTTTCCCTTGAGTAAAGCTTGGAGCAGTGCTCTACCCAGCTCTCCTTCTGCTTGCCTCTGCCATGGATGATCACGCCTGTAGCAGACTTCAGAGGGGCTGTCTTCTTTTGCGTTGATGCTACAGCCTTCTTGATACCGTCGTACATACCTCTGATGTTTTCTATGTCAGCTCAAGACTGAATGCTTTGGCAGAGCTGAAGCCAGTCGTCTTCAGCATAGCATCTTGCTGTTCTCTGGACCTTGTTTCTGGTTGTTCTAAGTGTCTGCACTGTCTTCTGACTGGAAGAATGCTTGTACTCAGTGAGTGCTGCACGTCTTGCCTCAATGACTGGGATGAGTTCACCTCAAACCGATTGTTCGTCTTTCCCTGCTTATTTCCGAAAACTGATATTGCTGTGTTGTGAAGGGGTGCCCCTCACAGGTGGTGCCATTTCTGCTGAGCATCGCCATGTCAAGGATCTGCATGTAGCACATCATCCAGGGCCTTAACAAACACTTCTACTTTCTCCGGATGCGGTGTCTTGCTGACATTCAATACAAGGATTCCCTGCTGGATTGGAGTGATACTAGATCGTCTTTGGATAGAGCCTGACCTAACAACGGATCAATCAGTGATCAGTAGCGCAGTGGTAGGTATATGTCAGGAGAGCACTTTTCATAATGATCAAGTCCAGCTGGTGCCAGTAGTTTGATTGAGGATGTCTCCACGGCACCTTGTGTTGAAGCTTCATGTGGAAGAAGGAATTAGTGATACAAAGGTCATGACAAGTGCACAAATTTAGGAGTCGCTGCCCATTCTTGTTCATTTTACCAATATTCCATACTGTGCCAGACATGAAGACCAGGAGTCGTGATCAGAACCCACTCTCACGTTAAAATCGCCAAGCAGCAATAGCTGTTCCTGTCTAGGAACCTGGCTAATGATGGACACAAGCCTGTCAGAACTCATCCTTCACTTCTTCATTTCTTTTCTCAGCGGAGTAAAGGGTTGGTGTGTTAACGTTGATGAGGTTGACAGGCCCGTCACCATGCTGTCTTGTGTCTTCCTGTCCTTTCTCTTGTCAGAAGAACGTGTAGTCCTTTTCACGCAGCCAAGCGTGTTTCTTGGAGCATGGCAATATCAACTTGAAGTCTCCTGAGCTCATTGTTGATCGTCGCAGTTTTGTGGATGTCATTTATATCCTGGATGTCTTCTGACAGACCAGCAGTCCTCATGGTGCGTGCATTCCAGCATCCCAACTTGAGTGCTGCCGTCTTTCTTCTATTGTTTCTTCTTTTGTCTGGTGCAATATTTTCAGTCAACTTTTTAGGTTGAAAGAGCACTTGCCCTACACTCCCAGTGGACCAGGTGAACTGTTGTGGGACAGAACCTTAATGGTTGGGACTGCCCAGCTGGAGGCATGCGGCAGCTGTTCAGTGAGATCCGAAAATCTCTCCCACCATCAGAAGGCACCCCAGGCGCCGCACTCTACGCCATTCAAGTACAAGGGCTTACAACCGGTAAACTGCTGCGTCCTGTATTTTGTCGACGCAGCAAGGCAAAGCTGGAGTGTCCTCTTCATATCAAGGCACAATCGTGGGCAAGTTGAAATGGAGAACCAGTTGTTACCCATGCAGCAAGTCCTCCCTCTCCACGTAACTGATGAACTCCAAAGGAAAGGTCAAAGCTGATACAGTTTGGCACCAGGTGGCATCGAAGGAGCTGCCAGAAGGACGTTGAAATCAACATCAGACTGCCTTACGGACTCCAAGTCCGGATGTTTTGTCAGGGTTTTCTCCCTTGGCTTTTCCCATGGAGGGGTATAGCCACAAGGCAGTGGAGGTTTTTGAGTTCCTTTTCCGAGATGGGCAACCAACCAAGGTTAACGAGCGCCACCTGCCCAAAACGTCCGGTTTTGAGGCACTAGATACCCGGCCTTCGCCCCTTCTCCTGTCAGTGAAAACGTTTCTGCCACACGAAGGCCTGGAGTTGGACTTGTCCATCAGAGGCTTTTCATGTCGCGTGCCATTGGGGCATTTTATAGGTTAGTAAGAGCTTATCCTCGCTACCACCCACCCTGCCTGGTGCATATCACGACTTATAATACCCACCAAGTTGTGCTATACGATACACATTTACAAAGAGAATTGGGGTGCTCTCCCCATCCAGAAACTGGGAGGTCATTAATTAATTTTTATCCCCCAAAACCACCATGGGCATCCCTCGAGTACAACAACCGCCAGTTTTCAACTCAGTCTGTCCAGTGTTTTAGGAATGCAAAGTCAGACAGACAGACAGACAGACAGACAGACACACTTGTATCCTGGATAAGCAAATTTGCAGAGTTCTTGTAGGCTGAGGAAATGTGCACACAACTCAGACATGGGGAAACCATAACCAAAGTGCTTCAACGCGCACGCGCACACTCCACCCCCTGGTGACAATCCTCGAACATTCCAGTATACATCACAGATAGACACGACAAACAGACAGGAGTGGAACACAAATCCTCCGTCCATGCTCGGTGTTTGTAGTAATCTAAGTATCTATCTATAATTCCAGCAATGTGTGTGTGTGTGTGTGTGTGTGTGTGTGTGTGTGTGTGTGTGTGTGTGTGTGTGTGTGTGTGTGTGTGTGTGTGTGTGTGTGTGTGTGTGTGTGTGTGTGTGTGTGTGTGTGTTTCTGTCTGTGACCACTGTTTCTCGACAACCGCTGGTCCGATCTAATTGAAACTTGCCAGGTATATTGCTGGGGCCCTGAGTATGTGCCTTTTCAAGGTTTGATATTAATCGGACAAGTGGTTCCCAAGTTAGGCCATTTATTTACCAAACCAATGACAGGACACGGTGCTATGACGTTACAATTTTTGTCACAATTCTTTTTATTTTTAATTTTTTTATTTTTTGCACGTACAATGATGAAACGCACTAGTTATGATGAAAAGGCAAATTGACGGTGTACCTGGGAGGGGGTATCAATTTATTAAGTCCGCATGAGGGGGGTTCGGGTTCGTTGTTCGTGCCATTGTGTCCAGTATTTGGTACGTAAAGACGGTCGGGGGTGGGGGGGGGTCAGAATGTCCGCCGACATATTATTATTATTATTATTATTAATTAATAATTACGTCCTTCAGACCACGCGATCCAGTCTGGTTATGGTGTGAAAGAGAATCGTAATTAACAGGGGGAAGTAAAATATGATGAGTCGGGTGAGAAATTTTTTTCGATGTTTACGGAAAGGGAAGTGAAAGTGGAGTCTGTGGTGGTGCTTGTTCGTGCTGCTGGGTTAGTGGTAGTTTTTTTTGTGGTGTTTTTTTTTTTTTTGGCGGGGGGGATCCTGAGAGCGCCGCGGACTTCCCTTGTTGGCAGCACCCTGGTACCACAGGCGGCCTTGTGAGTAAAATTACAATAAGGCCGAAATCGCCTTCAATGGTCAAACGAGGTTCTCACACGAGAGGAGAGACGCGTTCCTTTTTTGATCACAAGTGAGGAAACGAAGGATTGGTGAAAGTCCAGTGAGCGTCGTGTGGTGTTTGTTGTGTGACGGGGGGGTGACGAGGGATCCGAAGGCGATTTTAATCGACGCATTGTTAGTTAATACTGTTGGTGTAATGACGAGACCGGGCCGCCACGTGTTCCCCACAATTTCAGGCTCCATCGCCGCCTTTGGCCCTTTCGTAGCCGGTCTTCGCGTCCGCCACGCGGGACTGCGGCCTAGTTTTCCCCGACATCCTCCGGCGCTATCCGACACGTTGGACGGCGGGCTCGCACTGTACTGCGAGGTGTACTGTACCTGCGTTGTCCGGCAAACCTGCCGTCTCGTCGACGTTTCGATAATATAATCCATCTGTAACTTCTTGTACATTTACACTGCAGATGTTCGATTCCAGACGTCTGTGTTTTTATTATCATTATTTATTTAATACCATATTACCAGTGCACTATGTTTGTAATATTTCAGGAATATGATTACTCAGATTAGTGCGACAAGCATTTGGTACTTCGAGGAGATGTCGTTCAGAATTTAATGCGATGTAAGTGATTGTGACGTCATGGCATGTTTTACTACCTCTGCCACCAAAGGTCAAGGTGGTCATGTTTTCACCCCTCTCTCTGTCTGTTTACTTGCAAAAATCGAAGATTTTTCAAGTAGATTGGTCAGTCGATCCTGTCTGTCTCTGTCTGTCTGTCTGTCTGTCTGTCTGTCTGTCTTAATCGCCGACATGTCACAATTCTAAACCGATCGTCATGAAACTTTACCTCGTCGAAGAGGTCGTCTCAACTGAGAAGCCTATTGGTGTTGAGGTCAAAGGTCATCTTGAGGTCAAAATTTTTAAATTGTCATTTTTCATCCGATTTGACTTCAAAGCTGAACAGGATTTGCATATTGCATCACTGAATTTGGAAAACAACTAATTTTTTGAGGTCAACTCAAGGTCACACTTCTAAAATCATCAATTTCAATCTGAAAAAGTATCAATTTTCATCCGATTGACTTGAACTTTGAATGAAATGGACAATTTGATGGATTCATGACAACCTTTGAAGCCAGTGGGGGGGGCGGGGTGGATTTTGCAAGTATTGTGCTCGGCATGATTTCTTTTTCTTGTTTGTTTGTGTGCAGGATATCTCAAAAAGTTGTGGACGGATTTGGACGAAACTTGGTGGACTTGTTGGGTGTGTGACAAAGACAAGACGATTAGATATTGGTTCAGGTCCGGATCCACATTCAGCCTCTCGTTGGGATACAAAACGTAAACTGTTGAGCCTGCTGGTGGTATGCGCTCTACCTAGTGCCGTTGTAGTTTATCAGGCATTACTTGTCAACGTGTCCTATTGGTGATAACAAAGCCCCAATTCCTTACAATGAATATAAGCACTATTACAATTGAATTGGAAACAATTAATTTTTAAATGCTATTTTCTTTAGAGGTGGGTAATTTTATTGTTCTTTATTGTAATTTGAAGGATGGTGTATACGGCAGTGCAGTGGTCGCTCTAAATGTAGTACAGTTGCATCAGTGTTTGATGGGAATTCTCTTTCATCTCACGTACTCAGGTTTTTCCTGTTTTGTGTTTTGTTTTGTTTTCAGTTGACATCCCACAACTATGGCTGACAGTACAACATTTGAAAGCCTGATGGAAATGGGTTTCCCTCGCAATCGCGTGTGAGTACTTTCAGGGCAGTGGAAGCTGAAGTTTGCATCTTGCGTCTTCAATGAATAATGTATGTATAATGGAGCATATGTGTATGGCGAAACAATATATATATATATATATATATATACATATATATATATATTGGGATTTAAACCAGCGTCCCAAACGCCACTCCTGACGAGTGTTGTAACAGGATAAACCCTTGTTCCTAGTCCCAGCCCACCGGGTCAAGACCTGCAAGCTCGCCGAGCGTTTTTGGAAGCTTGAACTAAAGGTTGAGCGTAAGAAGTAGAGTTCTAGACTGCCATGCTCAAACTCAGGGGGCTTGCGATTTGAAAACTTTCAAAAACGTATGTGTAAACATAACGCGTTTGTTAATCTAAATGGAGTTTTTACAAACAGTCCCATGGAACAATGTCCCAAAGTCAAACACAATGTAATGCAATCAATTTACTTACATCAAGGGATGGGGTACACAGAAGGCAAAACGATGCAAGAAGCAAATCATCTCAGGTGATGTTTCACCCACTTTACAGCCAGCTTCCTCAGGCCAATAGACCTCGAGCCTCGGCACATGTCCACTTTTTCTTCCCGGTCACGTGCTGCTGCTCGAGGTCAAATGGAGGAGGTTTACTTTTTTATTTTGGTGATGGAGGACCTTGAACAAAAGATGTTTGAGTCTCATGAGAATTGGCTCCCACAATACTAGAACAGGTACGTGGATGACACCTTTGCCATTATGCATACAAACATAGTCGACCACTTCCTGGGGCACCTTGACTGGGTATTCCCCAGCATTAAATTCACAATTGAAATTGAAGAAAGTAAATTGGCCTTTTTGCATGTGGAGGTTCACCGTAAGCCTGACGACTCCCTAAAAACTTTGGTTTACAGGAAACTAACGCACACCAACAGATTACTGCATTTTAACTCCTGCAACCCAATCTCCTTTCAAACGTGGTAGTGCGGCACGGACCTTGCCAGCTCGGGAATGGATGGTGTCATCTTCCCAAAGCCAATGCAATTAAAGAAGTCAGATTAGTTCGAGGAGTCCTGCTCAAAAATGGGTACAGCATGGTGATACTCCGCACCTTGAAAGAACCAAAACAGACAGAACGGAAGGAGCCAGAAACGCTTGGGCACTGTGTACTGCCATACTACCGAGGCATTTCTGAAAGGATTGGCAGGATAGTACATGGTGCATGGTTTGGTGGAGCCTACAAGCCTCAATGCACCATCCATAATGTCATTTCAAAACTAAAGGACCCAATACCAAGTGGTGATAAATCTGGAGTAGTTTACCATTACTGCGATGATGGATCTGGAGTAGTTTACCATTACTGTGATGATAGTCAACTGCGATGATGGATTCCTTGACCGTGCTGATGATTGGAATTGCAGTAAGCTAATTGGGCTGTAGTTAAGGGGATCCACTTTTGCACCTTTTTAATATAATGCTGTGACGTTGGCTGATTTCCAATTTCCAGGTGGATATAGGAGACCAGTCCTGAAGTGTTAAAAAACAAACAAACAAAAAACTGCGAATACGTGAAGCGTGAATGACGAAACAGGTCACACTTTATGATCCTCGAATACACGAATCGTGAATCCACGAATTTCAGAGTCCGACAGCATATCTGCTGGGGTGCATATATACATATTTATAAAAACACACACATATATATATATATATATATATATATATATATATATATATATATATATATATATATATATATACACATACATGTTGTGGACCCGGGTTCGTGGGGGTATCCCTGGTTCTTCCTGGACTCACCGGGAATAGAGGCCGTCGCACACAAATAAGTCCATGTCGCGGCGGGTCACTAATCGACCGCGAACACCAACAATTTAACCACATGACCCAGTGTCCGCCATTTAACTGGGACACACGCAGTCTCCTTCATAAAGGTAATACATACAGTAGAGCGCTAACAAGCCTATCAATTGAGCTCATTCAACTGAAGCTGCTGTGGGGCGTGGCGGCCATTTAATTGGCCGTCAACATGACACGCGAGCATATATCGGCCTACGTATATACGGGATACCGAATATCGGAATAATGGACTTTTTTTTTTTTCGGCCTCATGACTATTGTCTTCAGCAATTGTGATATATAAATAATATAATTGGCAAGATTTACAAGCACAGCCCAAACAAAAGATGCCAATTCCATTTATTACCCATGGAAGTCACTTTTGACAGAAGTGTAATAAATAACATATATATATATATATATATATATATATATATATATATATATATATATATATATATATATATATATATATATATATATATAATCAGTGAACACTGGATTTTTGCATTGGGCACGATTCCGTGATCAAGGGGTGCCTGTCCACCCATATTCATGTTACCCATTTAATATGAAGAACGATTTGAGAGCCACACTATTCTCTTTCTATGTGAACCAATCACCAACTTGACTGATCATGTTTGAACTTTTGGCTTCATTATTTTATATATCATTCCAATTTGTGGGCTTTTTTTGGCCTTTCACCAAATTATACATGGTTATGCTCATAAAATGCATTGCAATATATAAAGCTAAGAAAATCAGAACAACTTCAGTGGAAATGGTGAATACTTTTATGAGGTCATCTCTACAGAGATGACCTAATAAAGCTGGACCAAATGTCCGTACGTCCGTCCGTCAATTTTTCTTTCCGATCTTGATGAAACTTGGTATGTGGGTAGAGGTCGATGAGTGTTGCACAACGATATAACTTTTGTCCGGGTTCAAGGTCAGGATCAAGGTCATGAGGTCACATAAGTTATAAAAATCGCCATTTTCAAAACCTATCTAGTCTGCCATTCTACAAGATATTCGGCAACTGTTTATTGATTATGATAGTAAAAAATATTATCTTGTATCTAACTGGACAGACTTTTTAATTTCCGTCCCGTTTGGCCGCCACGTAACCTGGAAGATGGGCAAAAACACCTCCCGGTACAAAGAAAACTTTTTACTTCCGATCTTGATGAAATTTGGTATGTGGGTAGAGGTCGATGAGTGATACCTAACGACATATTTTTTCCAGATTCGAGGTCAGGGTCAAGGTCACGAGGTCACGAAAGTTGTGAAAGTCGCCATTTTCAAAACCTATCTAGTCTGTCATTTTAGGAGATATCTGGCAACGGTTCATCGATTATGATAGTAAAAAACATTATAGAGATGACTGTCACCCCCACATGGGGGTAATTTTTAAATTAAGGTTGTATGGTAATTCGACCATATATAAATGGAAGACACATACAAACACAATTATTAATATCAAATAACATGAAATATTGACTACAGCATCAAGATGATTGTCATAAATGCGTGCATATATATAATTATAAATGAAGATGAGATGCAAATTTGTTGATCACCACAGAAATTATTTTTCTACAAATACACGAAGGGACAATCAAGAATACCTAATATTGAGATATATTTATTGAGATATACGTAACCAACGTGCTCACAAGCATCCTGTAGTTTGGATACATGAAAACTACCAGACTGATTCACATTTAATTTTCAGTGCAAAAAGACTAAACTAACGACTGACAGGTGCGACCGACACAAAGTTTAGCCCAGGTCGAGTCATTGATCGTGGAAGATTGTCACGTTAAGGTTGCCAAAATATTCACAGACTCGGAATGTCTTTCGGCAGCATTTTCACCATTAACTCAGCATGTCTGAAGCCTCTGCAAGATAGGGTTCCTGAAACCTCAGCACTCACGATCGACAGCAACGGCTGGAATCATGTCTTGAGATTCTCAAATGATTTGTCACGGATCCAACCGACTTGATTGCTTGCCTGATAAATGGCAACCAAGCATGGCCTTACCACCTGGGTTCCTGAAAGGAAATTGGAATCCATGTAATTGAAGCACAAGGGATCATCACACCAAATAAATTTCATACCTGAGCTTTAGCCAGCAGGATCGTGGTCTCAATTTTCTGGGATGCCAAGGGAACCCTGCTGATTGACTACATTCCTCACAAAACTAAAATCATGGGAATATTATGGCAGGCCATGAAGGACAAACACTGTGGGATGTTCACCAAAGATGTGCTCCTCCTTCATGATAACACACCTGTCTGTACACCAATCTAGTCTTGCATACCACTATATCTGACTTGCTTCATGAGGCTAGATCACCCTCTGGCTAGCCTGAACTTAGCCCCGAGTTACTTTTATCTTGACCACTCTATAGCCACCAATTCACTGATTACTACTAACTGATTAAAGTATCCGCAACATGGTTGACTGAACAATCTAAAAGCTTGCATTTTATTACCATATATGGGTTGAAGGACAACTACAGCAAGTGCATCAAAGATGAGGATGACTACATGTAAAAATAGAAGCATTAGTGTCTCTTGGATTATTACTCTCACCAAAGGAGAGGGTATTGTGTTTGGGTCTGTTTGTTACTTGGTGAAAAAATTTCAAATTTTTTTTTTGCCAAGTATGTTTGTCTGTCTGTCTGTCTGTCTGTCTGTTTGTCAGGATTTTTGGCCACAGTTTTCAAGCAATCGTTCTGAAAATTATGTGTATGTAATTGACCGGCCAAGGACAGCAATGCTAAATTTTGGTGAAGATCCAAATCTGGATCCAGATCTGAGAATTTCTTGAGTAATTCTTCACCTTTGAGAGATGGGGCCAAAAACGAAACATAGCACAATATCTCAAAAGGTTATGGATGGATTCACACAAAACTTGGTGGACAGGTTGGGAGTGCCACTAGGAGGAAATGATTCAATTTTGTTGAAGATATCAATCCAGATCTGGATACGAGCATTGTTTAATTTTTAACTGGTTCTTTACCATTGAGAGATGGGGGTTAAATACGATATTGCATGATGTCTCAAGTTGTGGACGGATGCGGATGAAGCTTGGTGGACAGGTTGGGAGTGTCACTGGGAAGAATTGATTTGATTTTGGCGAAGATCTGAATCCCGATTCGAGAATTTTTCATGTGATTCATCACCATTGAGAGATGGTGCCAAAAACTATGTACTGCATGTTATCTCCAAAAGTTGTGGATGACTTGTGACAAAACGAGGTAGAAGAGTTGGTAAGGTGACAAGAACAAGCTGATTCGATTTTGGTGAAGGTCCGGAATCAGATCCGACCTATCAGTGGCATTCACAATGTAAACCATTCAGCCTGGCCGAGGTATGTTCTCCATGGAGTGCCGTTCCATTTCGCCAAGTTGTCACTCTTTGAGTGATTTTTCATTTGTCTGTCTGTCTGTCTCTGTCTGTCTGTCTGTCTGATTGTTTGTCTGCACAGAACTTTCGTGTTTTTCTCCGCACCCGCTTGTTGGATGGAGACAAAATTTTTTCAAAAGGTGCGACTACTCATGGAGAATGATGTCATAATTTTGAAGTCATAGGTCACGTGGTGTGGCAGCCATGTTGGGAAAACGGAAAAACTATGGACCTCTGTATCTTTGAAACCGCACCAAGGAAAAAATTGAAACTTGGTACATAGCAAGTACTCCTCATGGGGAATAAGTGTGATTTTTTTTTAAAATGACGTCATAGGTGCCTTTATTATGACGTCATAATTGCATATGTAGAATGTTACATCTGATCAGTATGAAAATTTTTGAGGGTCATCTAGGGATAAAATAGTCTACAGAATTTTTTTTGCTGACATCATCGGTCACGTGATTCGGCAGCCATATTGGTTTTTTTATAAAACAAAAAACCTTCAAAAATCTTCTTCTCTGAAGTGGCTGAACAGATCGAGGCAAAACTTTATACGTATTACCATCTACCCATGAGGAACAAAAGATTCACACAATATGACATCAGAGGTCACATGGTTTGGCAGCCACATTGGATTTACCCTAAAACCTACAAAAACATCTTCTCCAGAACGGCTGGACAGATCGAGGGGAAACTTCACACAAATATTCCCCAAGCCATGGGTGTACAAATTCATTAAGGGATAATTGATTGGTTACATGGTTTAGCAGCCATGTTGGATTGAAGAAAAATATTAAATAAAATAAACCAATGTCACTCGCAGGGTGACCCGTATCTTGCCAAAAGGTGACCACGTGTGACTTCTTTAAGGTCACACTGAGGTGAACAGAGCTGCTATCCACCAGGAGCGACTCCTTGAGGAATATCTGCCTACGAGAGATTCCGATGAGAATCGTTTTACAGAGTAACCATGAAAAATATGCTTTTTCCTCATAACATCACCAAATGATGTCATAATGTCTCAAGCTTGACATATCTAGAAAGTACTCATCGAGGTGTTCAATTTGAGGTACTACACAATATGGTTCCTAAAGCTTGAAAATTTGACCTTGGAGTCAAATATGTTTGACCTCAGGCGCAACCATGAAGGTCAAGGCCAATCGCCACCAAAAATTAATCAGCTGAGCGCCAGACCATGAACTATATTCCCATGAAGTTTGAAGACGATCCGATCAAAATTACTCAAAAAATAAGGGTTTCGTCGACTTCCCTGATTTGCGACAAAGTGACCTTGACCTTTGACCTTGACCTTCAAAATTTTATGCGCTGAAGGGACCTCTATAGGCCTCTGATATGCGAAGTTACAAAAATTTCCAATGATAACTGTGCTCTGCAGAGTGATTTATGCGTGATTACAGACCCAAAAAAAAAAAAAAAAATAAATAAAAGAACATATGAAGGTCAAGGCCAATCGCCACCAAAAATTAATCAGCTGAGCGCCAGACCATGAACTATATTCCCATGAAGTTTGAAGACGATCCGATCAAAATTACTCAAAAAATAACGGTTTCATCGACCCCTGATTTGCAACAAAGTGACCTTGACCTTTGACCTTGACCTTCAAAATTTTATGCGCTGAAAGGGACCTCTATAGGCCTCTGATATGCGAAGTTACAAAAATTTCCAATGATAACTGTGCTCTGCAGAATTTTTTATACGTGATTACAGACAGACAGACAAACAAACAAACAAACAAACAACAACAAAAAAAAAACATACAAGCTGACTAACATATCTTGCAAAAACTTCGTTTTGGCAAGATAATAATGTTTTGTCTGGAACCGCTTCATCAATCGACATGAAACTTCACAATTATGATCCAGTAGTGATGGGGAATATATGGTTTAAATTTCAACTTGATTGGACACATGGTCTGGCAACCAGAATAATTTAATTATCTTGATCTGGGTTGTTTTTTATTTTTTTGATTTTTATTTTTCATAAGGCTCACTTGGTTGTGCCTGGTTGGGTTTGAGGGTGGAGGAGTCGCCGCTGAAATGTGAATCCTATCCATGTTCCTCCTGATTACTTTATTTTTGCATTTTGCTTGTTCGGGTTCCTTTTGATGACTCCAATGCAGAACTCAAACCTGTTTAGTCTTCTTCCATCTGATATGAATTTAATTTATTTTAATCCCATTCTAAATTCAATTCAGTAATAATGAAAAACGTCATGGGTCAGGGTCAGGTGTCCAATCAAAGCGGCGTTGCATCAAAGCGGGACTTCTTGGTACCCGGTCATCACTGCCAGCAGTGATAAAGTGGCAGTTCTAATTGTCTCTTACTAATTACGTAACACACCAGTAGACATACACCACACAATACACCACACAAAACAAGTCCTGGTGAGGGTCTGCAATCTCTGATTGCTCTTTTTCTTGTTTTATCTCTTTCCTTGAACGTCTTTAATTTTCCTTGCAGCACACTACTTGAATTGCATTCAAGTTTTATTAACCGTGGATTTTATCGGGTAAAAGTTGATGAGGGTATTTTTATTCCATGGGAAATGAGGTGTGGCTGATATTTCGAGCATTGGCCTTTCATCGTCATCTCCCACAGCAGCAAAACGTACTATAATCATATTTTAGTTCATGAAATCTATTTTGTCTTGTTCACCAACACTAGTATTCCCCAGACGAACACTTTCTTTCACAGAGATCAGTACTCTGTTGTATTCATGGTTCCAACTTAAAAGGCTATCCATGCAAAAATTCCAAATGGCTTTTGAACAAAAGACGACCGTCTCCTGAGTGTTGACTGGAAAACTATCAGAATAGTTGAACCAGTTTAATTGCTAAACATGCGCCGAAGATTGACCCCGAGGACTAAACTGAAGAAAGGCAAACAAAATGTTCTTCCTCAAACATCGTGCCAATTCTGCCTGAATAGTTTGTGTTGGGAAGTTGAAAGCTACTCTGCTGTTCATGGAAAGCTTTCCACAATGATGGAATTCAGAGTGGTTTGACCGACCTTTTTAATGAAAGCTGTTTGCCAACTAGGCTATGTTGGCACGATGAAATGGAAGAAGCTTGTTTGATGAGAGTGAATCCACAGCCCTTGTTGGCATGTCAGAACTTGGTTTGTGCAATAAGAAGGTCTGAGTTGAAAAAAAATTGTGTGGAAGAGTGACATGAGGGTAAAAAGGAAATGTTGGGCCATATATGGACAAAACACACAAGGGAATGAGGAAGAGGAAGAGGAGGAGAAGGAGGCCAATTGCAGTTTTAAAGATCGTGGGTAGAGATGAGGTAATCCATGAGATGGTGGTGAACTACTTGCTTGAAGCCCTGGATTGAAGTTATAAGTCGTCGGAGGCATTATGTTTTCGGGTTGTCCATCCGGCTGTCCGTGCGTCCGTCCTTGCGTCCATGATAGGTTTTCGTTACCGCAATAACATGAGAATGGCTGAAGGGATCCAAGTCAAACTTCGTGCATGTATAATGATGTAAAGATGAACTGATTAGATTTTTGGGTCAAAAGGTCAGAGGTCATGTTGGGAAAAAATTATGTTACCGCACTAACTTGTGAACCAGTGACGGGATTTTGACAGAACTTGGTGTAAGTATACAGTATGATGCATAGATGAACTCATGAGATGGTGGCATCAGAAGGTCAAAGGTCAGAGTCCATGATAGGTTTCATTCCCGTGATAACCTAAGAACAGCTGAAAGGATCCAAGTCAAACTTGGAGCAAGTATGTATCATGATGTATACATAAACTGATTAGATTATTGGGTCAAGAGGTCAAAGGTCACGTCATGTAAAAATGTGATATTTGAGAACAGCTGAAGGGATTTAAATCAAACTTGGTACAAGTATTCTTCTTCTTCTTCTTTCGGCTGCTCCCGTTAGGGGTCGCCACAGCGGATCATCCTTATGATCCGCATAGTGATTTGGCACATGTTTTACACCGGATGCCCTTCCTGACGCAACCCTGGTCGCCTCTTGCGACACCGGGATATGGTGTTCCTATTTTAACCGGGGTATACACCAGCCCAGTATACTGGTACTCATTTCGCCAACCTCCGAAGGATGACAGGCTGAGTCAACGCCCTGGTGTATTAATTCAGTGGCCCAACGGGGCTTGAACTCAGGACCTTTTGGATCCCAAACCGCTGCCCTAACCACTGCGCCAACACCAGGATTAAAACTTGGTACAAGTATTATAATGTTGTAATAATATGGGCAGAGGCATATCTGTCGACGTTGCAACATCGAAGAGTGCTGTTCGAGTTATTTTGCTATTTTAGTAAAATTGTGAGTCAAGTGTATGGTATTCAATTCACCCTGTTTTTACCGCAGAATGAATTAAACCAGTTTGTGCGTGCTTGTGTTCCAAACATGGTGTTGATTTGTTGAAAGACTGTACAGGGAGAACAACATGGCTTGATTATATCTTTGCAGGGAGAAGGCATTGGCTGTGACTGGAAACCAAGGTGTTAATTTAGCGATGGATTGGTAAGAGTTGTATATGCTGACACGCCCGCACTTTCAGATTATATTAACCTGAATAATGTGTTCATTTGTCCCACGGCTCGCATAATTACCAAGCAGAGTCAGAACGAAGTCCTTTTAGCACAATTTTATACACAGCAAACTATATTTTAACAACATTACACGACTACTACTACTACTACTACTACTACTACTACTACTACTACTACTACTACTACTACTACTACTACTACTACTACTACTACCACTACTACTACTACTACTACTTCTTTAACAGCCCCAATTCCCATATTCTTGTAGCCGGCTGAATAAAGTTTCTGGGCCAAATTTTTCAACAATGGGTGAGGCCTGACATTGGATCGAAGGTGCTTTAACCAACGGATGACACACACACACACACACACATGCCTCCCTGTGAGACAGCAAAATACCACGGTGATAGTTTATAGCTCGGTTGCGATTCAAAAGCAAACTGAACAGCTCAGAGGCGAGTGATTTAAAATTGCTGTATACTGTACTTATCAAATTAATGGGAAATTGCAATTTGCTTGCGTTCAATCCCAAAATTGGACAATGTTTTGCATTTTTATTTGCTTACTCAGTGAGTGATCATTCGTGGGTTTTTTTTAATTTTTGCCATTTTACCAACTTGTGTATGGGTTACAGCATCCAGATGTGGAATTGTGTTTCTATTATAATAATAATTTTTATTCCCTTCGCAAACTTTGTTGCGAAGGTTATGTTTTGATCGCTGTGTATTTATTTATTTGTGAATATGTGTTTTGTTTGTTATTCGCATAACTCAGTGGTTCCCAACCTTTTTTTTCTGTCATTTCCCCCTGCACCCAATTCAACCATCCAGATTTCCCCCTTCATGTGTATGAGAGAAAGAACAGTTAAAACACACTAAGACTATTTACTAATTTATTTTTCAAATGCACTAACACAGCTAACATTAAATTGTATTGAATAAGAACACAGCATTTTAGTGTGACTTCTGGCATTGTTTGCCGTTCACGAGTCCTTCAATGTCTGGGGGAGTTATGGAGAGCGCACAGCGAAGATCCGCCTCCACCTCCAACTTGTTGCGTGCCTTTGTTTTGAGGTGTACCAGTGCCGAAAATCCTGTCTCACACAGGTAGGTGGAAGAAAACTGGACCAATATCCGCAGAGCATTGGTCGCAAGAAGCGGGTAGGTTCCTCGGACTTGGGTCCAAAACTCTTCCAGTTCCATATTCTGGAAGGCATCCTTCGCTGTAGAGTCGTTTTTCAAGTCCAGGAACTCTTCCTGCCACGCCTCTGGCACATCATCAACGTTCCTCTGAAATGGGTCTCTGATAAGCTTGTTCTCGTTGCTCTCGTTTGTGATCCCCGGGAAGTAATACTTGAATTCTTCCTCCAAGCCTTCGAGGTGTTGTTTGATATCCTTGGCTATTGGATCAGGCAGACCATCCTCCATATCCTCCACACATTCGTTCAGAGCGAGGAATGAGGAAAACCTTCCACTCCCCGCTCTTTTCTTCCACAGTTCCAGTTTAGCCACGAAAGCTCTGATCTTGTCCGACTGAAAAAGAATGTTGGTCCCTTTGCCCTGCAGTTTCCTGTTGAGCTCGTTTAATGCACTGAAAATATCGGACAAGTAGGACAGCCGCACACGGAAAAACTCACCCTTCAACGCCTCCAGAAGCACAACATTCTCTTGGGCCCGAAGGAAGGCTACCACCTCATCAAACAATTCCAGGACTCGCTGCAACATGTTTCCCTTTGAGAGCCACCTCACCTGAGTATGAAACAGCAACGATTCGTGGTCGGCTTCCATGCCTTCACAGAGCCGACGGAACAGCCGAGTGTTCAGAGCGGAACCCTTGATAAAGTTGACGACTTTGATGACAGTCTCGAGATGCTGCTTGAAGTTCTTGGGGAGAGTTCTCGAAGCAAGCGCCTCTTTGTGGATCAGACAGTGTGTCGATTCCACTGCCGGATTCTTTTGCTTGACGAGCGTGACGAACCCCGATCGAGAGCCGAGCATGGCTGGGGCACCATCCGTGCACACCCCAACCAGAGACTCCCAGCTGATGTTGCTGTCTTTGAAAAAGTCATTGATAAGGTCCATCACATCCTGAGCTTTGGTCGTGGTCTGGAGAGGTTTGCAGAAGAGTAATTCTTCTGCAATTCCTTTTTCGGTGGTATAACGAACAAAGACCAACAGCTGGGACAGATTCGCAACATCTGTCGATTCGTCGAGTTGAATCGAAAAAAAACTGTGACCCTCGAACCTTCTGAACAACTTGGTTCTTGATGCTCTCAGCCATATCATTGATCCGTGACCGAATGGTGTTGTTTGAAAGGGAAATCTGGGTCATCTTGTTGTGGGCAGCCTCACCAAGGACCAACTTCACGCACTGCAGCATACAGGGCTTCACCAATGTTTCACCAATTGTGTGTGGTTTCTTCTCCCTCGCAATCTTGTACGAGACTTCGTATGACGCTTTCACAATAGCGTCCGTTTGCTGACGAAACGTTCCAGTTGAGACCAGTCTCATCTTCTTCAGATAATTTTGTTTCAGCTTGAAGTATTCATGATCCTTGTTCTGTAGTTCGGGATGGCATCCTTGAAGGTGTTGCTTCATCTGGAATGGCTTCATGCTACCATTCCCCAAGGTCTTTGTGCAGATGACACATTGTGGCAGATGTTCCCCGTTATTCACAATGAACGTAAAACCGAAGTCTAGATATGCTTCTGAATATATCCATTTTTTCGACATGATCACTTGCGGACCTGAAAAGAACAAGAGCGATCATATTAAGACACGTAATAGAAAAGAACAAACTAAAAAAGAAGAAAGAAAATAAAACATAAGAATGAAAGCGGGTAAAGTTCAGGAAACGGGTACTCCTGAGAAGAGAAGAACAGAAGGCTATTACTAGAAATTATTTTCTAATTATTTTCTGATAATTTCCAGAATTTTAATTCCAGACTAGAATTTCCCCCTGAAACACCCAAATTTCCCCCCTGGGGGAAATTTCCCCCCGGTTGGGAACCCGTGGCATAACTCCAAAAGTATTGAACTGAATCGCAGCAAATTTGGTGGGATGATTGGTTATTATCCAAGGACCATTTGATTAGATTTTGGGAGCGATCGGGTCAAAGGTCAAGGTCATGAAAAGGTCAAAATCGTCTTTTTATCATAGCGCGGTCAATTTGTATCCAATTTGCATGCAACTAATACCAAAATGTTCAGAATTCAATGCCCCATCTTGTGATATGTGACATGACACAATGACATAATAACCCTTATTAGCGGTTGGGAGTCAAAGGTCAGGGGGGGTCACGACATTGCAAAATGTGCGGTTTTAGTCATAACACGGTCAATTCTTATCCGATTTGCATGAAACCAACACCAAAATGTTGACTGTTCTGTTCCCCACACTCTAATACCAATTACAAAATTAAGAGTACAAAGGTCAAGGTCGAGGTCATGAAAAGGTCAAAATCGTCATTTTGCCATTGTGCGGTTGATTTTTATCCAATTTGCATGCAACCAATGCCAAAATGTTGTGAATTCAATGCCCAATCTTGTGATATACGATATGACACAATGACGTCATTACCTTTGTTAGCAGTTTGGGTCAAAGGTCAGGGGGGTGAACGACCTTTATTATCATAACGCGGTCAATTCTTATACAATTTGCATGTAAGTAGATTCAAAATGTTTAGAATTCAATTCCCTATCCTGTGATGTGTAATATTTGACAGTGACTTTATTCTTCCATGTTTCGTGTTTTGTCAAATGATGTACGTAGTTAGTTCAGACGAACTCTTGTACTTCCTTTTCAGGCTAATATGTCCCTTTGGTTACCAGTTTGGGCATTGTACTTTTGCAGGATTAATTTTTGTATGAACCGTGCATTGTTAGTTTTTCAGTTGTTCTCAAATAATACAAAACAATTAACTGTTTTAATTGTACAATGAATGTTTGTTTGTTCACAATAAATAACTTATTTAGAAAAACAGAAACGCGTGTGTGCTAAATGCCCCTAAAATGCCAGAAAATAATTTCTTATAATGTGACCAGTTGTCATCAGATTGACTTGACACCGACACCCAAAAAGGTCAGGGAGTTCATACAGAAATTGTACAATGTACGTGAATCAGTGTCAAACAGCAGGAAATTTAATGTTTTTAAGCCTTCATAAGACATATGAGATGGCAGATGTGGTATGAGATTAAATACCCTCACAATCAACGGTTTCTGGGGGGGGGGGGGCAAAATGTAGTGTTGGCGAAGGTATGCGCTCTACTGAGTGCCCGTTCTAGTTGATTTATGACATGGGTGGATTATAAGAGTTGCTTATCATTTCCCATGCTGCAGTTTTGACAGCAACTGGGGTTGTTTCATAAGAATGTATTTTGGATACGTTTTTTCATCCTTTGGTGCTCCATCTTTGGAAAATATAAGGTACATTATGTTAAATCCTTTTAAAATGTCATTTGGACATGTAAAGTTAACAATACAATTTGGTGGGGGGCTTGTGTGGGCAGTTTCACAAGTCATTGCACTGTGTCTATACAGGTTGTTTGAGCACTCCAATGATCCAGACATAGACGAGCCCTACACGCCACTTGCAGGCAACGAGCTCGGCTCCACTGAAATCCCCATGACCGAAGTAGAAGAACCACCCACGGATGCGACACCGGAGGACTTGTGTGCAGGTATTTTTGTGCTCTGCTTGTTGAGGGCATTGGGGATTGTGTGATTATGGGGGCAACTGGCATACAGGTGCTGTGCCCACTACTGGTTGATTGCAGTTACTTGATGCGTTTTTATTTTCATCCACAGAATGTTTAAAGTTCTTTTATTTTATCATATATATATATATATATATATATATATATATATATATATATGTTTATATATGTATATGTTTATATATGTATATGTTTATATATGTTTATATATATATATGTATATATATATATATATGTTTATATATGTTTATATATATATATGTATATGTATATATATGTATATATATATATATATATATATATATATATATATATATATATATATATATATATATATATATATATATATATATATATATATATATATATATATATATATATATATGTTTATATATGTTTATATATATATATATGTATATATATGTGTGTATATATATGTATATATATATATATATATGTTTATATATGTTTATATATATATATATATATATATGTTTATATATGTTTATATATATATATATATATATATATATATATATATATATATATATATATATATATATATATATATATATATATATATATATATATATATATATATATATATATATATATATATATATATATATATATATATATATATATATATATATATATATATATATATATATATATATATATATATATATATATATATATATATATATATATATATATATATATATATATATGTTTATATATATATGGTTTATATATATATATATATATATATATATATATATATATATATATATATATATATATATATATGTTTATGTTTATATATATATATATATATATATATATATATATTTATGTTTATATATATATATATATATGTTTATGTTTATATATATATATATATATATATATATATATATATGTTTATGTTTATATATATATATATATATATATATATATATATATATATATATATATATATATATATATATATATATATATATATAGTTACAGCTGTGGAAATTCGCAGAGCACCATATTGGTCCTTAGATCAGTTATGCTGATAAGTCTGTGTTCAGATAGATTTCCCCACCGTTGTCTCAAGGTAATTATTCGTGTCACCCGGGCTGTGATCTTTAAGTTAGCCGTTTTTCTTTTACTATCGTTATTTTGGACCAACCACCAACCACCCTCCCCGCAACGCCAACCACCAACCACCTTCTCCACCATGCCAACCACCACCACCTTCTCCACCATACCAACCACCTTCTCCACCATGCCAACCACCAACCACCTTCTCCACCACGCCAACCTCCAACCACCTTCTCCACCACGCCAACCACCAACCACCTTCACCACGCCAACCACCAACCACCTTCTCCACTACGCCAGCCACCAACCACCCTCTCCACAACGACATCTCACCATCCCCTAATCCACATCTCCCCCAATAGATCAACACGAACAACATCGCCTCACCTTCATCTCCGAAGCGACGCCATCTTTGCGCCAGCCACGGCGAGTCCGCATCGAACGGCATCGCTGCAGGCACACGCGGGGGTTTGCTCGCCGCGCAAGTCGGTGATCTTGAGCACATCCGCTCTCCGCGCAAGTCGGTGATCTCGCGCACGTCCGCTCTGTGCAAGCTTCGTCCGAGATTCGGATCAAGAGAGCGAAAGGGGCGGAGCCAGCGGGGGGGGGGGTCAGAGATCAGAGGTGAGAGCGCGAAGGCCAAACCTCATCTCTCGGGCCCTATATAAGGGTGAGCGGAACGCCAAGCAAAGTCAGTCGGTGGAGTGTCTGTCGGGGTTCGGAGCACCTGGAGCCTGAAGCCTGCAGTCGGTGGAGAAGATGAGGAGAGCGAAGGAGACTCAAGCTGGGAGCACGGCCAAGCCTGCTGTGCCACGCGGAGCTGCGTGTTCGTGTGCGAGCCGGAGAGAGCTCGCCAACCAGCACCAAACGGTCTGAGGTGATCGGGCTTCGGAACGGACCGAGTATCGCTGAGGGACGGACGGGTTCTTAAAGAGAGCATCAACTCAAAAAGAGCGAAGACCCCTTCGTTCCTCTCAGGCGTTGCTGGCTGGGGCCCGAATCACCAGGCCGCGGCCGAGCCGTGGTTACGCTAGCTGCCGTGGTGACGGAACGTCGTGGGTTTCCCCAGCGAGGAAGGTAACCTGCGCGGCCTCGCGGAGCCTCTGCGGTCTCCACGGCTCCGTGCAATAAAGACCCAAAGAGGTCCAGTCTACCCCTCGTCTGTCCTGCGGTTTTTTCCTTCGTTATCTTTGTATAACTTTGTATATCTTTGTATATATATCTTGGTTATCTGATCCTGCTCTCAGTGCCGGGCAAGGTCTTTGCTCGGATAATTCTTGATAGGGTTCGCCACCATCTGCTTGAGCACCAGCGTCCAGAGCAGTCAGGCTTTACACCAAAGAGGTCAACGATTGACCGTATCCTTGCACTTCGTGTCCTCACCGAACGCAGACGAGAGTTTCGGCAGGGGCTGCTTGCAGCCTATGTTGATCTCTGTAAAGCGTTCGATACAGTGAATCGGGATGTCCTCTGGAGGATTCTTGGTCTTCGTGGGGTGCCACCAAAACTGATCGATCTGATGTCTGAACTCTACTCTGGTACTGAGAGTGCTGTGAAGTGTGGTGGTACCATCTCTGACTTATTTCCAGTTGTTACTGGAGTTCGTCAGGGATGTGTACTTGCCCCCACACTTTTCAGCACTTGTATGGACTGGATTTTAGGGAGGATGTCGGAGAGATCAAGTTGCGGTGCATCGTTTGGGAATGTCAAGATCTCGGACCTTGATTTTGCAGATGATGCAGTCATCTTTGCGGAGACTTTAGACATCCTCTTGGGGGCCCTCGAGGTGCTGAATGAGGAGTCGGAGCCGTTGGGATTACGGGTTTCTTGGGTCAAAACTAAGATCCAGGCTTTCGGTGACATCTTGGATGCTGCTGTCCTGTCTGTGTCTGTTTGTGGTGAGGATGTTGAGGTCGTGGAGAGATTCACTTACCTTGGCAGTGATATTCATGTCTCTGCTGGCTGCGAGTCAGAGGTCAATAGACGTCTGGGTCGGGCCTGGGGAGTCATGGATTCACTGGATCATGGGGTGTGGCGCTGCCGGTACCTGTGCGGGAGGACGAAAGTCCGAGTCTTCAGGTCCTTGGTACTTCCAGTCTTGCTCTATGGGTGCGAGACTTGGTCTCTGACCAAGGATCTGAGACGGAGACTTAATTCCTTTGGTAGCAGGTCTCTTCGGAGAATCCTTGGCTATCGCTGGTCGGATTTTGTGTCCAACGAGCGGTTGCTGAGAGAGACTCGGATGAGATTTGTTACCTGCATAGTCCGTGAGCGTCAGTTGCGGCTGTATGGACATGTGGCTCGTTTTCCTGACGCTGATCCTGCTCACCAGATTCTCTCAGCGAGGGAGTCTCATGAGTGGAGGAGGCCAGTGGGCCGACCACGTGCCTCATGGTTGCAGCAGGTTGACCATCATCTCAAGGAGATGGGGATGGGCCTGGCATCTGCCTGGGGGATGGCCAGACGGAGGCCCCTGGAGTACCGGCGGAAAGTGGATGCAGCGACGCGCTGTTCTGGCACATGCTCCCATACCTGACCTGATCTTTGTATGAAAGTTGTGGCTCCGAGTCCGTCAAGTAAAACTGTATAAGTGACTGTACATAATAGATAGACGGTGTTAGCTCTTTCATTTGCATTGTGTTTGGCTGTATAATTGAATGCGTGCTTCTCCCATTCATTGCATGACTGCTTACGTGCTTATGTGTTGTTTGGAAATAAATGTGCTTCTTTAAATGTTGACCTGTTCATCGCGTCATTTTTCCCAATTGAACTGCCAACTTGCCCTCGGAATGTAGTGGGCTTTTAAATCGCAGATAATAGAATCGGGTCCAGTGAGACCTCGCGATAATACCCCGCTCGGTTATCCAAAAACGGAGCGAGCTGCTTAAGCGGCTCGTGTCCAAGCAGGCCTTGCTGAGGTACAATCTCTCTGTAATCTACCCGCGCGAATAATTAGGTAAATCGATTATTTGGCGATCGGACCCTGGAGGGCGGGTAGAGTGCGGACAAGGTTGTGGTGTGCTTGAAGTACACCCGCGACTGGTTTTCGGCGTTGTTCCGGAAAGTCGCGACTGAATTGTCCGTCCGGTGGGCGTACGGCCGTGATTTGGCTAAAAGCGGCTGTCCGCACGCCGGCGGGCAAGAATCGTAACAATGTATATATATATATATATATATATATATATATATATATATATATATATATATATATATATATATATATATATATATATATATATATATATATATATATATATATATATATATACATAGATATACAGTATCTCACAAAAGTGAGTACACCCCTCACAAATATGTAAATAATTCAGTGTAACTTTTTAAGCAGCTGTACTCGAAGCGAAACCTTAGAGTTGATGACAGAGTAGACATTCTGTAATATGTATACAGGCACAAAACTGCCATTCCATCAAAACAATGTGGTGTATTACGAATATTTCTGAAAGAGGAGGCAACAAAAGTGAGTACACCCCTGCTATTGTCTGCACAAGAAGTAAGTCAAGCATGGTAAAACAGCTTCCATTTTCATCATTTTCTGCATATTTAAGTCAGAGTGTTAAAGGTACAAATATGCACCAAACAATACACACAATGTCCATAGATCTGCAACCTCCCTGGTATGTTAAAAGTGAAGAAGTGTACTCAATGCAGTAATTGTCTATCTGCTTGCTGAAGAAATAATTGCATCGGAAACACTGTACCAATCGCTATTGAGAAAGCAGCATGGCTCCTCATGGTAAAGAGCTCTTTAAAGATGTCAAAGATCGAATCGTTGCCCGACATAAAGATGGCCAAGTATACAAGATCAGTGCTTCTTTGAAAGTAAGCCCCAACACCATGGCCAAGGTCATCCAGAGGTTCTCCAAGAAGCGTACAACGATGAGTTGCACTCGCCAGGGCAGACCAGCAAAGATGACTGCACGTACTGTTCGCCAAGTTCAGAATCTAGTTCTCCATGACAGACGACAAAGTGCCGCCATGATTGCTGAAGAGATTTCTACAGCTTCTGGCCAGTCTGTCAGTGCGCAAACCATACGTCGCACACTCCATCGTATCGGGTTGCATGGGCGTCGTCCAAGGTGTTTACGTCCATGGGCGTCGTCGCACACTCTCCTGAAGCAGAGCCACAAGAAAGCTCACAAACATTTTGCTGAAGCACATCAATCCAAGCCCCTGGACTACTGGCAACATGTCCTCTAGTCTGATGAAACGAAGATCAATTTGTTTGTATCTGATGGAGTGCAGCGTGTCTGGCGGCGACCTGGGGAACAGTACCAAGACAAGTGCGTTATCCCTACTGTCAAGCATGGTGGTGGTAGTGTCATGGTTTGGGGATGCATGAGTGCTGCCGGTACGGGAGAGCTCAAGTTCATCGAGGGAAACATAGATTCTACGATGTACTTTGACATCCTGAAGGAGAAGATGTTACCCTCCCTGCAAAAACTTGGAAGAGGAGCTGTATTTCAGCACGAAAACGATCGGAAGCATCGTTCCAAGCAGACAACTGCCTTTCTAAAGAAGTCGAAAGTCAATGTGTTGGACTGGCCAAGTATGTCACCTGATCTAAATCCAATAGAACACCTGTGGGGAATCCTGAATGTAAGGTTGAAGGACGAAAGGTGTCCAACATCACGCAACTTCGACAAGTCATTGTAGAGGAGTGGAACAGGATCCCAGCAAAGACATGTGGAACACTGGTCAACTCCATACCGAGTAGAATAACTGCTATGATCAAAAACAATGGTGGACACACAAAATACTGAAAACAATAACGCTTCAATGTGAGAAAGTACATAGGGTGTACTCACTTTTGTTGCCCCCCCCCCTTCCCCCCTTTTCACAGATATGCACAGTATGCCACATTGTTTCCACAGAATAAATGTTTTGGGTCTGCACATGTGTGACAGAATGTCTACTCTATCATTTCTTTGAGTCTTGTGTTTATAATACATCAAAGTAAAAAGTTACAACAAAATATGTACATTTTTGTAAAGTGAGATAATATATATATATATATATATATATATATATATATATATATATATATATATATATATATATATATATATGCTCTTCTCCTCGGACTATTCAGGGATGCGTTTTCGCTCGGTTGAAGAAACTTTTTGAGAATGTCTTTGTGTCTGTGTGTCTTGTGCAGAAATGCACAGGTGGAATTATTAAATAATTTTTCACTTTGTTCATCACTTCGAGCTAACAGAAAAGAGCATTTGATGGCGTTTCTTTTGGGATGTTTTGATGCAATTATGCCATTTCTATATTTTGTGATTTGTTTTATGAAGATGTATTTATGTAATGAGCAGACTCCTGCAATTTAAAAACTAGTCTCAACCTGATAGGTGGAAATGTACTCTTGGGATGAAAATTTGAAGCGCTTTTTGTGGCCCTCTAACAAATGCAAACCTCACCGTAACCTTATTTGTGACTGCAGATGAGGAAGTGGAAGTTGAAGAAGAATCTGCGAGTATTGTGACTGTGGAATCTCAGGAAATGGTCTCGGAGGAAGAGAAGAAGGAAAAGGTGAAGAGGTAAGGTGAAAAGGTGTTATATTTGAACAGTGCAGTATTACATGGGGGAAGAAGAAGAGAGATGGATGAGAAACGGATACAGCCTCTTCAAATGAACACATTTAATGAAAATAGACAAATATTTAGAAAGGATAATAATAAATGTAATGATTATAAACACGTGAGGTAAATTAAACTCAAAGTTGAGGCGCCTCTACACACAGACTTAAATACAGACAAGGGGAAACGAAATAAAAGAAAATCCTTCCTTTATTCTGGCACGTAGCTTGGCGCAAAGATGGTATTTATGGAACTTGGAATCGAGGCACTTCTACTTGCACATGTGGACACGTGCAAAATGGTGCCAAGTGGCTTTCTCGCAGGGGGACAAACGTACATCAGGCCATTCGTGAGCGGTATTCAACACCAAGGCTCAGAGACCCCGTGCAGCTGCTTCGTGCATCAATCGTCCTCACCGACCCCCTATTTGACATACACAAGGCTCAGGATCCGTTCCTCATGACCCTACCAAGAGCCAAAGGCTAACGTCTTGGTTCACCATGCGAGACAAATCGTCTCAACACGAATACAAGAATCGTGCCGTCTTCGTCTTCATGCGTCGAAGGAAAGCCAGCCATAAAGCCCTGTTCTTACAGGCCATCTCCAAACTACGTTCTTTCTCGAACACGTGCGTCCCTCATTCTGCACTCGTGCGTTCCTTCCCTCAAATCAACTCTGACCGATTCACGTCACCGAACCACTTTTTCCTCCAGGGCATGGCTTGCTTGCACAAAACCCGGGAAGGCGGGGCCTCCGCCCGCTCGGCACGTTTGACTTTCTGACGTCACGCCCAACAATCAGCCTCGGGGGCATGACTTCGCCTGCCGTCATCCTTAGAGGCGGGGCTTCTGCCTGCTCGACACGTTTGGCTCATTTGTAAATGCAAAAATGTAGGAATACGTTACCGGGGGGGGGGGGGAAATCACATTCTGGGGGAACTTATTCTTAAACCCTACCAAATTAACACTGCACCACCCCCGTGTGATGACAAGTAACACTCAAGCTCAGTTTCCCTACTTAACTCCATCGAGATGTCTCCTTCACGTTCCATGAACCAAACAACTCGATTCAATTCAAACTTCCCTATTCAATTCCTCCATCTACCCCCACAACCGTAACAATATATGTATATATATATATATATGTATATATATATATATATATATATATATATATGTATGTATGTATGTATGTATGTATGTATGTATGTATGTATGTATGTATATGTATATATATATATATATATATATATATATATATATATATATATATATATATATATATATTGTTGCTTAGCACACCCCTGGCTTGAATCTCGTTCCAGATACCAAACTGTTGCGGGTTCGAATCCCGCAAATTTTTTTTATGGGTCCATCCCACTCCTGACACCAAACTGTTGCGGGCCAGGGGGTCGGGTGAGAAGGCCTCTAGGTGGGGGAAGCTATCTCTCTTCCCACCAAGCCCCCCGGAATTGTAGGCCGTCGCACACGGATAATTCCGTGACGTGGCGGGTCGCTTAACTGACCGTGGACACCAATAACTCAACCGCGTGACCTGGGGTCCCTCCCGTCTATGGGTTAATCAGGTTACCTAATTAATCACGTGAGTTAATTACCGGGGAACACGCCCTCGGTACGCCTTGTCCGAACTGGATCACTCTACCGGATCGGATTCAGCCGAGCGACACTGCCAAGGACGTACCGGTTAAAAGGAACGGATGGTTGGGAATAAAGTCCCAGCTAAACTTGGATTCGGACCATGCCGGACCAATGGAAGAAAAGGCAAAAACGAGCAGGGAACATTCCTAATAATAATAATTTATTTACAAGCAGGCAAGGAAAGATATGTGGCACAGTGAAGATTTATTGGGGTGTGTAATGCAGGGATAGAAAGAAGCGTGGTGTGACAATAAACAGGCAACTTGCAAAAGGGGACACAACACAAAAATAATAACAATAACGATAACGATCTTCTGCGGTCTTACTTAAGCAGACAGGTGCCAGCACTCACACACACACAGACACAGAAAACCCGATGAAGAGGGAGTTTTGCAACCAGGGAGGTGGGGGGGGGGGAGTTGAGGCTATGATCTCGGTACCTGTGCGCCCGATAGCACGACGTGCCACCAGTACGCTTCGGGGGGGGGGGAATGCTCCGGGGTGCGGTACCCGACAGTGGATGCGTTGTCTCTGGCCCAAGCCGCACGTGTGTAGACTGTGTTCGTGAAGGAGGAGCTTGAGTGGAGAAGGGGCAGAGTCCAGAGGGTGGAGTAGCAGGCGGGACCAGGCAGGCGGGTGGGGTCGACGTGGTGTGGGCGGAGTCGAGGAGCAGGAGGCGGGTCGTGGCAGTGTCGACGAGGCGTGGCGTGGGCGGAGACGAGGAGCAGGAAACAGACCGACTGGGCAAGAGGGAATGCCCCGACCTTTATAGGGCCCGCAGCTCGGGGGGAGGGACCATGCCGAATACAAACGTCATCACCCGAATCGGGCGCTCTGATTGGCCCCGACCCCTCACATGGTCCGCCAGCTTGGGTCAAAAACCGCCTCACTTCGTTTCCGGCAACGCCACCTCAAACAGCGGCAATACTGCGCACCGAACCCATGAGATGACATGAATCGCCCACACCGAAATTGGCATGTGAATCATCCTGCAAAAGCCCCCGGCTGAGGGTTCCGCATGCGCGCTCGGGCGTTCGACCAGCGTTGATCAATGCGCTCGTTCCGCGCGCGCCAACGTGGCCCACACTGTACATTCCCTGGCTCGATCGCAGCCTCGCTGGCCGCAGAGACGAGAAGACGTTCACCATCCGTGGAGAATCCATCACTGCCCGCGAGGACCGAAGGTACATCGCCATGGATAAATCCATGCACGTTTCACGAGCGGCATACGTGTCTGCTTTCGAGCACATTTCATACAGTGCACACGGTTCCGCCATTATGCACGTGGCCAGCGTTCGCGGTCACACGACTCCGCTAGCATGTACGTGGGGCGAATACCAATATGTGTCGGGTATTGAGGTTAAAAAGGATCAAGCTGCTTCTACCTGCACACTCGTATCCTGCCCAACATGGCGTGGAGTCGGCTTTATCGGCCTCTGTACATGTTTCGTGCAGCGTGGGCGTTGTGCTGGCCGTGTTTCCTGTGCCGTGAAAAACACCATTCGTGCAGCCTCTTAAGAGGTATGTACTTGCATGCCTTTTTAATGCAATCGGCAATTTTCCCCAGACCATCGGAAGCTCGAGTCAATAGTCCAGCACCAACTAGCACACCACATGACTCGGCGCTGCAGTTTCCCCACCGCGGCGCCGCACGCGCTGGCCTCCACGAGGACCCACCTTACA
Source organism: Eptatretus burgeri (assembly GCF_056783735.1). Lineage (NCBI taxonomy): Eukaryota > Metazoa > Chordata > Myxini > Myxiniformes > Myxinidae > Eptatretus > Eptatretus burgeri. Next base: position 19,607,144 of record NC_140973.1, read on the forward strand.
GCGAAGGCGCACGTGGCTGATTTACCTCAGGAATAATCAGAAAAGAAGAAGAGTGGGGATGAAATGAAGGAAAAAATGATTGAAGCAACCCGAGCTATTAGATCATCGCAACGCACTCCCTTGTTGTCCCGCTAAACAAAAGGAAGGGGACTATCTCCACGTATAATAATGGAATAACCGTCTTGGGACACCTATCTGTTGTATGGATGCGGTTCCGAGAACCGCAACAATATTGTTGCGGATTCGCGCCCGCCGGCGTGCGGACGGCCACGTAACTCGAATCGCGGCACGTCGCCCACCGGACGGACAATCCAGTCGTGACCCTCTCGGACTAACACCGGGAACCAGTCACGGGTGGACCTTTCGGTCTCACCACGATCGTGCCAATCGGCCCCCGCGTGGGATAGGGTTGCTCGCCAAATTCGACCTACCTAAGTACCCACACGGAGGGTAGACCGGGCGATCGCACCTCGCCGCAGGTCGACTTCGGACACGGGCCACTTTAAGCGACCCGTTCCGTGCTATCGGGATAACCGAGCGGTGTTATTCGACGGTTCGATTGATTATCGGGCGTTTTAGCCCACGACCAACCCTTTACGTGAAGCAAGATGGAGATTCAATGAAAGAAAAGACGAAGCGAAGCGGGAAAACAGTTCAACAATAAGCACATTTATTTCGCGATGAACGGAAAGCACACATATACAATTCCACCAAAAGCACATGTAAAAGGAGAAGACAATGCAATATTACACAAAAAGCAAATGCAACAATGCAGATCTAACCGACTACCGGGCACACGGCAACACTTATACAATTTTACTTCACAGACTGCGCCGACAACACATATTCCCAAAGCAAAAGAAAAGAAAACCACCCTCCAGGATGAGGCGGGCCTGGGGCCGAGACCGGGTCGGGCCTACCCGTCTGATGATGAGACGCGAAGTGGCGGTGGTGCCTCAACTCCGCGGGCCTCGCGGACAGTGTCTGGTAGGGGGGTGGGAAAGGGGGCCCCCTTTTGTCGCACTATCTCAGCGCAGGGGGAAACAGGAGGGGGTTGCTGATGCTCGGGGGAAGGAGGATATCACCCTGACTCGGGTCCCGCGGCGAGCGTCTCCTCCTCGACCTCGGTCGCGTTTCTGGCCTCTCCCTGTGCAGCTCCCGGCACCGACGCGGGCACCCCCTCGTCCGCCTTCGCCGCCGTCACCTCTCCACAGCTCCGTCCTCTTCACTCTGACTAGTACCACTTCTTTCCAGCTCCACCGACGACTCTCTTGAACTCCGCACACTCAACTCTCAACTTCCAACTTCCAACTGAACTGAACTTGACTGACGAACGCAGCCGTTTTTATAAGCCCCGTGGCTTCGCTCTTTCACCCTTGACCCTCTGCCTCCGACCCTTCACCTCTCTTGCTGGCTCCCCATTGGCCCGAGGAAAAGTGGGCGTGAATGCTTTTTGATCCATGAATTTGCATATAGCGACCACCCTCCAACGCCCAGGAGGCGGGGCCAAATCGCCCCTCGCTCACCGATTGGACGGAACAAAAGTGGGCGTGAGTCGTTTTTGATCCGTTTTCTGCGGAAAGTCCGTGATGTTTTTGAACACGCTGCTCGGTGCGCGCCCTACACGAGTCCAGCATCGGTGCCCACAAGTGGCACGAGATGGTGTGGATGCGATGGTGGCGAGTTGTGACGGTAAAGGTCGTGGCGGTTGTGGTGAAGCGGCGTTGTGGTTGGTGGTTGTTGTTGTGAAGCGGCGTTGTGGTTGGTGGTTGTTGTTGTGAAGCGGCGTTGTGGTTGGTGGTTGTTGTGTGATGGCTGTTGAGACGTGGTTGGTGGTGGTAATAATGGCGGCTGGTCCAAAATAAAGATAGTAAAAGAAAAACGGCTATCCTGAAGAGTCGCAGCCCGCATGAATGACATTTATTCCCTCTAGACAACGGGTTTGGGCCTAACTACACATATACTTACAGAGATATCTCACCTAAGGGACCTGAATGGTGGTTTGTGAATTTCGTCAACCACAACACTACCCCCTCCCCTTTTTACAGACTCGTCCCGAGTCGTCAAATTTTCGTGTGCCATCATGTGTAGTTTTCCCCTTGTACATTTTACCTACGAATCCCTGAGTGCGACATTCATGGTATTCGTGTCCCCAAAATATATAACCTAAGGGCTGAGTAACTACCTAAACAAACTCACTCACACGGACGACTTAAATAAAATTGCCGGCGCTAAGACAAACATGCCAGGGGGCGCACTCATATGTACAGTACATCTTAACCTTAACTTACAAATTTTACACTAAACCATGGCCCAGGATCACTGAACTCTGCAAAAAGAAAGCAGTTAACAGGGAGCCAGGCTGCTCGCATGCAGTCTCTGGCTCAAAACAATGCAGGTGACAGGGAACGTGGCCGGCTGCTCACACGCAGTCCAAGGCCTTCCTTTTTGAACTGAACGCAGTGAACCACAACGGTGCATGGGCTGCACAAACGCAGTCTCCGTGCCAGCTCAAGTGGCACACGCAATGAACACAACGAATGGATGGATGAATGGTTTGAACTGAACGCAGTGAACCACAACGGTGCATGGGCTGCACAACCGTAGTCTCCGTGCCAGCTCAAGTGGCACACGCAATGAGCACAACAAATGGATGGATGAACACAAACACGGTGCACGGGCCGCCACTGCAGGCCCGTGTTGTAGCTGCCAACAGGGCAGTTCTTGCAGCTTGCAAACTGTTGCCTTGATCCTGGCACACATGGCAATGAACAGGGGGGGCAAAGCAAAAATTGAACGGGGCTGGTGAACAGGGGCAGTGGGCATGGCATGGCAAAGGCAGCAGGCAAACACAGCCTGCAGAAGAAGGCCGCTGCAGGCAAACACAGCCGGCAGATGAACTGGCCGGCACAGGCCTTGAAGAAAAACAGCCAGCAGATGAACTGGCCGGCACAGGCCTTGAAGAAAAACAGCCAGCCGGCAGATGAAGTGGGCCGGCACAGGCCTTGCAGCAACACAGCCAGCAGATGAAGCTGGCCAGCCTTTGCCGTTCAGTGGAGGTTGGTGGAGGGAGTGCGGTGGTGCTGGCCACTCGGAAGGTGGGCTCGGACCTACCCTACGGTCTCCCTCCCAACCTATCGCCTTTGCCTGTCACTGTCCATACCCACTCCCTTAATTTGTCCAAACCCCAATTTAGCCCCAACTTATTTTTTTATTACTATTTTTTTTTCTTTTACTTCCCCACTATAAATCGTCCCCTAACCCCCTGTACTGTCCTTGTTCGGCTAACCTATTCTGTCACCTAGCCTACTCCCAACCCCTACGTTCCCTTCCCGGAGGGGAGTAAGGGAGAGCCGTCCTGTGTCGAGGCCCAACTCAAGCCTCAGAATGGCCTCCCCAGAGTTCGGCGATCTATAACGAAAGTGGGTCCAGCGGCCCACAACGAGAGCGAGGGGATGGATGGTGCGGAGGGGTACACTTCCTAATCTACCCTATCCATTTAACTGTTAAACTACCCCGGGGCTTTCAACAAGCGCCTCTCGCTTAAACTATTGGTTCTACCAACCCAGATTCCCGTCGCCTGTGTTGGTGTCCTCATCATTTCGGGCCTCGCCACCCCAATTTTTTCTCCGTGCCCTCACACGGTCTCATGGCTGGGACACGTGGCTCCCTTTGGCAGGCACGACCCTCTGCCGATTCTCCGACGATGGCACCCCCGGGCACTACACTGCCTCCGAGCCTACCAGCTCCCTAACACCGGGGAGTGCCCCCCATGGCACCTCCCCTGAGACGCGCACGTGGCAGGCTGGCTTCCCGGGCCCCTTTCCGAGGGTCACCCGTGCCCACAACACTGCCCACGCGGCTAATGGCGCCCCGGGCCCCCGCACCAAGCAGGCGCACCCGTGCCCACTACGCTATCCCGGCCCCCCATGGGCCCTTGGCCTACCACGGCCGACTAGCCTGGTGCCCGGGGTACCCACTCAGCGATACTCACCTTTCGCCACCACGCTCCCAGCCTGTCAACAGGGCTCCTGCACCCCTCCAAACGGGTTTCGAGCCTACACTCCCACCAACAACAAAACGACCTCCATTTTGTAAATTTGACTAACCCCCTAACTCACTCTACACTGACCCCGGGGTCCCTTGGGCGGGAGTCACTCCTCCCCCCAATCACTCATCGCACCATGCATTCCCCATTCACTCCACACACACAGACCCGCTGGCCTCACTCACTCACCAAGCACATGCTTCCACTTCACTCACCAACTCTTCAACACACTCACCGCTGAACTCTGCCATCCTTCTATCTGCATCCCCTAACTAACTCGTGCTCCCACGTCGTCCCTTAAACTACAGCACGTTCCTTTTAACACTACGTAGCTAAGCTACGTCCCCACTACACATTCACAAGTCTGTCACGGTCTCCAAATAATCCCATTAATCAATTTTCCAACCTAAATCTGGCTACAATCCCTCTAACTAATCCATTCCACGGACTCCATGAGGACTTACCCCTGCCCCATGGAGTCGGTCTAACTAAGCTAACCCTTCCCCCTAACTAGTTTCCATCCTGTGCCCTGGTAAGGGGGTCTCCCACCCCTTGCACAGGAATCCTGTGCACCCGAAAGTGAGGCTTGCTGTTTTTTTTTGTTTTTTTTTTTCTCCCATGCGCAGCACCAGCGCGGCAACTCGCGCACTTTGCACCTGCCCGTGACGTCATGCAGCTGCACGTGTTCCTCGTCCCTCCTTGGACGGTACCATCCGGCAGGGATACCCCTCCTGCTGGATTCCAACCCCACGTGCAGCCATGACGTCACCGTGCGCAAAAAAAAAAACACAAGCCCCACGTCTCGAGGGGTTCCCCACGCGAACACATGTGTTTTGCCCGTTGGAGCTTAACACACACGATCGCGTGGAGAACCCGTCCGGTCCAAATCCATAATCCTGCCTAAACTTTGTCCGTCCGCGGGATCGGCAAATCCACCGCGTGCGTTTCCGGACCGGGACTTCACTCTCGCAAGCGAGCACGTGGCGGCCTCGTGCGTTGCACAGCACGGACCGCGTGCTCACTGCTGGGCGAACCCGGCACGGTCCCCGAAACAACTACAGCCGCTACTCGGCTTTCTTTCTTCACATGTCTCCGTCGTCGCCTCCATTCCACCCACGCACACCTGCGTGTTACGACGCTAACACACCTCACCATTAAACTCACACCGGGAGACGCGGCTGCATGTTCACACATGCCCACCGACATCTCCCTCACATACCGCTCTCTCACACACACGGTCTCCCTTGCACTCGGCCGTTCACTCACGCATGCCATCTCCCTCGCACACGTGGCTCCACTCACTCGCGGCCTTCCACTCACTCGTGCCATACTACTCACCCAAACCATACTACTCACACACGCGGGGGCACTCACCCGCGGTGCCTCATCCACACACCGTGCCTCACTCACACACGCGGGGGCACTCAACCGCGGTGTTTCATACACACACGGCGCGCTGGGAAGCACGCCCTCCGGCACACTTGCCACCACACCACTCACACACGGGGTCGCTTCCACACACGGGGACGAACTCACGCCTTGCACCACACACACAGGGACAACCACACTGGGGATTCGTGTCCCCACAAGGGTCTCCGGGGCCTCTATACCCCCCAAGCTCTCCGTGCACCCGTTCGCAGCACTCCTCCCCTCAACCTCGCAAAGCACGACCGAACTCACCTGGTCGTGACTCGCCTCAAGGGGGCATACTCCCTCCCCTCGTTCCTGGAGGAGGCCATCCAACTGCTCACACCGGGTCTCTACCCAGTCCGCGAGCTCACCCCCATTATCCTCCACTACCTCCGTGTGTGTGTGTGCGTCACTTACCCCGTCTTCATCGTGTAGTCTTCCCTCTATCTCCCGTGTCTCTATACATTTTATTCTTTCTGTCGTCTCCTCGTGTCTATTGGTCTCCGCTTCTTTCTGGCGTCTTTCCCTTATCTTTATGTAGGTCAACCTTGCTTTCTCCTTAAGTCGCTCCCATCCTTCCCTGTTTTTCACTCCTCGCTCTTTCACGATCTCTGCGTACCTCCTCCTTGCTTTCCGTCTTAATTGTTCTTTTCTCTCCCTCCCAATTACTTTCACCTCGTCTCTTGTCTCCCGTGTCTCTATACATTTTCTCTCCTTGTTCCTTATTTCTGTCTCTTCCTGGTTCCTTTTTCCTTCCCATCTGAGTCGTTCTTTCTCTCTGAGCCCCATTAGCTGTTCGTTCTCCCTCCGGAGCTCCTCAATCTCCGTTGACTCCAATCTCGCTCTCCATTTTAGTTGTTCAATTTCACACTCATATAGTTGTTGTTTTCTCTCCCACTGTTCCTCCTGCTCTTTGTTTTCCAATCTCATTGTTTCTTTCAATTGGCTCATTTCCTACCTGTGTTTCATTCGCTGTTCTCTCACTACTCTTCCTCGTTTCCTCTCCTGTCCTTCCTTCTCCAGTTTCATTTGGTTAATCTCCTTTTTGTGTTTCATTCGCTGCTGTCTCATTACTCTTCCTTGTTTCCTCTCCTGTCTTTCCTTATCCAGTTTCATGGTTTTCTTCATTTGGTTCATCTCCATTTTGTGTTTCATTCGCTGTTCTTTGTCTATCTCCTCGTACTCCAACCTCAGCTTTTCTTTCAATTGGTCAACCTCAGATTCATGTTCTTTTTGTTTTCTATTCCATTGTTCCTCTCGTTCTTCCCTCTCCAATCTCCTTGTGTCCTTCAATCTCCTGATTTCTCCTTCCTGCTTCATTCCTTGCTCCTTCAACTTCTCCTCGTATTCCAACCTATTTTTTTCCTTTTGTCGTTCAGTTTCAAATTCATACTCTTTCAGTTTTTTATTCCACTGTCTCTCTTGTTCCTCGTTCTGCAATCTCATCATTTCCTTCAATTGACGGATTTCTTTCTCCTGTCTCATTCCTTGTTCTTTGTATTTCCTATTCCACTGTCTCCCTTGTTCCTCATTCTGCAATCTCGTTATTTCTTTCAGTTGGCTGACTTCCTTCTCCTGTCTGATTTGTTCTTCCTTCATTACTCTTTTTTGCATCTCATTCTGCAATCTCATGGTTTCCTTCAGTTGGCTGATTTCCTTCTCCTGTCTCATTCCTTGTTCTTTCAGTACCCTTTCTTGTTCCTCATTCTGCAATCTCGTTATTTCTTTCAGTTGGCTGATTTCCTTCTCCTGTCTGATTCGTTCTTCCATCATTACTCTTTCTTGCATCTCATTCTGCAATCTCGTGGTTTCCTTCAGTTGGCTGATTTCCTTCTCCTGTCTCATTCCTTGTTCTTTCAGTACTCTTTCTTGTTCCTCATTCTTTAATCTGGCCTTCGCTTCCAGCTGTTCGATCTGTACAGTGTGGTTTCTTAAAGTTTCATTTTCCGTTCTCTTCCTTTCCTCTTTTAACACTCTCAGTTCGTTTTGTAGTTCCCTCTCTTTGTTCTGGTGTTTCTGTAACTCAGAAACTTTCTTTTCCAATTCCTTTCTCATCTCTGCACACTCCGACTTTGCTTTGGCTTCTAATTGTTCAATCTGCTCAGTGTGGTTCCTTAACGTTTCATTCTCTGTTCTCTTCCTTTCCTCTTTTAACATCCTCAGTTCGTCTTGTAATCCTCTTTCTTTGTTTTCGTGTTTCAGTATCTCAGAAGATTTTGTTTCCAATTCCTTTCTCAATTTGCGTGCTTCTTCACTCATTTCATCTCTTCTTTCCACCGCTTCCCTCCTCAATTCGTCCCTTTTTTTACTGTATTCATTTAGTTTTTTCTGCCATTCCTTTCCCATTCTAATCTCCCCTTCCAGGATTTCTCTTTTAAACTGGCTTGCCCTTACCTCTCGCTTCAGTAGTTCCAATTCCCCATCTTGTTCGCGTTTTTCCTTTTTGAGCTTTGTTTTCCTTTCTCCTTCCTCCCTCAATTCTCCCTGCAGTTCTTCGAACTGTTCTGACTTTTCCAGCAATTCCTCCGCCCTTTCCTCGAGCTGTCTCTCTCCTCTTTTTATCTTCCATTCTAGGCTTTCTCTTTCCTGATTGCCTGTTCTTATCTCTTCCTTCAATTGTTCCAACTCCCCATCGTGTTCACATTTTTTCTCTTCCAACTGTATTTCCCTCACTCTCTCCTCCAGTTCTTTGAACCGCCTTGCTTGCTCCAATAATTTTTCCATTAATTGTTTTACTTCCAAGTCGTGCTCCTTTTGTTTCTTTTCGAGCTCGGTTTTCCATTCTTCCTCCCATTGTTTCCTTTCCTGGGAGATACCAATCTGCTGTTCCTCTATTCTTTTGTTCAGTTTGCTCTTCGCATATTCCAACTGACGGGTATAAAACACTACCAAATTCTTTTTCCCACGTAATTTGTCGACTCTATTGGCCAAGTCATGTTTTTGCCACCGAATTCGTTCCAGTAAATCGTCCAATCGCTGTGTCCCCCGTACACGTAATTTTTCTGAAGCGCGTCTGCGTGCCGTTGTGACTCGTCCACTCCACGTTGCACCTCCTCGATATATTCTTCATAACGCTTCACCTTTTCCAAGACATCCCCCAATTGTGCCTGAAGCCTGCCAATGCTCGCATAGTCATCCTGCCACGCCTGCCTTGGCACATGCCGTGACCACGTGCCTTGAACCGGTGACTGGGAGCTCACGCCTCGTGCTGTGCCATTAATATCAGCCCGCTCCGTGCTGCACTGAGGTGCGATCGCGCTGCCATTGTGCGACTCCGTTTGCCAGCAAAGTTCGTGCTCAAGCCGCTCCCACTGACCACAGTTAGTGGTGGGGTTATAATTATAAAAAGAACCGACCTGGGCCATGGATCCTACATGACGACACATACCTAATACCCCCGGCTCCCGCTCGCCTTGAGACGCCATCTTATTTCTCGTAAAGGGTTAATTTAGCTCGCTCGTAATTTGGAGGGAATCGGGCGTCGCTCCTCTCACCCCTGGACCGATTCCCGTGAATTTAATTGGAGACAGGAGAGCCCGTTTTCCCGTTCTCCGATACCAGTGCCGCGAGGAGGGCGATGAGTTTATATCGCACGACCTGACACCAGTGTTGCGGATTCTCGCCCGCCGGCGTGCGGACGGCCACGTAACTCGAATCGCGGCACGTCGCCCACCGGACGGACAATCCAGTCGTGACCCTCTCGGACTAACGCCGGGAACCAGTCACGGGTGGACCTTTCGGTCTCACCACGATCGTGCCAATCGGCCCCCGCGTGGGATAGGGTTGCTCGCCAAATTCGACCTACCTAAGTACCCACACGGAGGGTAGACCGGGCGATCGCACCTCGCCGCAGGTCGACTTCGGACATGGGCCACTTTAAGCGACCCGTTCCGTGCTATCGGGATAACCGAGCGGTGTTATTCGTCGGCCTCGACGGTTCGATTGATTATCGGGCGTTTTAGCCCACGACCAACCCTTTACGTGAAGCAAGATGGACATTCAATGAAAGAAAAGACGAAGCGAAGCGGGAAAACAGTTCAACAATAAGCACATTTATTTCGCGATGAACGGAAAGCACACATATACAATTCCACCAAAAGCACATGTAAAAGGAGAAGACAATGCAATATTACACAAAAAGCAAATGCAACAATGCAGATCTAACCGACTACCGGGCACACGGCAACACTTATACAATTTTACTTCACAGACGGCGCCGACAACACATATTCCCAAAGCAAAAGAAAAGAAAACCACCCTCCAGGATGAGGCGGGCCTGGGGCCGAGACCGGGTCGGGCCTACCCGTCTGATGATGAGACGCGAAGTGGCGGTGGTGCCTCAACTCCGCGGGCCTCGCGGACAGTGTCTGGTAGGGGGGTGGGAAAGGGGGCCCCCTTTTGTCGCACTATCTCAGCGCAGGGGGAAACAGGAGGGGGTTGCTGATGCTCGGGGGAAGGAGGATATCACCCTGACTCGGGTCCCGCGGCGAGCGTCTCCTCCTCGACCTCGGTCGCGTTTCTGGCCTCTCCCTGTGCAGCTCCCGGCACCGACGCGGGCACCCCCTCGTCCGCCTTCGCCGCCGTCACCTCTCCACAGCTCCGTGCTCTTCACTCTGACTAGTACCACTTCTTTCCAGCTCCACCGACGACTCTCTTGAACTCCGCACACTCAACTCTCAACTTCCAACTTCCAACTGAACTGAACTTGACTGACGAACGCAGCCGTTTTTATAAGCCCCGTGGCTTCGCTCTTTCACCCTTGACCCTCTGCCTCCGACCCTTCACCTCTCTTGCTGGCTCCCCATTGGCCCGAGGAAAAGTGGGCGTGAATGCTTTTTGATCCATGAATTCGCATATAGCGACCGCCCTCCAACGCCCTGGAGGCGGGGCCAAATCGCCCCTCGCTCACCGATTGGACGGAACAAAAGTGGGCGTGAGTCGTTTTTGATCCGTTTTCTGCGGAAAGTCCGTGATGTTTTTGAACACGCTGCTCGGTGCGCGCCCTACACGAGTCCAGCATCGGTGCCCACAAGTGGCGCGAGATGGTGTGGATGCGATGGTGGCGAGTTGTGACGGTAAAGGTCGTGGCGGTTGTGGTGAAGCGGCGTTGTGGTTGGTGGTTGTTGTTGTGAAGCGGCGTTGTGGTTGGTGGTTGTTGTTGTGAAGCGGCGTTGTGGTTGGTGGTTGTTGTGCGATGGCTGTTGAGACGTGGTTGGTGGTGGTAATAATGGCGGCTGGTCCAAAATAAAGATAGTAAAAGAAAAACGGCTATCCTGAAGAGTCGCAGCCCGCATGAATGACATTTATTCCCTCTAGACAACGGGTTTGGGCCTAACTACACATATACTTACAGAGATATCTCACCTAAGGGACCTGAATGGTGGTTTGTGAATTTCGTCAACCACAACAATATATACTCTGTATACGGAGACATGACAGAGTTAAATAGACACCTTAAATTTATTCATTTAATCTGTGTAAAGCAAGTTTTACTTGGCGATTTATCTGAATATTCAACTATTTATTTGCAGAAATGAGTTCCTGGGTCTTGTACGACAATTAGCGGTCTCGAACCTAGGGAGCACACGACCTTTGTGATTTTCAAAGTGGACGAATTGTTGGCCGATCGGAAGGTGGAGTCAGCCAGCATCAAATAGCTTAGAACCTTGGCATTCCGCTTTCTGCAGTCAATCGGGTGATTGTGCAATTCACCAGTGAAGGCAAGGAATCCACAGCTTCCCGTTCTAGTCGACCTGGGCCATCAGAAAGGTGTCTTCGAGCTGTTCAGCGGTCCATTGAGAAAACTCCCCATTGCAAGGCAGCAGATGTTGCAGAGGAGATTCAAGTTAGCTCAACAATTGCAGTGTGGTACCTTCATCAACTGGGCTAATATGGGAGAGCAGCTCGGAGAAAACCTCTTCTTAGACCAGCCAACATTCAAAGGAGAAAGAAGTGGGCTGACGAGATGGTCACTAGACAATTGGAGTTTTAGCAAACTGTCATTTTTTCAGACGAGTCCCAATTTGCTCAATTTTCTGACTGTATACGTATGGGTCTGGAGACTTCCCACTCAAGAGTTCTCTTTGAACCAATTGCAGCCAACTGTCAAACACGGTGGTTTTTCAGTGATGGTGTGGGGAGCAATCTGGAGTACTGTTCGGTCAGAGCTTGTAGAGTGTGTTGGCAACATCAACTCTCGGATATACATTTCTATCCTTGAGGATGAACTTCTCCCCGTCTTCTCCAATGGTCAGATGGTCAAAAACAACACTGTTCATGGAAGATGGAGCAACATGACACACTCCAAAAAAGACCAAAGAATGGCAGGACAGAAATGGGATCAAGTGACTTCCACGGCCAAGTCAGTCTCCTGACATGGATCCCATTGAATACCTCTGGGCCATATTGGATCGAGCTGTGCGGAAAAAGTCCAGGAAACCAACACCATGGGCAGAATTGATGAGCACTGAGAGGGTAGAGTGCAAGACCAGAAAGAAGGTGGTAGAAGACAGAGTACCGATTTTTCTGCGATGTGAAAGTGGTCGTCGTCGTCATATTCTTTCTTATGCAGCACAAGACTGCGGGGTAGCATCATTTGGCTGAGGGTGTGGCTATGCAGCTGATGCAATGCACCCTGTAGTTTAGGAATTTGTAATTTGGCCAGGGTGCTGGCGATATCTCGCCTACTCTTTGGGAAGTACACCATGGAATCTTGAACGTGAACCAACGAATGCCGGCAGACGGAACACCCAGTTGAATGACCATCTGAGGGACGGCACAAACACTGATGAATCACCCTGCATGTGAAACACTGGGATGACAGTTTATCGCTGGGTCGGGATTCAAACACAGGCGAGGCAGGTTAGAGGCGAGTGTGCGTACCTCTTCACGATTCTTCAGATCTCTTTTCTTTCTTTCTCGTTCTCGTGGATGCTACCCAAATCTCCATTGATTGGCTGTGACATTTTCTACGTCCTCAACACAATATTGGATGTTCATAAGCATGAATGACTGTTTTGTCATCAAATTTTCATAAAACCCCAAAATGTGTGAAAACACCGATTTCGAAAAAAATTTGGCCCAGAGAATTAAGAAGCTGAAATTATTACCCTTGTCAGAGGAGAGGATGTTGGATTTGGGTCCGTTTGTCTATAAAGTACGTATTTCTATAAATGAATAAAAACTTATCGACCTCACCAGAATATGTGTATCCATAAAATACATATGCACGTCTATAAAAGACATCCAATTGGAACATGAATCTACACATTAAAAATGAAAAGGTCTTTGTCCGCTGTATAAACATAAACTACGTCATCAATGTATCGGTTACACAAACACACCAGCACAATACCACTTCAACAATTCCTGGTATGGTGAGTGTCTGCAATCTGATTGCTTTTTCTACTTTCCTCTGCCACCGAAGGTGGATGGAGGTTATGTTTTCAACTCTGTCTGTCTTGTGTGTCTGTGGGCAGGATATCTCAAAAAGTTATGGACGGATTCGGACAAAACTTGGTGGACAAGTTGGGTGTGTGTCAAGGAGAATTGATTCGATTTTTGTGAATATCCTGATACGATAATTCATTTATTTATTTATTTTTAAAAAAAAGTAATTCTGCACAATTGAGAGTTTGAGCCAAAAACGATGCAGAGCACAATATATCAGAAAGTTGTGGACAGGTTATTACAAAACTTGGTGGATGAGTTGGTTAGGTGATGAGAACAAGCCGATTCCATTTTGGTTAAGGTCTGCATGCAGATCCGGGCTATCAGTGGGATACAAAACGTTCACTGTTCAGCCTGGTGGATGTATGTGCTCTACAGAGTGCCATTCTAGTTCCAAATTGCAATGATCTGCACTCAGCCATCTCAGCAAGAAGTTTGCATGAAATCGTAAATTTAGGATTCGGCTTTATGTTTCATCCAAGATCGCTCTCAATGTCACCATGCCATGCAGACTTGAGCAGCGGTTGCAGCAAGCACGAGTCGAGCGAGAGGAGCGAGAGCGGCAGGCCGAGGTGGAGAGGGAGAAGCAGCGACGCCGTGATGGCCAGGAACTGGGCTCGGCACGTGAGCGTCTCCGTGATCTTGAGATGCATCAGCTGATGGAACAGCGCACGCGTGAGAAACAAGAGGAGAAGCTGGCAAGGTGCAGCCCAGGAGCATTCATCATTTTATTCGAAGTCAGAATGTTCCGTTGACGTGACGTCATGTGCCAGGAAGATTGTAAGCCGTTCTCTTGATGCTCATTACAACGTGCTACCATTTTGCTATTTTGTCACTTTGTTCTGATTGTTTTGCAGGCAGCGAGTAAAAGAGAAAATAGCTCATGATAAGGCTGAGCGAGCCAAGAAGGTGCTGTATGAGGAGTCCTCTACAAATACATTAAAAAACTGGATGTTCTTTTCTCCTGTGATTGATGCTCCAGAGGAGCTTGTGTATACCGTAGGCCACATTAACAAAGCAGTTGCGATTCAAAGCTGTGCCTTTTGGGCCTTTTCAGTGGCCACATTTTGCAGTTTGAGTTGTTCTGTTAACTTTGCATCAATTGAGGATGGATTGGGAATTTATGTGGCGGGAGAGAAGGTGGAGAACCCGTTTTGAAAATCTGGACACTGTGGAGCCCATCGATGATTGATGGGAATAGCTGTCAGCCTGATCCATTTTTTTTTCCTTCGTTCGATTTGCCTGTGAATATTCGTGTCATGGATTACAAACTGTAAATGCTCGATTAGCCAGTAGTTTGTACTTTAACATCAGCAATAACAGTGTCATTCAACTTTTGAGGCAGAATGGCATCTTGTTCTTCTTCCTGTACACTGCAGTTTGGACATGGTGGTGAAGAGCAGGGTGAATTGTCCACAGCACCAATGTCTGTACCTATGTCCAGTGCTGAAGGCAAAGCACCAAAGGAGTACAGCGAGTGCCGGCTACAGGTGCTGCCCCATTTGCCCTGCTCGACATCCCCCCCCAATCATTATCGTATTGTTTTGTGATATTTCGATAATTGCATGAAGGCTACCTTGTATGAGTCTCCCTTTCTGTTACAATACCCAAAATTATCCCACCTCCCTTCACTCCTACTCCTTTGTCCATACACCACATCCCAACTGCAGTTCCGATTGCCTGATGGGAAACAGCTCACGGGTGTATTTGGTGCACGCGAGAGCCTTGCCTCAGTACGACTTTACCTGCAGCTGAACTGGACTCCTGAAGGTGTGAATGAGGGCGGTCCATACAGCGATGGTGGCAGCAACAACTTTGGCCTAATGACACCCTTCCCACGCCGAGTCTTCACAGAGGATGACATGGAAAAGCCCCTTGCTGAGCTTGGTAATGCCATGTGCAATTTCTGTATTTTTTACCGTTGCATCATATCATAATTGGGGTAAAACCTGTCTTGTGTGGTCAACCCCTGGTGCCAAGCAAAAGTGGTTGCATAGTACAGATTAAGGAATCTCAAAATAGTAATTTGTGCATTGCATTCTGGCCACACAAAACGGGTTTCACTGCAAATGGGTTAGGCCTAGCTGGTTCCCTCAGCTGGTTACGTCATGCCGGTGTCATGGAGGTAATAGGGTCAACCCTTCATGTTTTTGGATGCACATGAAGATAAAGGACGAAGCTTGTAATTGTATTCTACTTATGAACTTGTGATAGACTGCATTTTTGCATAAACAGTGGGTCTTTTTGTGCTTTTGAAGAGATAAGGACAGGAAGCATTTCTGGATCAGCATCTCTAGAATGAGAAGTCACTTACCTGGAGTAAAAGAAGAGATTCTGGAGGATCGAGTTTGCTGTGAGGAAGAAAGAAGTTTTAAAAGCCTTTGGGGGAGTGCGAGTGAATAAAACTCCAGGAGTGGATAACTCGTATCGGAGGGTCAATGGAACACTCGCCTCCAAGCCGTCTCGCCTGGGTTTTAATCCCATCCCAGCTATAAACTCATCCCGGTATTACACAGGCAGTGTGATTCATCAATTTGTGTGCCATCCTTCAGATGGACGTTAAACTGGGTGTCCCATCTGCCGGGATCATTTGGTGGACGTTAAATATCCCATTGTGATCTTCGCGAAGAGTAGGTTAGCGAGAGACGACACTCTGAACAAATTCTAAACTCCTGCCCTAACTACTGCTGAGACAGCAATGGCAAACCACCCAGTATAATGCTTGCCAAGAAACTGCTTTGGCACCGCTGATGCTCTGCAACAGTACATGGTACATCCAAATCAGAGAGGGTAATGGAGGAAGTACAAGTGTGCCACATGTGAATGTGAGTGGCAGCTTAGGGCAGTACAGTTATGCAGGTGTGTGCACTGCACGTGCATGCCGTTAAAAACGTCATCATGAAATGTCTTTCTTTTAAAAAACAAAAAAAAGGATTTTTTACCCCTCAGCCCGAATTGGGCTAAGGGGTATTGTCGTCACTGGCGTTGTCCGTCCGTCCGGGCGTCCGTCTGTCAAATTTTGGTTTCCGTCAATTTCGAGAACGGCTTGGCTTGTCCGATTAAATGCATTTTTGCAGTGTGTGTGTTGGAGTTGAGCAGAGGAAGGTTCCTTTCGAAAATGGGCGTGCTGCGATTTTCACTAGCCGCCACAGTAGCCATCTTGAAGTCTGATTTTTGATATGACGTCCAACGTGCTCTAACTGACTGCATCATCGTGATATCACTGCTTCCTTTTACAATGCATGGGCTGAGGGGTTATGCCCGCTTTGCGGAGCTATTTTTTTTTATCATTAAGGTCATTATGAAACCTCTTACAAGTTTGAATAAACATGCAGTAGCACATCACTTGAGAGAAGGGGATACAATATTGTTTTCAGTTTTCTTGATACTCTTCGTAAAGTGCAATACTAGAACGGCACTTGGTAGATCTCATACCTCCACCAGACTGAACAGTTTATGTTTTGTATCCCATTGAGAGGCCAGATCTCTATCTGGACCTGAACCAAAATCGAATCGGCTTGTTCTTGTCACTGACCCAACTCATCCACCAAGATTTGTCATGATCCACAATGTTTTGAGATATTGTGCTACAGTTTCTATAGGAAGTCCACACCCGCTTTCAAAATGTTCACCTTTTCTTTCCTTATAGCCTGGAATTAAATTGCATTAAATCAGACTTTTTCCATCTTTATTTACATGTTGTAACCCACAACTTCCAAGTGAAAAACAAATTCTATAAATTTCAGAAAATTAATTAAAAATACAAAACTAGAATGTCACGGTTGGATAAGTGTCCACCCCCCTTATAATAGCAACTGTAAATTAGCTCAGGTGTAACCAATCACCTTCAAAATCGTACATCAAGGTAATTGGCCTCCATCTCTGTTCAATTGAAGTGATTTTGATTATTTCAGAATAAAATCAGCTGATCCTGTAGGTTTCCTCTGCTGGGTAGTGCATTTCATGGCAAAGACTAAACCAAGGAGCTTTCAAAAGACCTCAGTTATAAAGTTGTGGAAAGGCACAGATCAGGGGAAGGGTATAAAAATATTTCAAAGGCCTTGACTATCCCTTGAAGCACAGTCAGGACAATCATTAAGAAGTGGAAGGCATATGGTACCACTAAGACCCTGCCAAGATCAGGCCGTCTCTCCAAACTGGATGACCAAGTAAGGAGGAGACTGATCAGAGAGGCCACCAAGAGGAAAATGGCAACCTTGAAAGAGCTACGGGCCTTTATGGCAAAGACTGGTCACTGTGTGCATGTGACAACAATATCCCAAGCTGTAAACAAATTTGGCCTGTACGGTTGGGTGGCAAGAAGGAAGCCATTACTCAAAAAAGACCACCTTGAGTCCCGTGTGATGTACGTAAAAAAAACCACTCCGGAGATTCTGAAGCCATGTGGAAAAAAGTTTTGTGGTCTGACAAAACCAAGATGGAACTTTTTGGCCTAAATGCAAAACGTTACGTTTGGCGCAAACCCAACACCAGCACATCACCCAAAGAACACCATCACTACTGTGAAGCATAGTGGTGGCGGCATCATGTTATGGGGATGTTTGTCATCATATCAGCAGGACTGGGACACTTGTCAGGAAAGAAGGGAAAATGGATGGAGCAAAATACAGAAAAATCCCAGAGGAAAACCTGTCCTCTGCAAGAAAGCTGAAATTGGGACACCTTTCAACATGACAACGACCCGAAGCACACAGCCAAAGGTACACTGGAGTGGATAAGGAAAAAAAGATAAATGTCCTTGAGTAGCCCAGTCAGAGCCCCAACCTAAATCCAATCGAAAATCTGTGGCATGACTTGAAGATTACTGTCCATCGATGTTCCCCACACAACTTGACTGAGCCTGAACAGTTTTGTCCAGAAGAATGGGAAAATATTTCCCAATCAAGGTGTACAAAGTTGGGAGAAACCTATCCCAACAGACTCACAGCTGTAATTGCTGTCAACGGTGCTTCCACCAAGTATCAAGTCAAGGGGGTGGAAACGAACCAACCAAGATATTCTAGTTTTGTATTTTTAATGAATTTTTTGAAATTTGTATAATTTGTTTTTCACTTGGAAGTTGTGGGTTGGAAATAAAGGTGGGAAAAGTCTGATTTAATGTAATTTAATTCCACGATCAAAGGTAACAAAAGGTGAAAATTTTGAATGGGGGTGTACACTTTCGATAGGCACTGTACTTATCATTTTGGCTCCATATCTCAATTATGAAGAATCACTTAAAAAATTGTTTTTTAATTCTCGTATCCGGATCCGGATCTTAACCAAAATTGAATCAATCCTTGTCACACACACCCAACCTGTCCACCTCGTTTCAACCGAATCCGTCCACAATTTTTTGAGATATCGTGCTATATTGCTACGAATCTGGCAGCCATTTGCACACAAACAGACAGCAGTCCCGAAGCTTAGTTATTTCAATAAGTATGTGTATAGTTAGATTCCTCCCTATGTCTAAAGGGAATTACATGTGTGCGCTGCGAAGTTTCTTTCTAGTTAGATTTTTGCAATACCCAACGCCAACCAATCAATCCTTCGTTCTCGCACCATCGCCATCCATCGCCCACATGCAACGTATCACGTACAGGGGTGAGGTTCCCTCTGCCCACCGTGAGCTCGTCCAATCGACAGCGGCCGGCCTGACAGCCGACCCGAAATCCCCCCTCCCCACTATAAGGGTGGATGGGGAATAGGGTGCTCCCCTGGTTGTTCTGTATGGGTTCTCAGACACGCATCGGGCGAGGGTGGTCGTCACCCCCTCCCACCGGACCTCCTCCAATCACGGATGGCCACTATTTCCCCCCACCGAACCAATCAGGAGGCTCATCACCTCAGGGCCGACTCCACCCCAGCCAGATGGAGTGTTCGTCCAATCCAATAAGGGGAGGCCACTGATCGCCCGACAACCGCTCATCCAATCTGGAGGCGAGTTACCTCAGAGTGGTTCCCTTGACCCGTGGGGGGGGGGGAGGATAAAGGTGGTGAGGTGTCGACACCAAAGTCGTTGTCGTCTGGGATTTTTTCTCTTGGCCCTTTGGTCCACAGTCGTCGTCTACGGTCTTGGTCTGCGGTCTTTTCCGGGGTTGCTTGTGGTGGTGTTCGTGACAGCCAGGATCGTGGGCTCGTTGGATTCCAGGTCGTGGGTTCGAGTCCCACCGTGGTGGGTTGGAGTCGGTGAAACCGCACGAGGCGGCCAGGTACCCAGCCAGACTGTGTCCCCCCAGCTGAACTGTTCTCCTCGGCTGGAGGACCGAATAAAGACCCGGTGTGGTCCATTTTCTTTTCGTGTGTGTGTGTGTGTCTGTGGTGGCGCCGTCCTATAAGTAGAAATTGTTAAGTGCTTTTGCTCACAGTACATTGCCTGCATATTCGTGATAACTCTGCTCTGTGTCTCCCTTCCCGATTACTGTAAATAAACCCCTGTTAAATGTACCAGCTCGTTGCCTGTCGTTTCTATCATTGGCCCAGTATGGTTCGTGCTTGAGAACTAGGAAGGCCGTTTGTGCCGTAAATTGTTCATTTGGTCCGGCGCGGCTTTGGTAACTTCCGCTCGGTTATGCCGGATCCGAGTCGGTAACAGCGAGTCGGTTCGGACAAAGTTGGCCGAGGGTGTGGCTTCCTCGGTAGTTAGACGGCGTGGGTACTTAGGTAAATTGGAATTAGACAAGTGGACCCGACCTCACGCCGTCAAAATATTGGCGACCACGGTCCTTTAAGCGACCCGTCGACTCCGGAGTTATCCGGGGTGACGACCTTTCAATTCCGGCGTTCGGTGGGAGATGGCCCGACTGCTCCATCTCGCGGTCGTCCTCGCCACCGAAACCGGCACCACAACAATATATTAGTTCATGCCGATCTCTCAATGGTGAAGAATCACTTTTAAAATACTAGTCGTTGGATCCGGATGTTCACCAAAATCTAATCAGTTTGTCCTTGTCACACATTGAACCTGTCCATAAAATTTCATCCGAATCCATCCACAACCTTCAGAGATATCCTGCACACAAACAGACAGACAGAGAGGGGTGAAATCATAATCTCCTTCACCATCGGTGGTGGAGGTAAAAATGCAAATGGACGTAGGGATGGTACTCTAAAAAGTGTAAACAAGGAAGGAGATGGTCACAAGAAATGAGGAATGCAGTTTTACATATGTTTCGTGGAATTCTTTCAAGCCATGAAAATTACGGTAGCAAATGATGCTGCACCAAGTGAAGCTCTGTCCGATTGTACCGGAGTCGTTGCCATTAAGAGAGGCAGCTCGGAAATACGCGTGTGAAGATGATTATTATTATGACTAGCAGATACCCGTCTTCGACGGGTATGGGGTACAGGACGGATCACAACACTCGGTTACGGTAGTTTCTTTGGATTTTTTGCACCGCATTCAACAGTTCAGTTCATATTGATGGCGTGTCTGGGTGCCCATGGTAGCGTTTGAGACCGGTCGCTTTAGATTGTTGGTCATGACACATTGTGCCGGATGAGTAACACGAACGATTTGACATATTCATCGTTTCTATATTACTTCCATCAACAGATTAACAACCTGGCAGGATAAAATGCTGAGTTGAACAAACGTCCTGAACTCATGGACTTTGTTAAGTAAAGCACATTGTCTGGAACCCGGCCGTCGGTTTGCCGCCGAACGCTGCTGATTGTGACGTCATCGATTCCCTCTGAAAATTCTATCTATATTCGATTTTTTGAATCCACTATCACCTGCGTAAATCCATGGAACACATAATGTGAAGATTTCGGAAGTATGAACAGGATATGTTCAGAGAAAAGTGTCTTCGAAGTTCCAGGCTTACGTCCACTATATTATGTGATGTGATTATGAACGAGAAGATTTGCCGGTTTTGACCGATCTCGGTTTTTTGCTTTTTTATTTTTATTTTTTGCTTTTGCCATGGTCTGGAGTCATGAACAGTAATCCCTGCCTTGACAATCAGCTGAACAGACCAGGTAGGCTCTCATATGTAGCCTAAGTAACTTTTTTGAGAAGATACTCCAACTTCAGTTGTGTATATAGTGGGTGGGGCTGACTGTTTTGTTGTTGTTTTTGTTTTTGTTTCCTGCGCCATCCCGACGTAGATAGTGCTGGCGCACTCTCTGTTAAGGTCCGATTGTGAGAGTTGTAGGTATTGCAGCATCACATCCTTGCACATGCCCGGTCCCATCTCGAAACAGATGATCAAAAATTACCTCTGAATGAAATGTGTTCAAGAACCTCATCTAGTTCTCAAAGTTTATTATTGTTATTTTTTTGTAGAAATGTCTAACTCCACATTTCTTTGTCCATCCTGTTCTTTTCTGCCTTTCGTAGGTTTGGTGCCCTCTGCACTGGTGGTGGTGACAAAATGAGATGGAATGGGAAGCAGGTCACAGATGTGGAAGGGTGCAGAGGTAACGGCAAGCAGGTCGTGTATGGGTGGGTGGTTGAAATCGAGGGAATGCGATGCGGATCACTGGTCATCGGAGGGGACCTGCCAGGAAGCGTCGGGCATGGATGTCGCATCTGTGCACACGTCTGTCCCAAATGCATTCGACCTGAGCTCCAAATATATATATATATATATATATATATATATATATATATATATATATATATATATATATATATATATATATATATATATATATATATATATATATATATATATATATATATATATATACATATACACATATACACACATGCACAAGTCTTGAATAAAAGAAATGTTCACGTGATTAAATGAAAAAGCATGTACAATGTATAAACGACTTGAAGTATCATTTGCGGCGAGTTCTCCGATGTAAATTTCGGTAATTATATTGACGATAAAACCAAACCGCCTTTTCTTTTCAATTTTACATCTTTGATGTACATTTGATTTTGTTTTTCTTTCCTCCTTTTTTCTGACAATACACCGAGAGTGAATGTTGCCGTTTGTCAATATCGGTGTGTGTGTGTGTGTGTGTGTGTGTGTGTGTGTGTGTGTGTGTGTGTGTGTGTGTGTGTGTGTGTGTGTGTGTGTGTGTGTGTGTGTGTGTTCTGTTTGTTTAATCGAGCGACAAGCACTAACTTGCATTAAACGCTAAGATTGTTGGGCCACTTCATGGTGGGATTGGCTGATGAACCGTACGTGCCCTGTGTCCTATCTAACCATGTGCCCCTTCCCCCTCCGAAATGCCATAATTATTCGTGTGGCAAGGCTTGGTGACCGAGCTTAATGCTAACTGGCGAAGGTCTGCTGTGTTTCACAAGCTTTAGCTTTCATGTACGGACAATTACACCTGACTATAGGGGGGCGGGGTGGGGGGGGAGCGTGAGGGGGTCCTGTTCTTGAATATTTTCCTGGATATTATATTGTTGAAATGCCTGATGATTGTGGAATGTGCTTTGCAGTAGTTTTGAAGTGCAGATTGATTTTAATGCCATATGATACCAACTCAAATAAATTTGCATTTTACGCAGGTATTGCGAGCGTGCTCTATCAAGTCGGTTGTTTCGCTTTCCCAATCGAGTTGCACACTTTGGGTGCCGCTGCCCGGTGATTGTGGTGTGAAGTTGCTTTCCTTTCGTTGCTGAAGATCTGTGGGAAATTCTTCTTCTTTTCCTCTTCATCCTGGAACACCCGAATTCTTCCAACCTTTTGGCCAAGTGGCTCGAGTCTTTCACAAACCTGCTCACCGGATTGACGTTCAACTTGGGCAGCAATCAGTACTTTGTTCCAGGGTGCTGGTGGTACCTTGATTGCTCTTCATGAAACACCGTGGGATGTTTAACGTTCACCAACAAACGCTGGCAGACGGAATGCCAGTTGAATGTCCATCTGAGGGACGGCACAGACACATTGATAAATCGCCCTGCCTGTGAAACACCAGACTGACAGCTTGTAGCTGGGTCAGGAATCGAACCCAGGTGAGACAGCTTGGAGGTGAGTGTATGCCTAAGCCATCCTCCCAGCCGTAATGAGTCTTTGTGTTGCAAGTCTCAAACTCTTTGCAGGAATTGTCGAGTGTCCAACCTTCTGTTGGCTCAGAACCAACTCTCGACTGGTCTCTCCGGCATGTGGTGCTGCAGGTTAAGGCAGGATTTGGGAATCTGTTCCAAGCTGTCATTGCACATGGGCCTACCCTATGTGAAAGGCACTGCAATCTTTTACGTCCATGAGTGGAACACCCAGCTTAATATCTGGCGCACTCATTTGCAAAACGTTGTTCCAGAAAAAAAAAAAAATAGTCAAAAGTGTGACACCCAACTTAACGTCAGGATGATGGTTTACGATTGGTTTGGGAATCAAACTCGGATGAGACAGCTCACAGGTGAGTATCCTTCACTTCTGAGTCATCCTGAAAATCCAACTCAGAATTCTGGGAAATGGAAAAAACATTTGCTACAACCGCGCACTCTCACGTTCAACGTCAACATGGCGTCATTTCGTTCGTCCGCATTGTGTATTTATTTTATTTTCACCATTTTTGAGTGCTTCAGATTTATTTATTTACTAGCAAGTACCACCCATCGCTTTGCTGACGGAAATACTGAAGGGGAAGAGAGAGAGTTAAGTGGTAGAGGGGAAAGGAGAGAGGAGGGGTGGTGGAAGGGAAGGCAGGTGTGTGGTGGAGCTTGAATTATGATTCATACCGTCTCATCAAAATGATTCTGCAAAGACTAATAGTGAAGATGGAAACAAAATAATGTCTGAAATCCATTTTCGACAAGTCATACTATAAATACCACCCGGAGACAAACACTGCCCGGACGCATCCAGAACCAAGCTGTCCAGAGCCAAATACCACCCGGAAGCATCCGGAGACATACTCCCTTCCAGACATAAACACCGCCCAGATAGAACCACTGTCCGGATATGTCGAGTCACAGAGAGAGTGTGGGAGGTGGGTGCTGCACTGTATTGAGAGTAGAGCAAGGATGAGAGAGAGAGAGAGGTGGGGGTAGGGGAGTTAAGAAAGAATATGTTATGTTTTTTGAACAACACACACACACACACACACACACACACACACACACACACACACACACACACACACACACACACACACACACGCACACACACACACACACACACACACACACATTTATTAGTATAGATTTGTATGCAGTCTGTGGCTGCTGGCTCCATCATTTTCTGGGGGCATGGTTGTGCCGCTGATACAATGCCCCCTGTGACCTCAAAAGGGTGACGGGCTGAGTCAACCAACCTGGTGTTAATTCAACAGTTTACAAGGGCTTAAACTCAAGACTCTAAGTCTAAGCTATTAAGCCAGCCATCTTAACTGTTACGCCAACACCAGACTCGTGTTTCAGGTAAATCATGGGAATGCTACTCTCAGGTAAGTTCGGTTACCGAGCAGTTAGGTAGCGCTTGCCAAGCCAGCCGTTCCTTCGCAACAGTTTCGAACGGAGTGCTTATTGCACTTGGCGTGCGCTCCGTAAGAGACTCGGTAACCGAACATACCCCAGGTTCCTGTAATTTTGTAGACGTGAAGAGTGACGTCATTGAAGTTCGTGACGTCGCAGTTATTTTGCTTTGCGATTTTAATAACCGAAAGTTTGAACCCCATTCTTTAATAAGAGCGAAGGTTCCGTGCATAGTAAACAGACTTGTTGAATGACACCTGCGGACGTCCATTACTCCAGGTGATAACCACGGGCCACTTCAAACTGCCACTTCACATGAACTCGAATCGCTTGATTGTTTCGGCTTTCGCCGCTTTGATGTTAAATTGTGCGAGGATTTGGACCCAAGCTTAAGACGGGTGGACCGTATCATTATGTGTACTCAACGTAATCTGTGGCTTGGAGTTGGGTCGGGTCGGGGTCTCCGGTCTCCACGACCCGATCACAGTTAACCGTTGGTCCCATCGGTGCATCGTGGTCACCGCGTCTTCATTAAACCCTAACCCACCGCGAGCAGCTTGATGATCCTGCGATCGGCGGGGAGCGGCAAGAACACGTGTCCTGAGTAAGAGGAAACCGCCAGTTGCAACAGGAAGGAAAGAGTGTGGGCAATGCCTGGGGAACAGGGATGTAGCATGGTGGTGTGTTTCGCACGCACACACACACACACACCCACACTTACGAGCCGAGTGTGAGAGTCCGCAGCCCAGCTTGGTTCAAAGGCAAATCGGACGAGTTGCTGCCAACCATCGACCCAAACTGGGATTCTGCGCTCATTGAGTTCTTGCGGAGATCGCTGTAAGAGTGTTCGTGCGTGTTAACAATTTATTTGTTATTACTCCCGTCCGTTGAGCCCACCCACACCACGGCTCGCTCGGCTGGTGCCTTTAAGGGCCGCTTTGAGGTCGTTGCGCATTTTGACGTCCAGGCACCTTTAAGGGTCCGACGAGCCGCCTCCCGTGGTGCGAATCGACGGACGGGATCCTCCGCAGGGCGCGGACAACGGGGCCATTATGAACGAACAATCGGGAATGGCCGCCGTTTGGCTCTGGTTGCAGGATCCAGCCGTCGTGGCCGCTTTCCAATGGCGCTGCGGGGTGGAGGCGCTCAGTCGGAGCGGGACAGGCCTCGGACGCTTTCATCGGGTCAAGCACGCAGAGGGAGCCGCAGAAACGCGATGGAAAGCCAAGGGGAGTCCGAGGATTGACGAGGAACGGTGCGAAAAGGTGACGTCGGCGGCCGACGACGACTGGCGTGGGAACAAGTCTGGAAGTAACGGTTCCCAGGGCGTCGGGGCGTCACTCGACCACGACGACGTCGATGGACATCAAATGCACCACGAGACCGATGAAGGTGAACCCGTTGAGAGAAAAACCCAGGTGGGTGTTGGTGGAAGTGCGGCCGGGGGTGAAGACCGCTGTTTGGGTGGATCGGAGATTGCGAATGGACGAGGAGATGGCGATGGTGAAGCTGTTGGTCACAAACATCTTGAGGTCGTGGGGGGCGAGACCGCCGGAGACCACTTTTCCTGGAAAGGTAATGCTTGTGATGGAATACTTCATCGGCGTGGACCTCACTCCTTGAGCAACGGTGGTGTCCCGAACGACGGTCTTGCTCAGTGCGGTGGTTCTGATAAAAATGAAGATGTTGTCAAACCACCCAGCTGCACTACGAGTTGCAGCGGTTGCACAACTATGACGAATAGGTGCTCCGATGAGGGTGGAGAGACCTGCGACTTCGACATGAAGGAGGGTGGCTCGTGCGTTGGGCTCTGCAAGGCCAGGAGAGCGCCATTCAATTGTCCTGTTCGAGAAGGAAGAGTCTCAACCCCCGAATTGAATTCAGTGCGGAAAACAGGTCGCAAGAACTCCCTTGCGGTCGTTGAGGACGTCATGTTTGTGGCTCATAACCAGGTGCTCTACTACACCTTCTCGACTGCTGCTGAGCTTGGAAACGAGACCTTCTACACCCTGTTCCTACCGTCGCTCTTCTGGATCGTGGACCCGACCCTGGCTCGAGTCGTCGGTCTCGTGTGGGCTTGGGGGATGAGCATTGGTCAGGTGGCCAAAGATCTCATCCGCTGGCCTCGGCCGGCTTCGCCTCCTGTGATAAAACTGGAAGCTTTCTACAACTCCGAGTACAGCATGCCCTCGACGCATGCCATGGCAGCCACCTTGCTTCCCTTTAGCCTGTTGTACTGCTCCTTGGGTCGTGCAGAGGTAGTACAATACCATGGTCCACGGAGCACTTTCACATTTCCGAAGCATCATGACAATCGAGCGATCATTCTACGGTTGATTTTTTTTGGGGACCACCGATGTTAACGTGTGCACGAGGTGGTGGTAAAAATGGGATTAATCAACATGAGAAAGGGAAGAGAGGTTCGGGTAGTGTTTGAGGGGGGGGGGGGAGATGGAGATGAGACGAAGGGTAGGAAGGGCTATTGTCATGAATCCATCATCCAGGGAGGATTTGATGGTGACACCTCGATCTCTATTCCATGTGAACCTGACATGACGAGGTTCTGCAGCAACACGTTTCATGTCACCTGGCTGGCCCCTCGGGCAAAGCACATATTTATACTTTGAACAATTCAATTGTACTCTCTGCTCTACCATGGTGGAGGTGACCTTTAAAATGTTGAATTTTTGGCCGGATTACAGGTCGGTCCCGTTTAGCAGGAAAACTTACAACTCCATAGAAACCCGAGTGAGCGAATCGTGTTTTTCTTGGACAATGCAATTCATTCATGAAGTGATTTCCTTTCTTGTTTTGCCCTTTAGTTTCCTTTCGTGCCTGGACTGTGCCTCGCCTGCACGTGGTGCCTGCTTGTAGGACTGAGTCGGATCTACATGGGAATGCACACCGTCCTGGTGAGTGTACTAACCCGTGTGTTTGGGTATGTGGTGCTCGTTGTGGACAGGACAGGGATGGGGGGGGGGGGTTACATGATGTGTTGGTGCACCGACTGCTTTGAAGCACAAGAGGGAAGAGTCACGTTGAACAGCCTCAGGAATGCGGTTTCACAAAAGTGAGAAAAGAGGAAGCATGTAGTTGAGGTATGCAATCGGCCTGGATTTTGGAAGTTTAACCAGGAATTGGGTTACTTGAAGAACGACTGCATCCTGAAGATGCTGGGGAGGGTGGGAGATTAGAGGGAGTGAGACCGGAGGAGAGTCTATTTTTTTATTTTTTATTTTAAGTCACTAACCTGCTTGTGATTTAACAACAGGTCTTTTGCTTCGGCCTCCACCCATCCATCGGGACCACACTCTGTTCAGAGCATTGGTACTGCCTAAACAGTCTCCTTGGCTATTGGGCACAATCCAGGACGGGTCGCTACTCCGACACAGTATACCAGCAAGCTGGCACTCATTTTGCCGACCTCGGGAGGATGACTGGTAGAGTCTACCCCACCTGGTATTAATTCAACAGCAGAGCGGGATTTGAACTCAGGACCCTCGGATCCGAAGCCCACCACCCAAACCATTAAGCCAACACCAGGCTTCGGCCTCATTGCAAGAAAATCCAAAAATGTTGAGTTTTAGATTCCAAACTCCAAGACTGACGGATGGGATGCTGGAGCGCCAGCCCCGAGAGGAGAGGAGTACTACTTTGAGTTATATATGAAGGCCTTGTTGGCATTCTTTTACTTCAGTAGTTGGGAGCAGCAGGTGGGAAGCGGCATTTGTGGAAGAGGGGTGTGTTGTTAACATTTACATAACCAGTACGTGCGTGCCCATACGTGTGTGGCCGTACGTGCAAAAAAAAAGAAGAAGAATTGTGATGTCATAGCACCGTGTCCTGTCATTGGTTTGTAAATAAATGGCCATAACTTGGGAACCACTTGTCCGATTAATATCAAACCTTGAAAAGGCACATACTCAGGTCCCCAGCAATATTCCTGGCAAGTTTCAATTAGATCGAACCAGTGGTTGTCGAGAAACAGCGGTCGCAGACAGACAGACAGACAAAAAATAATCAGATATAGGTTCGTATATGTATTATACAAGAAATAAAAATATTAAAAAAAAAAAACAAATAGGACCATATGTCTTGAAGCTCACCTGGATCAGGAGCAACAGTGACTCAAACCCCCTCACAGACCCCCTTAAACACCTGAATTTTTTTTTTAAATGCCGTGAACAAACTTCGGTACATCAAGGGTGATGAAGGTTGTGGTCAAGTTTCATGGAAATTGTGTGTAGTTTCGGAGAGAGAGCAAATACCTATTTTTGAGGGTCAAAACCCCCCTCAAATGGACAAAACCCCCATCAAATATTGTCCAATCTCAAATGGACAAGGTAAGCCTATACAAGGTAAGTGCTATGCTGAATCAAACCCTTCCCAGAGTTCCCCCACAGCTATAAAGACATTCACAAATAGTACACACATGAGAATCCCAATGCTACACACCCCCTCAACTGCCGGACCGGTTTCATCGCTTATTGGCGAATCGTCAGCGACAGGCAAGACAGCATTGCATACCAATGAGGCTCCCAAGCATGTACCATGATTTATTTCCATGATAAACATTTGATTTATGTTCATTAAACTCTAGTTTATTAAAGTTGCTTGTGTGTGTGTGTATTCGTTGTGGGTTTGAATATAAACCCTGATGCGTCCGTCCTGGTGAACACCTCCGGTACGTACCTTTGCTGCCCTCCCTCCATCCCGCATGTGCTATAATCTCCAAGGATCACATGTTCGCTTCCAAGCTAGAACCGTTCTGCTCTCCATCCAGGTTAGTCTTAACTGGGTGGACACAATATATATATATATATATATATATATATATATATATATATATATATATATATATATTGGCGGCCCTGGCATGGGTGAACCACGAGGGAGGGGCTGTCTCGGGTTCCTCTCTGAACTCACCGGAACCACAGATCATCGCACACAAATAACTTTGTGTCGCGGCGGGTCACTGAACGACCGCGAACACCAATAACTTGCTTGACCACGTAACTTCGGGTCCTCCATCTAATAACCATTTTCCATAAGGACGCATGACCTCCTTACCGGGGATCACACCCTCGGTACGTACTTGCGTTAATCAGATTACCGACTGGATCAGGTGCAGCCGAGTGGAACTGACAAGTATGTACCGGCTATGAAACATATTTGTGGGGAATAACGTCCCAGTTAAGCTCGGGTGTGGGCCATGCTGAACTAATGGAGGAAAAGACAAGAATGTGCTGGGTACATTTCTAAATATCACATTTATTTAAAACCAGAATGTGAGGAAAGTTATGTGGCACAGTAAATGGGGTTTATTGCAAATGTACAGCAGGGAAAGCAAGGAATTTGTGGGGTGTGACAAAAGGCAAACAATGTTACAAAAGGAGACAGTGCAGAGTTATCCCGTTAGTTCTTACAAAGTCTAAAGTTGCACTCTGACAGGCATCAACACACACACACACACACACACACACACACACACACACACACACACACACACACACACACACACACACACACACACACACACACACACACACACACACACACACGAGCAAAATTCGAGATAGCCCAGAGAGAAAGAAGCAGATGAGGAATAACGATCTCTCAACACCTGGCGTGGCCGGCAGACCAGCGCATCCCAGAACACTTAGGAAAAGGATGGAGGGAGGAATACTGAGGGTATTTTGGGTGTTGGAGTGTGAGGTGCGAGTGTAACACAACATGGGGGGTGCGGCATAGTGCAAGAGGAAAAATGGGAGGTTTAAGTCAGTTTGATTCGCTCTTTTAGTGCGCTCTTGAGTCCTGCCCTGAAAAGAACAGTTGGGCTTTGCCTGCATTGATTGCTCTTTTGTGCATCCACAGTAGACCAGAGAGATGGTAGAAGAAAGATGCATGAGAAGAAAGACCCTATCCTATTCGTGCAAGTGTCGATTTAATCTAATGAGCGTCAATTGGAATGGAGCAGCTTCGGCTCGTAGCAGTAACGCGTGACCCCACGCTTGATCATGTGGACTTGTGGCGCCCCTCGCTCTGCGCTACCTGTCTCACTGGCAAGGTCCGATGTCTGGCGAATGCTGCTCCTCCCCTGTCCCCGCTCGTCCTCTCCCTGTCCCCAATGATCTACCAACAACGAACTGCTCTGCGATCTTCAACTCTGTCTCCGAACTGCTCTTTATATGAGCCCTGGACGAGGGGAGGAGCCAAAAATCAGATCAAACGGGGCTGGAAGTGAAATCACGCTTCCCCATTGGTCCATAGCGGTCGTAGCCAGGCCCCGAACACAAAAAATGGCTCAGTTGCTCGCTGACCCTGTCACGCGTCGGATCTCCGAGTGTAACATCGGGCCATGGTTTTTGGACGCTCTCTCCAGCCCCGAACGTGCGCTGGTCTCCAGTCAAATGTGGGATTGTAGGGAAATCCCTGTGCCACCCGTCGGTCCCTAAACGAGTTCCAGTGCATGTTCACTCTTCGAGTTATACCCCGAAATAACCCGACCTACGTCTTCACCGGGTCCTTCGAGGCTATGGTGAGAGTTCAATGATCATGCGGCGGTTGTAGATTAGTACGAACATGTTGTGGCATTTGTAGTGAGCGGACTGTAATGTAGTATTGTGTGGAAGAGGTTGAAGTGCCTTGTGATGGAATTGTGAATGAAGGTCACGTTTGCAGTGGGAATATATCAGCATGTTGTCGATGCGGGGATTTTTCATAGTTGTCTGAAGTGGTTGTGGTGAGCGTGGTACAGTTTGGTGAGCTGAATGAAGGTGTGAAGCAAAATGGCGGTTGAGAATCGGTGCGCGGTTTTGAATGGAAAATTGGCGCGCGAATGGACGAGGACGACGCTCGTAGCACGCCTGCTTACTTCCTATTGATTGGCGTGCGTGCTTGCTTGCATGTTTCGTGTGAGAGAAAGAAAATGAATGGAAGAACTGTGAGATTTACAGGTTATAAGAGATCGAACTGAAAGAGTTCCACGCAACGCATCTTTCCCCTTTACCCACTAGACATATGGAACGGACTAATACACATATTGAAATAACTGCCTTGGGATCACTGTATGTTGTGTGCCATTGCCTTGGAGGCATGCGGTTTTACAGAAGCGCAACACCATAAATATATGTGTGTGTGTGTGTGTATATATATATATATATATATATATATATATATATATATATATATATATATACATATATATATATATATATGCATGTATCCTCTGGTGTCGGTCAGTTCAAGGCCGGCTTCCACTCTCCTGTTGTGTATCCTTGCAATACTCAATTGCTGAAGACGTCTCCTCCATAGATTTCAAAATATACTAAAAGTACAAATGATGTATTCTCAATGTATTCCCTCGAAGCTGGTGTTTTGGAGCTGGATTAATGAAGATGTGTAGAACAAAGCAAACTTTCTTTGCACCTGCCCTCCTTGATCACCCAACATTCCCACTTTGTGGAATCACCTTTTAAGTCTGCTCTTCCTTCCAATCATTTAAGATGGCAACCTATCACCATCTTGTGTTGTCGGTCCTACACCTCTGTCAATGTTAAATCTATGGTCTACATTCTACAATCTAACTTCATTGCTTCTATGTCAGTTTAAATAATGGACTGTGTAATTGGTCTTCTCTTTTGCCCCGTCAGGATGTTATTGCAGGTGTTGCGTTGTCCGCGTTATTCCTGGCCATCATCCTGCCTCAAATGGAAGCACTCGATGCATTTCAACTCCAATGGCCATCCGTGGTCGCTGCCATCAACCTCGCTCTGGCACTCGTCTCCTTCCAACTCGACGACTGGAGTACGTCACGCGGTGACACGGCACAGATTCTCGCTCTTGGGACGGGAATCGCAGTCGGCTCTGCTTACACTCATGCACTGGGCCTGGCTCCAGCAGGTCTGACTGATCGGCTGGCCATTGTTCAAAGCCCAAGTCGCATGTTGACCCTCGGTGCATTACGCTTCACCTTCGGCCTTCCTTTTCTGGTGCTCACCAGAGTCATCCTCAAGGCCGTTTCCATCCCCCTAGCATGCTGGTGAGTTTTCAGTGTTGGTCTTTCACGACGGTGAGTTCATTTGTATCGAAATAATGCCTTAAACACACCAGTCAATAATTCGTAACCAATATGTGGGAAAATCCTGAAGCAAACATTTCAGGTAGGTGTGGTGTATGTGCAATGTATATAGGTGATTGTAGATCTGGGGGAAAAAAAAAACCAGCAGTGAAGTTGTACAAGGCATGAACAATGCAAGGAAGAGCTGGATTTTGAGATAAACGCATTTGGTTTGCCTGAGCAGATGTTTGATTCAATAATACTGAACGAGAAGGGCACTCGGTGGAGCGCTTACCTCTTCCACGTAATGCCGAATCCACGCGAACATATCGGGTCCAATACATTTTTGAAATATCATGCGAATATCGTTTTTGGCTCAATCTCTCAATAGTGAAAAATCACTTTGATAATTAAATAATTCTTGCATCCGGATCCGGATTTGGATCTTCACCAATATCGAATCAATTCATCCTTGCGAGACACCCTACCTGTCCACCAAGTTTCGTCTGAATCCGTCGACAACTTTTTGAGATATCGTGCTATATATCATTTTTTGCCCGATCTCTCAATGGTGAAGAATCGCTTAATAAATTCCAGTAGCCGGATCCGGATCCGAATCTTCACCAAAATCCAACCAGTTCATCCTTGTCACACACCGAACCTGTCCACAAAATTTCGTCCGGATCCGTCCATAACTTTTTGAGATATCCTGCACACAAACAGACAAATGAAATTGCTCGTTGAGCAAGGAATTGCCGGAATAACTTTGTCACATCTCCATGATGTCTGAAAAAACAAAAACCTGGAAATCAATTTGGTTCTTATAAGTTGATAGTGCTACTGTTTAATGAGTTATAGCACTTAGTTTGGTCATGATCATAACTTGGAAGTCAATCAGACTTGAAATGGCGTTTTCATCGCAATTTGAAAGTTTTGACCCGACCCCCCTGACCTTCGACCCCCGACCGCTAAGAAGGATGTTGGTGTGACACCCCAATGAGACATATGGTTGGATGCAGAATTGGAAGATGCACATTTTGGATTTGGTTTGAAGTCGATACGACCATTTTAGCGGACGTTATTGCGAAAATAATAATTTCGGTTTTTCGGTGACCTTGACCTTGACCTTTGACCGAGATTCACCAAAAACGACAAGTGTCTAAGTTGGACCATGGCCGACGTCTGTACCCAGTTTGGTCATGATCGCTGAAACGGTGTGGCTGCTGCAGGGTAAACAAACACACAGACAGACAGAATGACACACACAACCGACCAACATAATTGTCGAAATCCGAAGGATTCCGGCAATTAACAAACAGACAGACAGACAGACAGACAGAAAGGGGTGAAAACATAACCTCCTTCACCTTCGGTGGCAGAGGGAATAACTGTAAAACCTTTTCTCTCAACACGTCAATCATCAACTCTGTGATACTTATCCAGGAATCCAACCACATCCCCTCTACCGTCTTTTCTTTGCCACTATCATATAAAACATCGATTGCTGTCAGAGCGCTAACATGTCAGTTATAACGGTGTGGGTAGGTGCTCCACAAATGGACGCTGTCCTTTTTTTGTTTGTTGTTTTTTTTCTTTCTCCGCACAGATCTTAGGCTTACGGAGTCGCTCGTCCATCAATACTTGTAAGTGTGTGTTGTTTATATAGCATAACATATACTCTCTGCTAACTCGCCTAGCCTACCCCCACCCCTTTCTCTTTCTCTTTCTCTGTCCCATCCTTGCTCTATCCTCTCCCAATACAGTGCAGCACCCTCCTCTCTCATGGTTGAAAAAAGTCCAACCTTTCAGTATTGGGACATCGTAAAGAGAGTGGAGATCCTCATCGTTGTCTTTGTCACAGGTCACAGAGACAAAAACTTTGTACTTTATGTCGATGTACTGGAATCTCTTATGTTCCTTTCCTTGCACCGGACCACTACAACTACAGCTGAAGGGATAATGTTCATCTTCGCGACATGAAATCGTTGCCACCAGCTGTTCAAGCCAAATTGAAGGAGCATTGGGTCGTCGTGAAGAACCATCGATTCTCGGCTACTCCTAATGGCCAAACACACGGACAAGAAAATGCAAAAAGTAAAGGGGAAAGGGGGTTTAGAATAAACCTTACGGAGAATCCTGATGCGTTTAGGAGATGGATGATTTCTGGTCCTGAACAAGCCCGACTCGTAACTAGCTTTGAAAACGAGTACTTGTCATCAAATGACGAAGAAATCGACGACCGACATCACGAGGAAGGCCTTTCAACACGGAAGTCGTTCCAACATCAAGTGAACAGCCTCACCGAAACAATGAACGGATATGGGGATCCATTCCGAGATGACTGTTTGGAGCTTCTTGTCTTGCGGACACGACAACGTGCGGATCAACTTGTGTTTTCCACCGTTCGCAATTTTGAGAATCTTGGTTTATCCCAAAACCAAAGGTTTCAGAAGGATGTTCTGCAGGACAGAACAAAGTCAATGCATGACTCAATTAAACGAAACAACTTACCATTACTTAAGACACCGAAGCTCAAGATCAACCCCCAAAGCAAAACAGCTTGCATCTGCCCGGATTGATGCACACCTTTTTTTGGTCATCTATACATCGCTAACCAGCAAAGAGGTGGTGATCTGGACGTGTTCTTCTCCCATGATAAGCAGATTATCCCCCTGGTCTATCTGACTATGGTAAACTTTGGACAGGCACTAAATGAGACCTCATGAGATGCTTCGATACAAGTTGGCAAAATGAAATTCCTGACATGTTTGATTACAAAATCTTTGATGGGGCAGCATTCGTGCGTGCTCTACCGACTGCCACCAATTTCATATATTATGCAGAGAATGTATTCTCACCTTTACTTGAACGTGAGCTACAGCATGTTACTGACAGGGGAGATGACGTCGAGGACCATTATGTGCCACACAGTATCAAAGCATCAACAAGGAAAAAAAGAGACAGTGGCATCCGTCTGAAGGTCAGCCCACAAACAGATGCCATCGAAATGGAAAGATTTCCTGCTTGGGTCCACAAACAAATCGGAGCTATTTGCCTATCTGACACAGACTGTGGATAAACGACCATGGCCAGTCTAAGTCCATTATCATCACGAAGGGTGTTGAAGTTGTCTCAAACACTACTGGCCAAAAAAAATATGCCAGATTGCACATATGAGGGGGCATATACAAGAATAGTCCACATCGTACATGCACTTCTTGAAGGGGCGAAGAAAATCCTGGTACGGACTGTCGATACTGATATTCTAGTCATTCTGAGAGGCCAATTATACCCTCTGCCACCGAAGGTGCAGGAGGTTATGTTTTCACCCCTCTCTGTCTTTGTTTGTCTGTCTGTCTGTCTGTGTGCAGGATATCTTAAAAAGTTGTGCATGGATCCAGATTAAATTTGGTGGGCAGGTTGAGAGTGTGACAAGGACAAACTGATTCGATTTTGAAGATCTGGATCCGGATCCGACTACTAGAATTTTTAAAGTGATTCTTCACTATTGAGAGATCGGGCCAAAAATGATATATAGCATAATATCTTAAGTTGTTGACTGATTCAGATGAAACTTGGTGTACGCATTGGGTGTATGACCACGATGAATTGGTTTGATTTTGGTGAAGATCGGAATCCGGATGTGGATACAATAATTATTTAATTTTCAAAGTGATTCTTCACCATTGATAGGGCCAAAAACGATATATAGCATGATATTTAAAAAATGTATTGGGCCCGATATGTTCTCGTGGATCAGGTATTACGTGGCAGAGGTATCGGCTCTACCGAGTGCCCTTCTCGTTTGATCTGCAGCAGCTTTGTCCTGAAATTGACCTCTGGGTAGTATTTGGTGGTGGCATGGACTATTGTCTGTACAGTATCAATTCAATCTGTATCACCATGGAGAAAACATCATTGGCACTTCCTATATTCCATGCATTCACCGGTTGTGATACCACATCTGCCTTCTTCAGGAAACGGGGGGGGGGGGGGGATGAAGTTGCATTGCAAGCATGGAAGAGCTACCATTTGATTACAGGTGCCTTTCTGTTGATACAAAATCACCCATTTGAGGAAGTTGAAGCAGATTCTAAGCATTTCAATCATCTGGAGCATTTAACAGTCATCATGGATGGAAAAACCAGCGCTGATGGACAATGTGAACGGTGCAAAGAGGGAACGATTCTTCAAAAAAAAAAAAAGAGAAGGAGCCTTGAAAAGTTCCCACAAACAAAGGACGCTTTGCTACAGCACACCAAGAGAGCAGTCCTTCAAACTTGTATTTGGTCAACAAGTTGTCAAACTCGGCCACTTGTTCCTGAGCCAGAAGATTGGGGTTGGACAATGCAGGATAATCATTGGAATCCGGTAAGGATGACGAAACCTGAAGCTGCCAAAGCCTGCACAACACTGATAAAGTGTGAATGCAAATCTGAACGTGGCTGTCATTGTTGTAAATGTGCAAAACTTGGACTCACTCGTGTAGATCTGTGCAGCTGCACTTGTGGAAGAAAAACAAACAAACAAACAAACAAAAAAACACTGCCATTGAAGTATGACATTCATGTTTCGATCTTTTGAGTTCAATAAAAATGATGGATATTTGATGGTTTTCAGATTTTATTTTTTTTTATAATCCATCATGGCAATCTGGTTCAACATCCAGCTTTCTTTGCTTTCTTTTTTTTTTCTTCCTTCGATTTGAATAAATAACTATAAGCTCCATGGAGATCCTCATTCCAGAAAAAAAAAATTAAATCACTTTTAGATATACCATCTGTCCACAATATACAGTGCTGATAGAAAGTCAACACCCCCTTTCAAAATTTTAATCTTTGTTGCCTTACAGCCTTGAATGAAATTGCATTAAATCAGATTTTTTTCCACCTTTATTTACACATCATAACCCACAAATTCCACAGATTTAAGAAAATTAATTAACAATACAAAACGAGAATATATTGGTTGGATAAGTGTCCACCCCCCACCCCCCCCCCCTTATAATCGCAATTGTAAATTAGCTCAGGTGTAACAAATCACCTTCAAAATCACACGCCAAGTTAATTGGCCTCCACCTGTGTTAAATTGTAGTGATTCTGATTAATTTAGAATATAATCCGCTGTTCCTGTAGGTTTACTCTGCTGGGTAGTGCATTTCACAGCAAAGACTCAACCGTGAGAACCAAGGAGCTTTCCAAAGACCTCCGGGATAAAGTTGTGGAAAGGCACAGATCAGGAGATGGGTATAAAAAATATTTCAAAGTCCTTGAATATCCCTTGGAGCACAGTCAAGGGGCAATCATTAAGAAGTGGAAGGTGTGTGGTACCACCGAGACCCTGCCTAGATCAGGCCGTCCCTCCAAACGAGATGACCAAGGAAGGAGAAAACATCAGAGAGACCACCAAGAGGCCTTTATGGTAAAGACTGGTCACTGTGTGCATGTGACAATATCCCAAGCACTCCACAAGTACTGTGCACAAGGAAAGCACAGTACGGTGGCAAGAAGCAAGTGTTTACTCGAAAAAGCCCACTTTGAGTCCTTTTTGAGGGGATGTTTCTCACCATCAGGGACTGGAGCACTTGTCAGGATACAAGGGAAAATGGATGGAGAAAAATACAGAAACATCCTGGAGCAAAACTGTCCTGTCAGCTTGCCTGTTTTTTTTTTGTCCTGTCTGTCCTGAAGACCCCAATTCTGTCCTCTGCTGGAAAGCTCAAATTGGGACGGAAGTTCACCTTTCAGCATGACAACGACCCGAAGAACTCAGCCAAAGCTTCACTGGAGGGGCGAAGAAACAAAAAGATAAATGTCCTTGAGTGGCTCAGTTTGAGCCCCAACCTCAATCCAATCGAAAATCCGTGGCATGACTTGAAGATTGCTGTCCATCAACGCTCCCCACGCAGCTTGACTGAGCTTGAACAGTTTTGTGCAGAAGAATGGGTAAATATTTCCCAATCAAGGTGTGCAAAGTTGGTAGAGACCTATCCAAACAGACTCACAGCTGTAAATGCTGTCAAAGGTGTTTCCACCAAGTATTAACTCAGTGGGGGGGGGGGGGGGTGGACACTTATCCAACCAAGATATTCTAGTTTTGTATTTTTAATTAATTCTCTGAAATTTGTATAATTTGTTTTTCACATGGAAGTTGTGGGTTACGATGTGTAAATAAAGGTGGAAAAAGTCTGATTTAATGAATTTTATTTCTAGGATACAAGGTAACAAATGTGAAAATTTTGAAAAGGGGGTGTACATTTTCTATAGGCACTGTCGATAACCACGTACAAGAAAAAGTATTTAAGCAATGGCTCTATTGAGCCATATTTAGTCAAATATGGCTGCCATCTTTTTTCTTGAAAATTTTTTCAAACAAATGATTTCAATCGATTACTTGTATCTGAAAACATATCAAAAGACATTTGATTGATGTTTCTATCAGGTCTAGTACTGAAAGAATGACTACATATTCTGACTTGTCCATGGCGACCATCTTGGATTTTACACCCTTAACATGGACTGATTTATTTATTTATTTATTTATCAGCATGGGATTTTTTTCATGTTTCTACCCATCACTACTCGTCAATTTTTGGTGCTTTTGTAACTCTTGTAACTATTTTTTCGCTAAGCCACCTGCCTTTAGAATTACCATTTATAACATTTTATAATTACCCTTTATAACCCTTCAGGATCACCCTTTATAATTGCCTTTTCTCT
The DNA here is from genome assembly GCF_056783735.1 of Eptatretus burgeri. Lineage (NCBI taxonomy): Eukaryota > Metazoa > Chordata > Myxini > Myxiniformes > Myxinidae > Eptatretus > Eptatretus burgeri. The sequence goes on from NC_140973.1 coordinate 19,646,218, forward strand.
GAAGCAGCGGAGGTTATGCAGGTTTGCTATTATTACCTCTGTGACCGTAGGTGAAGGAGGTTATGTTTTCACCCCTTTCCTTCTATTTGTTTGTCTGTGCACAGGATATCTCACAAAGTCGTGGACGCATCCACATGATATTTTGTGGACAGGTTTGGTGTGTGACAAGGACGAACTGATTAGATTTTGGTGAAGATCCGGATCTGTATCCGACTACTAGCATTTTAAAGGGATTCTTCACCATTGTGAGAGATCGGGCCAAAAACGATACATAGCAAGATATCTCAATGTATTGGGCCCGATATGTTCTCGTGGATCAGGCATTACAGGGCGGAGGTATGCACTCGATCGAGTGCCCTTCAAGTTTCTGATTGTTTTCTCAAATTGTGAGTTCAACGGGCGACCTGTGTTGATGGGTTTCTGTGAAGCCGGTGAATGGGGGTGGGGAGGTTGAAGGCCTGAGTGCATGGAGGGGAAGGGTGAGGCTTTTTTGTTGATTTGCCAGCTGTGTGTGTGTGTGTGTGTGTGTGTGCGTGCGTGTGTGTGTGTCACTGAGGGGGGGGGTGACGCAATCACCATATAGGTAATGTGTTAGTATTTTAATTTTTTGTATACAATGTCGAGGCTCGTATGAGAGCGAACACAGTGAACGTACGACAAGGGTGTATGAGACAAGAGGGGTGGGAGAGGGAAAGGACAAAACAGTGGGGAACAGAAACATTAGAAGATTTGTAGAAAGGATTAACGGAGGTCGAAAATATCGTGGTTTTGGATGGGGGACGATAAGAGATGGTGGTGAACAGCTGTATTGAAGACCTGGAGGGATGAATGGGATTGAAGAGAGTGTGGGAGCTTGTTCCAAAGGCGGGGAAAAAAAGAGGAATGAAAGAGTGAAGGTGAGCAGTGATTCTTGATTTTGGTAGTTTTACCAGAACAGGGTTGCTGGTGGGGTGAACCTTGAGCACCCTGCAGAAATATGGCGGGGGGGGGTATGTGCATATTTCACATGAAAGGACAAAGACATCAGAGAGACGTTGATGCACTTTTTGACGTATTGTACATGGGATTTGATCCTTGAGACCCCAGCATGATGAGCTTGTGCTGAGCTGGGAACACCTAATGGAACAATTCAACCAATCCATCTCAACAAAATGTCAACATGGTTGTCTGCAATTGTGTGTGTGGGGGAAAAGCTTAACCAGCTTTGCTTTATGGTCGATTGTCCTTATTGTATGTGTTTGTCTGGGCAGGCTGTTTGGAATTCCAGCGGACAACCAGCGCGAGGCGAGGAAGCATGCCAGGGTGGAGTTGCTGTACCGTTACACCACTTATTGTACCGTGGCCTTCAACGCTGCCTGTACGGTGCCTTACCTGAGTTTCCTTCTAGGACTGTAGTGGAACAAGCCAAAGTTCTATTTGGAGCACCCAGCAGGACGGCTGTAGGTTGAGACCATTTGGAAGAAGCAGAGGGTCTTGCCCACAGCGGATGTATGCAAGCTTCGGTTTTCAAAAGTTAAAAAAAAAAAAAAACATTGTTGGAAGTTTGCAGTTGTCCTCTTTTTCCATACTTGTTGGAAAAGCCCATTTTAACCATCTTAAACATGTGTGGTTTCTTATGCAGAACACCACGAAAACCTATGGATCTTTCGAGCAGTCTGGAACGTAGTTCGGATGTTTGCTGTAAATGCTTGTTTCACATTTTATTTTCTCACCGAAAGACCCACTTTTCGCCAATTAATTTAGTTACAAGCCACCTATGGTTCATAACCAAAATGACGAACTTCTAAAAGATGTTTGTCCAAGTACCATATATAGTGAAGGAGTTTTGTGTGCAGGCTGTCTGTACAAAAAAATAAAATAAAACCTGCATACAACGTTTGCATTATTCGCTCAGTGGTATCCAAACACCCACATTTGTGGCTAAACCCAGCACGTCAACTTCTATAACCGACTTGCCAGTAGCGAGTGAACTTTTAACTACGTTTGTGACATCATAGCTCCATTTTTTTTTGTTTACAGGAGGATTGCAGTGCACTGTACATGGTCGTTCTTGGATTAGTCGGTAAATGTATAACGCATGATTATTAGGCAGCGTTTGCCAAGAAAATTTGCTCCTGTGGAATAGTTGGCTGCCTAACGTGGTTCTGGTGACAACGGTAGAGTCAGATGCCATGACATGCACTGTTTGGGTTGGCAAGGGACCAAGCATTTAAAATGCTGCTTCAAAGAGTTTCCGTGCAGTGCAGCTCGTTTGCAAAAATGTCACTTCATATGTTGAAACTGGTTCCTGCCAATAAAACCTGTTTTTGAACTCTGTTACCCACGAGAGGTTATCATTTGTTGTTTTAACTCATGCCCTCGCATCAAAAAAAGGCAAATGTTTACTTTTGCCTCATCAGGTTCATTTGCAAATATGACCTGCTTTCCTGGAGTTGCCAATTTTTTTTGGATTCCTTCGTTTCCTGTACATGTACGTGTAATTATTCTCGCCCCAAAAGGGATGCGAGACGATTGCAATGCTCCTCACGTACGTATGTATCTGTCTGTGTGTCCGCCTCTGTATCATTTTGCTTTAAAAAAAAAAAATTCTGTAACCGCTTGTCCGATCGATGCAAAACTTTAAACATGTGAGGGACTCTTCATGGAGAATATTTTATTGCTATCTCTGAATTGAAATCTTTATCCGAAAAATCTGAAACTTCATACATCTGATTTGTGACCCGATTCAAGTGAAGAATTAAATTTATGATGTTCATAACCCACGCCAAGAAACTATTTGACATAATAGGGTGCATGGATGATACGGATGTATGTATGGGCTCATAAGATATTGTGTTCAGTTAACGATGGTATTTTTGTTCAGAATGAATGCATGAGGTGAGAGTGCTGTTCCAGTTATCCCCACCACCAAAAGTGGATGGAGGATATGTTTTCACCTCTGTTTGTTCGTCTGTGAGCAGGATATCTCAAAGTTATGGATGGATTAGGACTAAATTTGGTGGACAGGTTGGGTGTGTGACAAGGATGAACTGATTCGATTTTGGTGAAGATCCGGATCTGTATCCTAGAATTTAAGTGATTCTTCACCATCGAGAGATAGCGACAAAAACTATATCCTCCATCGAATGGGACCATACTCTGTACAGAACATCCATGCTGCCAAAGCAGTCTCCTGAGCTATTGAGCACAATCTTGGACGGGTCACCACTCTGACACAGGATACTCAAATGGCTCGATCATCCCAGCAAGCTGGTTCTCATTTTGCCAACCTCAGAAGGATAACAGGCTGAGTCAACCCCACCTGGTATTAATTCAACAGCCAAGCAGGATTTGGACTCAGGATCTTCGGGATCCCAAGACAAGCTCGTTTGGGTAGGAATTTGTAATTGTTCAGGGTGACAACAATAACTCACCTACTCTTCATGAGACACTGTGGGATGTTTACCATCCACCAACGATTAGTGCTGGCAGACAGATCCTCTGGCTCAACGTCTGTCCGATAAACTGTCGGATGTGAAACGAGGGTAACAGTTTGTGGCCGAGTCGAGAATCCCAACCCAGACGAGACCCTGCACTTGCTTTTGAGCTATCTCCAAGCTATCCTTTCAGTCCCAAACATCACCCTTTTACCAGGTTAGTGTCAGTTCAGGAAATAAATCTGTTTCTCTAATTCACTTTTATTGAACGCCAAAAATCAGAATTTGGGAGAGAGTTGGGGTGTGGTTTAAAGATAGAGGGCAGGGGGTGGAAAAGAACATGTTCAAGGAAAGACTTCTGGTTCAGGGATTTTTCCACATGTTGGTTGAAACTGTAGCTGCTGCTTCCACCTCATTTAAATGCAAGTTTTCCAAACCAGATTTGTCGTGTTTTTCTGTTATACAGGCAGGGTGTTTCTAAAAGATTGATATAACTTTGACTTCCTGCCATTTCTTTGTTTTTTTGACCAATACCGTTTTCCTTTTCAGGGTTGGGTGGTGTTATCGTGGTATTTGTTCTTTTGGATTTCTAGCTCCTTAGCTCAACAATGCCATTGACTGTGAAGCAGAAGACAAAAGTGGTGGCACTGTGATGCGAGACGAAATCACATGTCGACTTTTGCCGGGAATACGACCTCAGAACACGTGATGGACCCATAAATTGTTGCATTCAACGTATTGTGAAGCATTTTGAGCACAAGGGTACAGTGCACAACCAGAGCAAGGGCAACAGCGGCATGCCAGCATCAGTAATGAAGAGCCAAGCCAACATTGACGCTGTGCGCGATTCGGCAATGGGAAATCACATGAAGTCCCACCGCCGGTGCTCCTGGGAGCTCGGCATCAAACCAACATCAGTCTGGCATATCCTAACTAAGGAACTGAAGCCTTTCCCATACATCATCTCTATTAGGCACAAATTGAGTCAATATGACATGAGGAGACTTGATATGTGCATTTGGCTCAGTGACAGAATGAAATTGTACCAAAACTGGATCAACTTGATCTGGTTCAGTGATGAAGCCCATTTCTACTTGAACAGTGCCATCAAGAATCACATTTTCTGGGGGGGGGGGGGGCAAAATCACCGGAAGAGATCACTGAAAGGTGCCTGAAAGGGCCTAAGGTCACATGCTTCTGCGCCTTTAATGCCAGATGGGGAACACTCGGGCCTTACTGGTTTGAGAATGGCAACAGCAGGATGGTGACGATCAACGGTGAGTGCAACCGGGCCATGCTCCAGAAGTTTCATAATGATATAACCCAAAAGGTCACCCCAAACCAGCTCAGCATGACCTGGTTTATGCAGGATGGTGCACCCCCGCATACAGCTAGTGACACAATCACTTTTCTGTGGAAGCTCTTCAGAAACTGCCTCGTTGCCCTGGGTACCGCTCATGACTGGGCACCCCAGAACCCAGACTTGAACCCTCTGGACGACTGGTTCTAGGGGGCTGCCAAGGGCTCTATCTATGACAACTGCCTTGCCACACTGGATGATCTGAAGCAGGTGTCAGACTACCTCCAGTCAGTGCCACATTGGACCTACAAGGAAGTTGGACAGAACTTTGGAGTCAGGATCAATGCCTGTCTGAACTGTGGAAGGGCACACATCGAGAATGTCAATTTCAAGGATTTCGTGTAAATGCCAATTTCAGACCTTGGACTCTCACGGACTCTTGTAGTAACTAACTGCAATAGCAATCAGAGATAGAAAATACCATGTCATCAACTTTCAAGAAATGTTTGGTTCACATTCCTAAGGTTTCTGTTTCCTTGTAAATAAACAATTAAAGTTGCATCACTCTTTGTGAAACACCCTGTCTCTTCCTCCCTGTGTTGCTGTTTGTGTTTCCATCTAATTTTTCATGTTAAATCGTACCTTGTTGTGCTCTATTAATCAAATTAGTTTTTGTGTTGTTCAAGGTCTACTTCAGCCGCTCCTCTGATAAACTGCTGTGAAATATGTCCCTTTCGTCTCCGTATTCCTCTTTTTGCTTCTTTCTTCTCAATTACTGTATTTTCTACATCCTCAAGGTCATCCTACTTCCCCTCATCGCTTCAAAAAAACATATCAATAAAAACAAAAAATATGTTTTCCCACTGCAATGATCTCATTCGACTTTAATGTCCTTCTGCCTTTCCTTCTTGTTCTCCATTGTTTGTTTGTTTTTCTCAATACGTATCTCCAAACTGAATGTTCTTTGATAAAAAGAGCTCAAGTCATGTTTGTTTGTATGTGTTTCAAAAACTACTGAACCAAATACTGTTAGAGATCGCAATGCCATCACATGAGCTGCATCTGACTCCATCCACTGGAAGGGCTTTACTTTACCTTCACTTCACTTCGATGACATCCCTATTGGAGTTATTTACACCAATTTCTGATTGCAACCCACAGATGAGAGTACGGAAGAATAGGAGAGTCTGATCGGAGATACTTGGGGAATTTTCCTTCAGGGTGTGAACTGAAGTGGGTGATGGGGTCTTTGATTGGGGGATTGCAAGAATTTCTGTCCACAATGCCATGGCAGCACACCTGATTTCTTCAATCTTTTCATTGGAATCAGTCAGCACAGCAAATGCCTCAGCAGACGTCAGCGATGAGTGGAATACAGGGTTTCCAGATTTGTTTGCTCGTTTGTCAATGAGGATTTCCAGGAATCGTTCCTTTATCTTCGATATCAGGCTTTGTGTAGAGTACCTATCAATGTCATCCTGTGTTCCTCCAAGAGCAAGAAATTCTTCTTTGTACAAATTGAAAATTACTGACGCCAACATGGGAGTTTTGTTTTTAGCTACTTGTTTTTAGACAACTTTTTGAAGGCTTCAACGTGCATCTTCCGATTCGACGTTTGCTCTTCATCCGTCACATCCAATCTTACATAGTCACGACGACAAGTGTTATGGTATTTGGCTTCCTTTGCAATAAGATCTTCCCCGAGTCCAATGATCCAGGTATCACACTTTTTCTTAGCAGCAAGAAGGATTGCTTGCTCCCATCTGTGATCAAACATTGGCTGAGGGGTTCATTTTTCTGCAACTTCCTCTTCCTCTTCTGTCCACAAAAAAGACATTCCTGTCCAAGGACGCCTCTCGTGCTGGTAGAAGGACGATCGGAACTTGAACGAGTGGTCTCCTGAGGTGGTTCAGATGGTTCTGTGCTTGGAGATGCTCCTCTCTTAACAGCACAGAATCGACTGAGGCAAACTGTGGTAATATTTGCCTTCTGGGCCCTCAGCTGTTCTGATCTCTTCCGAGGTGTTCGAAAACTTGTCACTTTGAATTGCCTTTCGCCATCTAGCAGCATTTTTGGCTGTTTCCCAGTTTCTGGAATTGAAACACTTCAGGGCATGTTTCTTTTCTCCTCTTTCTTTGCAAATTATACAAACGGGGGCATCATTTGCCATGATCTGTAAATAACAAAAAGGGACAGAGACCAATGCATTATTTGCCACATTGTAACAAAAGACAGAGATGGTACGACTCCAGTAGGCAACTTTCAGGGTGAACTCAACAATTTTGGTTCACGAAAAATATAAGTGACCACTATATTCGTTATTGTTGTCTGTCTGTCTGTCTGTCTGTCCCGAGCATAGCTCCGTGGGTTTTGATCTGATCCTGATGAAATTTAGGTGGGAGGTTTATATCATGATCCAGTTGTTTTCCTGAAAATGGGCGTTGTCCGCCCATTATGGGCGTTGTCCGCCCATTATGGGCGTTGTCCGCCCATTATGGGCGGAGCCACGCCCAAAAAACGTGTTTTTAGGGGGTAGCCGATTTCAATTTGCATCTTCTCCTTGGGGTTTTGTCGAATCTGACAGGGGTTTCGGTATTTGGTTAGCCGAATGACACCTGCATAGCCCCACTTTTTATTTTAGTCCCAAGGTCAAGGTCACAAGGTCATGAACTTAGAAAATTTCGAATTTTGACATAAAAATCAGACGACCGCCCAAACTTTGAGAGCTAGGATGACAATATTTTTTATGCATAATCTTGAGGTCATTCCCCCACCTAAAGTCTTGAAACCATTTTTCTCTATCTCGAACACCTTGCCCGTGGCGCCCCCTTCAAGTTTGTTTTTACGCTGATTTCATCAAAGTATGGATAATCCGAGGAGTGTGAAATGCCATATAGCCTATATGACGTTATATTGTTCCTGGAATGTTCCAGAAGAAGTTTTGCACCAAAGGTCATAATCCTTGACCTTTGACCTTTAAAGTTCACAAAGGTCAAATTTTCAAAGTTGTGGGAATCGAACCGGGTTTTTGACCTTCTTCGACGAACGAACTCCAATAAGCTATAGCACGTATCCTGTTTCCTTATTTTAATGTCCACAATATTGTTTTGGGACGTTTAAAGGTTATGCAAAGGTCAAATTTTTAAAGTTGTTGAACGAAACCGGGTTTTCGACATTTTGCAGTTAATAACGTGTCACTCGTACCACATCATGTTGATCATTTTTATAACTTGGTCAAAAATGATCACATCGTCTCATCCTTGACTTCTGAAACAATCTACATCGTCAAATACCGCTCGTGAACCATAGTCGTCTTCAGACTTGTCAAGCACTATAGTTGGCATTGTAATATTTCACCACAAAAACATGGGTATAGACACCTTATTTGTGATATTATCATGCAGTGTTTTTCAGATATTAATGAAAATGGGGTTTTCCGCAATGGCACTTTAAGTGGAGGTTCAAACCAAAGCTCATCCCAACTCTCTCTTCCTCATATGTGGTGATTTCAGTTGTCATCATCCAACTTGACATAGCCTGGTGTTGGCTTAGTGGTTAGGGTGGCGGCTTGGGATCCTAGGGTCCTGAGTTCAAGCCCCGTCGGCTGCTGAATTAATACACCAGGGGGTTGACTCAGCCTGTCATCCTTCCGAGGTCGGCGAAATGAGTACCAGTGTGTACTGGTAGAGGGGCACTGCATCAGCGACAGTCGCGCTTCCAATAAATGATAGCCACCCTGGCAGCTAAGCTGCCATACGCAAGAAGAAGATGCAACTTGCTTGGGTGTTACCTCTCTCACCAGCCATGGCACTTAAGAAAAGGACTTCTGCGACTCCATAGGACTGACTCAATCTGTGAACTTTCCAACCCAGATTTCTCCCAATGGTAAATCCTCCATTCTGGACTTGGTGATGACCAACTTCCCTGCAAAATCTTTACTGTTCTTCCTTTGCTCCAATTGGTTCATCTGATCATATGCTTGTGAAGGTCAACATCTCTCTGGCTATTATCAGAGTTGCTTCAACGTCAGCAAGTCTGGCAGTTCACTCAAGCAAATTGGCAGGGACTGCAAGCAACCTTCAGGATTGGTCTCCCATATATCTACTGCTCCTGATGTTATTCACAAGATGGTCATACACTTGGAATATGTATTTCAATCCTGACAAATCTCACACTGACTATCTCTCTCCAAAAGCACCATCTGGCAACCCCCCCCCCCACCCCCAGATACCTTCTGAACAATCCACTTGAGGAAGTTGCAATCGAAACTCCAGGGTCTCACGATCAGCCACGGCCTTTTCTTGGGAAAACTACATTTCAAAATTGGCCTCCAAAGGTAGCTGCCGACTGGGCATCCTCCATCATACAAAGTTCTTCCTTGGCACACCTGAGCTCCTGTTCAACTACAAGGCTTTCATGCGTAGCTTGATGGAGTACGGCTCTCCCTTCTGGGCTGGTTCCCCTGCTTCACACTTTGCTCAGCTTGATGCCACGGAAACCAAGACCTTCAAGATCATTGGCATCTCCCAGGCCTATCACATCGCCAATGCAGACAGGTCGGTGGTCTCTGTCTTCCACTGCCTCCTTTCTGGTCTTGCACCCTCTGCTCATTCCATGCTTTGTACCCCCCCACCCCAGGTTTTGGCAGGGTGCATTTAGTCCACCATGAAACCCCCTTCTGGTGAAACTCCCAAAATCCAGAATCATTGTTCACCTCCACTCTCTCCCCCCCACCCCCACCTGTCGAACCAATATCCTCATTCTTCCCTCCAGGTCTTAAACACAGATTTTCACCACCATTTCAGATCATCTCCCATCCAAAATCAAGATTGTTTCCAGCTGTTAACACACCACCATCAATCCGACCTCCTTCCAATTCTTCTTTCCCAAGTTTGCTTTTGTATCCATTTAATCCACCCCTACTCCTCATTCGGTCAAGATTCCCTCAAGTTTGTCCTTCAACCCTGCTGTTAGAGCGCGCACGCACGCACGCACGCACGCACGCACGCACGCACGCATGCACGCACGCACACACTGTTCCCTTTGTTCTGTTGCATCCTGATCCGATCAGTGTTCTCATTCTTCCATGAGCCTCGACGATGTAGTAGTAGTAGTAGTAGTAGTAGTAGTAGTATCCAAAAACAAAAAAAGAATACATGCAGTGGGCTTTTATCCAGATGTGACAATTAGTGTTGAGGGATTGAAATGACTGAGCAGTTAAGAATGGAGGACGAAAGGGAGTTCTCGAAACAATTCCACGATCTATTGTTTCACCGTAATTGGTTAGTAACCATTCACAAGTCAAAATGATGGCATTTCAGCCAGAAAACGGTGTAATCTCCAAGGTTTAGTGCACACACCTCCATGAGGTCATAAACACCATAATTGCCACATTCTCGTTTATTTTCAGTTTCAGTCAATCTTTTAAATATGGAGAGGGGGGTGTTCCCATTATCAGGGCCAGTTTTATGTGTAACAGCCATGAAAACATTTTATTCACGCAAGATGTAAAATTATTTGGGGGGGGGGGGGGAAACTGCTTCAAAATGATCAAGTTGCACAAACCAAAAATATGCCAGGGCCTTAAATTAAATTCCTGTTAAATTTATAATTGAGAATCTCAGATGTTGATGAAAGGATAACCGTGCTATCAGCACAAGCTGTCCGTGGGGGTTCGCCGCGCTCCTGGGCCAAGTTTCCAGGGCGGTAATTAATGCATGGCTTTCTTGGTCACTGTGCTGCGACGACAGTCATCTGTAATCGTGCCCACCACCCTTTGTCAGAAAACAATGGAGCAGACCGTAGAGGAAGACGGGGCTTTCTGGTTTCGCTATCAACATTGCACCAGTCGCTTTGGGGGCTGCCATTAACAAGACAAATTCCAAAATCACCTTTTCCTGGAATTTTAAATCTCTGCCAAGCTTTAAAAAAAAAAAAAGAATGAAAGAAAAATAAACGGCATCAGTTTGAACAGCAACTTTCAAGTCTGTCTGACACAAGAGGCCTTTTGCTTTTCCATTTCCTCTTGTTAACCACACACATACACATCCCACTTTATCACAACTCCAGCATTTGACGTCATGGCTATGCATTCGAGATAAAAACAAACAAACAAACAAATAAAACAAGTCACACACAATATGATCAGGTGGAGCAGATGATGGTGCATTTTTATTCCTCTTCATTCAGACTTGACATTTTTGACCGAGTGTGAGGCGTCGTTTCTTTGAGATCTGAAAAATAACTTCATTTAATACTGCAGTTCATCTCTCATCATGATGCACAGCCAGAGTTAAAATGTCTGTTTTGTATTAAAGTGAAAAAGATAGTGCCGTGCCGCTTTCATCTTCGTACCGACGGAAAGTTGGCGTCACCTACTTTTGCAACATGACCGAAACCGCTGTAAAAAAGAACCATTGTATGATCCTTACGCTTCATAAAACATGGATTTTCACACTTAAAAAGGGATCACCTACTTGTATTGCTTATTAACATTCATAATTAAATCGCCACATTTGATCCCACCACCACCTTGGGGAGTTGGCCGTGGGGACGTTTTGACCGGAATGTTTTTCGCGAATCGGCTGGCCAGGCCTTACGTTCAACCAGAGCCTATTTGGGTAGGAATTTGTCGAACTTGTACAGGACACCGACGATAATTCACCTATTCACGAAAGAGCCCGCGATAAATTGAACGTCTACCATTGACCAATGCTGGTAAGTCGGACACCCAGCTTAACATCCTTGTGCTGGACGGCACGCACATTGATGTAGCACCTGTATCATGTATGTGAAACATCACAATGGCAGCTTACAGCTGGTTCAGGATTCAAACGCATGCGAGAGAGCTCATAATCAAGTGCGTAAACTTCTCGGCTATTTCTGCCAGCCTCCAGCGACACTTTTAAGATTGTTGAACAACAACTGCAAATTAAACTGTTTGTTTGGAGAATATTGTTGTTTTTGACTGATCTTCTTGTCAGCACATGATCTTATTAACCTCCGCCATCGAAGATGGACAGAGGTTACTGTTTTCACCCCTGTCTGTTTGTTTGTGAACAGTATTATGGAAAAAAAAACTCCGACGGATTTCGACGCAACTTGGTGGGGAGATTAGGTATGGTCCAAGGATCATGCCATTAGATTTTGGACTTGGTCCATAGTCCAATATGGCCGCTATGGCGGCCATTTTGAAAAAATATTTGAATTTTTGTTTTTGCATTTCTACATGTTTTAAGTGATTTCCAACCAAAAAAAAAAAAAATTTGTTAGAGAAAAAAAACAAAATTTTGTCTAAGTTTTTTTTTCTCTAAATTTTTTTTTAGAGAATGAATTGAGTAGTGAGTACGAATGAATTGAGTATGTAAAAGTTATAAGTAAAAGGGAAAGTTGCAAACTATAACTCTGTGAGCACTGTTGACGTCAAATTGAATGAATAGGATATCAGGTTCACTTGAGTGACCTAGCAGTATTGGCGGCGGAGGTTTTGCACTCTACCGAGTGCTCCCCTCTAGTTGTTGTTTTTGACATGTTCAACTTTTACATTAATTTCAGCAACAGTCATGGAATGAAGTGTTTAATGCAAATGTTAGAAGAATGGAGTATCTCTTCCATTGGCCTTGGAGTCAGGCTCATTTGAAAAAAAAAAATAAAAAACCAACACAAAATTGATCATCTTTCCCGTAATTACTTTACATTTTTCCTTAAAAACATCCAATGTCATTTTGCTGATGAAAATAAAATAAAATTGTGAGCCTGTACATAGGCCGATGTAAATTGCAGACATGCTCACCAACAATTTCCTTACAATCGGAAGTACCGCACCGATCCACTGATTTAAACAAGCTCAGTGGCATTGTGGTGAGAGCGTCCGCACCGAGTCTGGGAGGTCGGCAGGTCAAACCAGACCCACCAGTTATACCAAAGACTTGAAAAATGGTAAGTGCTGCTTCCTTGCTTGACACTCAGCATTTAGAGGATAAAGTGTGGACAAAGCCGGTACATAGATTGACATCCCTTTGGGAAGGAGATTTATTTCTAAAACAGTTACACTGACTGCGCAGAGAAAAGTGCCGCCAATTGATGGCGATGCAGGTCTTATGTCGTCTTGCATTGTCGATCTGCACGTGAGAGCATGATAGCACTCCCATGACGACTCTTCAACGAGCCTTAGAGGTTGTAAGAAGTCGGCTTCAAAATCAAATCTCGCAAAGGGTATCGCTGATAAAACCAGAGTTCATCAAAGAGCTTACCTCACAGTGTTGAGAAAAAAAGGATGTGGGTGGGGGTGGCGAGCGGAAAATTTGATTGGTTGAGATGATGTAAAACGCCATAATATTTTGTCCAAGTACTGCTAAACGGAAGGGGTTTGAGAGCGCCGAAACGGCGATTTGTGTTCTCCAGTGTTCAAGCACATAATTCAATTGGAATTAAAAAAAAAAAAATTTTTGGAAGTTCACAATCAATTCAGTCTTTTACACCACCTTATTTAACACATTACATTAGTTCTACATGCCTGTTGTTTGTGTCCTTTATGACGTCACCAAAAAACAGTAAGTTTCCTGTTTTGAATGATTTTCAATTTAGTTTTGAGTGCCAGGCAGGCAAGCAGAGTCAAATTATTATCTCATCACTCTCTGTGCAAGATCGAGCCAAATTCAGAGCCAAAGTACTGCTAAACTGCAGGTTCGTTTTCCGATTATGTCCAAAATATAACATTAGATCGACGTCAAGTTGTTCCTGACATTCATTAAAAAAAAAATTACCCCCGGTTGGGGGTGACGGTCATCTCTGAAGCTCTGTAGATGTGGATCTCTGATCGGCTTAGAATGGCTTCAATGTCGTCTTGTCTTTTGGTTCAACGTACAGACGAAAGCCCGTGAGTAAAAAGGAATCGAAAACGTCAGAAATCAAATTACATTTCTGAGTTATCCGGAGATAGATTTTGAAAATGGTTGATTTGGAACATTTATGATCAATGTGTCTTCAAAAGGATAGAAACCGGACCTCAGAAATCAAACTACATTTCTGAGTCATAAATGGCGGATTATATTTTGACAATGGATGATTTCACAAGTTTACAGCATCGGTGACCTTGACATTGACCTTCAATCAGGTCTAAAGTCATACCGTTGTGCAACACTCATCGACCCCTACCTACATACAAAGTTTCATCAAGATCGGGCGAAATTTTTTTGACCGTATCACATCGACGATTTTTCCAACTTTGAAGACACGTGACTCGATAACCAGGACGGATTTCAAAAAAACTGGCCTGACCAAATTTAGATATTGTTCCATATTATCAGAATCCGAAGGAATTTCGAAGATCGGATCACAAACGGCGGAGGAGATAGATTTTGAAAATGGATGATTTCGCAACTTTGGAGTGGCCTTGACCTTGCCCTTCAATCATGTCAAAAGACATACCGTCGTGCATCCCTCATCGACATCTATCCACATACCAAGTCTCAAGATCGGCGAATTTTTTTTTTTTGACCGTATCACATCGATGATTTTTCCAACTTTGAAGACACGTGACTCGATAACCAGGACGAATTAAAAAAAACCGGCCCGACCAAATTTAGATATTGTTCCATATTATCAGAATCCGAAGGAATTTTGAAGATCGGATCACAAACGGCGGAGGAGATAGATTTTGAAAATGGACAATTTAGCAACTTTGGAGTGACCCTGACGTTGACCTTGACCTTCAATTGGGTCAAAGGTCATACCGTCGTGCATCCCTCATCGAGATCTACCCACATACCAAATATCAAGAAAATAGGAAGAAAAAAATGGGGACGTACGTACGGACATCGAGACTGGTTTTATTAGGTCATCTCGTTAGAGATGACCTAAAAACTGGCATTCATAAACTGGCATTCGTCTGTGTAGACGTGAACCAATTGCTGAATCCCACTTTTTGCTTCACGCACTTGCGATAATTAAACATATCCATTTATTACCTCCACCACCGAAGGTGAAGGAAGTTATGTTTTCACCCCTTTCTGTTTGTTTGTCTGTGTGCAGGATATTTCGAAAAGTTGTGGACGGATCCGGATTAAATTTTGGACACGTTGGGTGTGTGGCAAGGATGAACCGATTCGATTTTGGTGAAGATCAGCATCCGAATCCGGATGCGAGAATTATTTGATTTTTGAAGTGATTCTTCACCATTGAGAGATTTGGCCAAAAATGACGCACAGCATGATATTTAAACAAATGTATTTATTGGGCCCGATATGTTCTTGTGGATCAGGCATTACGTGATGGAGGTATGCTCTCTACCGAGTGCCCTTCCAGTCCATTTACAAGTACCTTGATGAACAGGTACATCAAGTGAATGGAAGAATGTGATGGTTCGGGTGGTGAGCTTGGGATACTAAGGTCCTGAGTTCAAATCCCGATCAGCTGTTGAATTAATACCAGGTGCGGTTAACTCAGCCTGTCATCCTTCCGAGGTCGGTAAAATGAGTGCCAGCATGTTGGTGTCCTGTGTCGGAGTGGCGACCCGTCCAGGATTGTGCCCAATAGCCAAGGAGACTGCTTCGAGCAGCACCAACACTCTACACAGAGTATGGTCCCAATGGATGGATGGATGGATGTTACAGGGTGGCCTGAAAGTCGTTTTATCCCTCTCCAATAAAACATTCATTTTTAAACTCTTTTAATATCGAGGTTTTATTGTGCAGCACCTACAGTAATTAATCAGTCATTGTATCTGTACGCACTCCATCATTCTCCGGTGGGGGAGGCAGAGAGCAGGGTGAGAGAGATTTAACAGGTGTAAAGTAACTCAGGCCACCCTGTCGGGCATAATTTCAGTTATATTCGTCAATTCCAACCAGCAGGGTCTTTAAATGGCAGAGATAAGTTCACGACTTAACAGCCTGGAGAAAGAAAAACGAATGAAACTCAACAGCACAAGCTGCAAACTACTCAAATCGGGTCTCAACCAAACTGGGTCACTTTAGGTACCAGCAAAAAAAAAAACAACAAAAAAACTACAGTAATTCGATTGTTCGTAGTCAACGGGTATGCCTCCGCTCTCCCGCACAAACACTTGAGTATTGACATATTTGACCCTTGACCTTTATCATATCTGGCCCAAAATCTAATCACTTAATTTCCCTGTCTTACTTTACCCTTTTACCAAGGTCAGGTATGGGAGCATGTGCCAGAACAGCGCGTCGCTGCATCCACTTTCCGCCGGTACTCCAGGGGCCTCCGTCTGGCCATCCCCCAGGCAGATGCCAGGCCCATCCCCATCTCCTTGAGATGATGGTCAACCTGCTGCAACCATGAGGCACGTGGTCGGCCCACTGGCCTCCTCCACTCATGAGACTCCCTCGCTGAGAGAATCTGGTGAGCAGGATCAGCGTCAGGAAAACGAGCCACATATCCATACAGCCGCAACTGACGCTCACGGACTATGCAGGTAACAAATCTCATCCGAGTCTCTCTCAGCAACCGCTCGTTGGACACAAAATCCGACCAGCGATAGCCAAGGATTCTCCGAAGAGACCTGGTACCAAAGGAATTAAGTCTCCGTCTCAGATCCTTGGTCAGAGTCCAAGTCTCGCATCCATAGAGCAAGACTGGAAGCACCAAGGACCTGAAAACTCGGACTTTTGTCCTCCCGCACAGGTACCGGCAGCGCCACACCCCATGATCCAGTGAATCCATGACTCCCCAGGCCCGACCCAGACGTCTATTGACCTCTGACTCGCAGCCAGAAGAGACATGAATATCACTGCCAAGGTAAGTGAATCTCTCCACGACCTCAACATCCTCACCACAAACAGACACAGACAGGACAGCAGCATCCAAGATGTCACCGAAAGCCTGGATCTTCGTTTTGACCCAAGAAACCCGTAATCCCAACGGCTCCGACTCCTCATTCAGCACCTCGAGGGCCCCCAAGAGGATGTCTAAAGTCTCCGCAAAGATGACTGCATCATCTGCAAAATCAAGGTCCGAGATCTTGACATTGCCAAACGATGCACCGCAACTTGATCTCTCTGACATCCTCCCTAAAATCCAGTCCATACAAGTGCTGAAAAGTGTGGGGGCCAGTACACATCCCTGACGAACTCCAGTAACAACTGGAAATAAGTCAGAGATGGTACCACCACACTTCACAGCACTCTCAGTACCAGAGTAGAGTTCAGACATCAGATCGATCAGTTTTGGTGGCACCCCACGAAGACCAAGAATCCTCGAGAGGACATCCCGATTCACTGAATCGAACGCTTTTCAGAGATCAACATAGGCTGCAAGCAGCCCCTGCCGAAACTCTCGTCTGCGTTCGGTGAGGACAGGAAGTGCAAGGATACGGTTAATCATTGACCTCTTTGGTGTTAAGCCTGACTGCTCTGGACGCTGGTGCTCAAGCAGATGGTGGCGAACCCTATCAAGAATTATCCGAGCAAAGACCTTGCCCGGCACTGAGAGCAGCGTCACCCCTCGGTAGTTGTTGCAGTCTTGGCGATCACCCTTCCCTTTCCAGAGAGGGACAACAAGGCCCCTCTTCCAGTCAGTTGGGATGATGCCTGTGTTCCAGGCAGAGCACAAAACTGCATGCAACGACACGAGTGCAGCATTTCCACCAGCCTTGAGAAGTTCAGCATGGATGCCACAGATCCCTGGAGCTTTGCCCCGTTTCAACTGGTTCACCGCAGCCCGTGTTTCCACAAGCGATGGTGGACCACAGTTGATTCGAGGGTCAGCAACAGGGATTGTAACACCCTTGACGTCCAACTCGACAGCTAGGGGATCAGCCTGGTACAACCGCTCAAAGTAACCGGTCCAGCGGGCCTTCACTTCAGACTCCTCTGTCAAGAGCCTACCACTCTCTGCTCGAACTGCAGTGCTCCGAGGGATGGGCTTGGATGAACGTAATGCGCGAATTCCCCTGTAAGCGGGACGAGAATCACCCGTCCACAGGTGATGCTCTACCCCTCACAGATTCCTTGCACATAGGCCTCCTTGTCCACCCTCCGTGCACGTACAGTTTTACGCCTCAGCTCCCTGAACAGCTCAGCTCTGCCATTCAGCCTGGCCCTGCGACTCTGGTCAATGGTATCCAGTGTCCCTTGAGACAAAATTCTTCTTTGCCCTGCGGTGAGCTCCAAGGCATCCACCGGCAACATCAAGGACGGTGGTCTTGAAGGCGCTCCACAACTCTTCAGGACCCCCCAAAGCACCCAGACCCCCCCAAGTGTCCACTCAGCCTGTTTGCAAACTCCTCAGCTACTCTCTCATCCCTGAGCTTGGCAACATCCAGCCTAGGCTGGGATGGTACCATTCTCCAGGATTTAAGGTGCAGCTTTAGAGTTGCTACTTAGTCAGGTCAGGTTCGATCTGGTTTCTTTTTACCAAGATTGATGAAATTCTGTCCAATATTTCTTGAGTTATCATGTAAACAAAAATCCGGACGGACAGAGGGACGGAGGAACAACCCAGAAACATAATGCCTCTGGCACCCTTGGTGTGGAGATGATCAGATGATCATCTATGACGTCAAATGAAAATGTCCAAGTGCACTTACGTATTGTTGCCTTTGACCGGATCAACCAGAATGATAACACCCCACACCAGTAAGGCTGCAAAACATGAATCATCGTTGTGCACCATAATACATCGAATAATGGCAAAAAAACAAAACAAAAACAAACAATCAGAACCATGGATCCAATGCTTTGAAGGCAAGAAACAGTGAAATTGAGGAAGCAATGGGAGCATCTGGAGCACAGGCAGTGATGAAGAACAGGCAGAAGAGTTGGGGGTGCGTGGAGGGGTGGGGGAGTTGGGGGTGCATGGAGGGGTGGGGGAGTTGGGGGTGCGTGGAGGGGTGGGTGAGTTGGGGGTGCGTGGAGGGGTGAGGGAGTTGGGGGTGCGTGGAGGGGTGGGTGAGTTGAGTGGTGGAGGGGTGGGTGGGTGAGTTGAGTGGTGGAGGGGTGGGTGAGTTTGGGGTTGGAGGGGTGGAGGGGTGGGTGGGTGAGTTGGGGTTGGAGGGGTGGGTGGCGAGCTGAGTGGTGATGATGGGGCGAGCTGAGTGCTGAAGGCGGCGAGCGATCCGATGGCGATGGGCGCGATGATCGATGGCGATGCGGCGATCAAAGGATGAGCTACCGATCAAAGTGATGCGCACCGATCAAAGTGATGCGCACAAGATCAGCATGATGCACCGATCAAAGTGATGCCACCGATCAGCGATGCGCGTGATCAAAGTGATGCGTGAACCAAAGTGATGCGCGGATCAAAGCGATGGCGCATCAGCGATGCGTATTCAAAAGTGATGGCGCGCGATCCAAAATCGATGCGATGCGCGATCAAATGATGGGCGCGATCAAAATCGATGCGCGATCAAATCGATGGGCGGCGATCAAAATCGATGGGCAAGATCAAAATCGATGGCGCGATCAAATCGATGGCGCGATCAAATCGATGCGGGCGATCAAATCGATGCGCAAGATCAAACGATGGGCATGATCCAGGCGATGATCAAAACGATGCGCGATCAAAATCGATGCGCGCGATCAAAACGATGCGCATGATCAAAACGATGCGCGCAAGATCAAAATGATGGCGGCGATCAAATGATGGCAATGATTCCAAAGATGGCGATCAAAACGATGGCGTTATTCAAAATCGATGCGCGGGCGATCAGATGGGATGATCAAACGATGGCGCGATCAAAATGCGCGATGGGTGACGATGGCGATCAAATGATGGGTGATCATGAGGGGTGGAGGGGTGGGTGAGTGGGGTTGGAGAGGGGTGGGTGAGTTGAATGGTGGAGGGGTGGGTGAGTTGGGGGTGGAGGGGGTGGGTGGGTGAGTTGGGGGCGGAGGGGTGGGGGAGTTGGGGCAGAGGGGTGGGGGAGTTGGGGGTGGAGGGGTGGGGGTGGGGGGGCACGAGGAAACGTGACGGGCCAAAGGTGTAAAGGAAACGTCCCGAGTTTGTGAACGGTGTGCAAGTCCTCTGGAAGGTAGGCACGACGGTAGCGGTACGTACCGAAGGAAAACGTCTCCATGGCGATGGTCCCGTATCGCATGGGTAGACGTGGCCGCTTGTTGGCCTGTGCGTGCACGAAGATGCCAGAAGCCACGAGGGACACGCCCAGGGCGATCCGGCAGGGAGTACAACCTTTCACAAAACTCTTAATTTTACCGTCAAGAGGCTCGACGGACATGGTGACCGTGACCTGTGTGGGAGGAAAACGAGCGGTTACTGAGAAGCAACGAAAAAAAAAAATGTGGAAAATAACAATCGTCCGACGAATAATTAATTGTTCAGGATCATTGTCAGGAGGGCTCATTGTTGGCCTGTTGGGGAGACCGAAGGACGGAGGTGAAGCGGATTTCTGACATATCAACGTGAACACACATTTCAAACCCTCCCTCGTTGTAAACATACTCGCGAATCGTCCTTGCCGAGATGGACGGAAGTACTTCCGGTTGTGAGGAAAATTTTTATCGGATGATCTATTTTAAACGAAGTCGATACAAGCGCTGCGAAGACAGATGAGGTAAATAAAACGAGCTGCACATCGGACTTGATGCTTCGAATGTTGAGCGGAAATGTGAACCCGAAAGTAATTGAGAAAGTAACACACAGGCCTCAGCGCTTTGTTTGTTTTTTTTTACATCAAAATCCGTGTTTCGCGTCTTGAGGGTTGAACAGTTCTCGTGAAAGGTTTGTGCACGTGACCATGATTAGCCAATAATAGAGACGTTTGGACACGATGCTCCATATTTGGGCGGTGCATGAATCTTCGAAATCGATGTCGCTCTTTTTCCACATGTGGTTTTATCATGTAATATTGAAAGGGCACTTGGGAGAGCACGTGCATGACGTGCTCAAAATGATGCGGACACCCCGTCTAATTATAGTCCAGCGGAAATGTGAAAAAGCATGTTGTGGCGTCATTATGAAGTTTTTTTTTTGTTGTTGATTCATCATCTCTGAGCTATCCTGAATCACAATCAGCCATGTGCCAGACTCGCACCCTTCAGGATTTTTTTTTCCATTTCCTCTTCCTTCCCTCCACCTTCCTCTTCCTTCCCTCCCTCCACCTTCCTCTTCCTTCCCTCCACCTTCCCCTCCTCCCTCTTCCTTCCCTCCACCTTCCCCTCCTCCCTCTTCCTTCCATTCCATCTATCTCTCTTCCTTCCCTTCCTCCCTCCACCTTCTTTCCCTTTACTCCACCTTCCTCTTCCTTCCTTTCCCTCCCTCACTTTTCCTTCCCTTTCTTCTCTCCTCCCTTCCCTCCCTTCCTTCATTTCCCCCCTCCTCCCTTCCCTCCCTTCCTTCACTTCCCCCTCCCTCTTCCTTCCCTCACTCACTCTTCCTTCCTCCTTCCCTTCCTCCATCCCTCTTCCTTCCTCCTTCCCTTCCTCAATCCCTCTTCCTTCCTCCTTCCCTTCCTCCATCCCTCTTCCTTCCTCCATCCCTCTTCCTTCCTCCATCCCTCTTCCTTCCTCCTTCCCTCCCTCACTCTTCCTTCCCTCCCCCCTAATATTCCCATCAGCGAAGCCACGGGTTGTATTTACTAGTAAATATAAAATACTAGAAATTCCACCTTTAGAGGTGAAAAACAAAATGGCTGCCACCAACTTTCGATAAATTCAGTTTTGGGCTAAATCTTCACTTCTAACCATAGAGACTCCTATAGAGAAGGACTGGAACGTCACGATCTTGGGGTTTGTAACTAGAGTCTGAAGGACTAACTTGAGTCCGGGGCTAAAATGACTTCTAGAAGGGCTAGAGACACGATTTCGGGATCCATATCGGGGTTTTTGAGGACGGCAAGTTCAATAGTGTCATTTTCAACACCATCTGAGGTCATCTTCAAGGTCAAAAGGTCATATTTCAAGGTCAAATTACTGAATTTTAGTATTTTTTGCCCGTTTTTGTGTCTAACTCGTAGAGGAAAACTTGTAAATTCTATGACAAAACATGACATTGTGCACCTACTGCACCTACTTGCTGATTTCTATCATCGTTAACTAATGTATGTTTTGTTTGTTTCTCTTTCAGAAACTGTCCCGCTGGTGATCTCACAGGATATTTGTGTTGTTTCCTGCTTTGGTGACAATATGCCACGTCATTGCAGTTGCTTTGGTTGTAGAGGAAACTATGATGGGACGCCTTATGTAAAGGTCATATCCTTCCCAAAAGATCCTGAGGAGAGGGAGAGATGGATATTGGCAATGCCAAATGAGAAAGAAAGCTTGAGGTGCTTAAAGGAGATATATATATATATATATATATATATATATATATATATATATATATATATATATATTTGTGAGATTTCAATTGTGATTGGGTGTCAGTTAGGGGTGGCAAACGACCCAAAGAACCCCCATCAATATTTCCTGGAGTACCGAAATCGGCTTTGAAGCAGGTGACCTCAGCCCCACGCCCAACATCATCTTCTACGTCAGAATCAAGAGCTAAGAAGATGCAGGCAGCTGATGAGGCTGCAGACAATATCCAAGATTTCGACCACGTCTGTGCTAAAATCAGCTCCTATTTTCCTGGCTTTAACATCATAAAAGACCAGGAAAACCTTTACCTATCAAGAACTGATACTACTGGACAAACTGTCAAGCAGTTCTTTCATTTCCAACAAGTTCACTCACCTTTTGGATTTCTATTCTTGAATAGAGTTGAGAAAGATGGCATTGAGGTGCCCAAACGACTTTTTCCTTTGCAGAAGAACAGCCTGCTCTCAAAATGGTCCCAGGTTAGATCCATAACTGACCAGGTTAACATCTATGAATACACAAGCAAGGAAATTCTTCAGCTTGTAATAAGCCAGCTCTGTTGGATGACTTAGGCAAAGAGCTTCCTCATTTCACCTTCCTTCTGTCGCAGCTGCATCTTATGTTCAAACCTCTTGATCGTCGCCAATTTGATACTGATACTATGATTTTCACAATACGGCTTCGCAACATATCACCCAGTGCATACAAAATGATTCGTCGATCCGGATTAATCATTCTACCATCAACAAAAAAGGTAAAACAGATGCTTGCTAGTAGTCAGCAGGACTCCAACCTCAAAACTTTGTTGAACCAGCTTAAACTACAGCAGCGTTTGGTCAATTTAATGTTTGACGAGGTAAAGCTGGTCGAGACATTGCGATTTTCTGGAGGGCATGTTGTAGGATATGCTCAAAATGCAGCAGCGGGTGGTGAACACGAAATACTTGCTTCACATGCTATGGTTGTTGAAGTTGCCTGCCATTTCGGTGGTCCACGCTATATTCTACGCATTTTGCCCTACAAAAAACTAACTGCCGATCAGCTGAAGGAACTCCTTATCGAAGCTGCATCAGCTGTAGTTGGTGCTGGCGGTACTGTGATTTCTTTGATGTGACAATTGCAATACCAACCGCAGTGTTTATTCAAAACTTGAAGGACCAGGAAGTTGCCAAGTGCTGTCAATTCAAGAGCAATCTATGTTCTTAGTGTACGACTACGTGCACATCTTCAAAAATGTTCGCAACAACTGGATTACTGTTGATGGCAAGACACTCTCATTTGTCGTAGATGGTAATGAGTACAAAGCTTACTGGGGTGATATTCAGAAGGTTTATGAGATCGACCGGGCTACTCCTATTCACTTAACCAAGCTGACGCACACCGCTGTTTTCCCCAAGCCCCTTCAACGCCAGAGCGTACCATTGGTATGCCAAGTGTTTAATGAGAAGACTGTCGCTGCTTTCAAGACCTTCAAGGATGCACTGGGCATCAGCGAAGGCACAATCATCCTCACCCAGATAATGAGTGAGTGGTTCAAGATGATGAACGTGAAAGACCGTTTCTCAGCTATTCATCTGCGCGACGAATCCAGACAGCCTTTGACAGCAGACTGTACAAGTTTCACTAGGCTGGAGCAGGCCTGCCAAATTATATCTACCTGCGCATGGCAAGGAGGTGGTTGTCATAAGCTGAAGCTAACTCAGCAAACTGCTGAAGCCTTCACTGTGTCCACACGTAATAATGTGGATGCTGCCAAATTGCTTCTGGCAGAGAAATACTTTGACTACGTTCTTCCTGCTCTATTTGCAGATGAAGCCTTGGAAAAGTTTTTCGGCCAAGCCAGGCAAAGAAGCGGTGGAAACTTCTACATTGACGTAGTTGATATTATGGCTGCAGCTAAAATTGTAAATTTGCAAACACTCATTAAGCATGACATTATGCCCAAATCTAGTTCTCGTGTGATTGATTGCGACAAGAACTGTACAACTTCCATAAATCCAGATGAGCGAAGTGAACTCATTGACGAGATTACTCCTCAAGACACTCAGGATCTCTTGGGGTCTGACGATGCCCTTAAGCATAAAGTAGTTTATTTGGCCGGACACCTTGTTCATAAATATGGCGATTGCACTAGTATGGAGGAGATCATTGATGATAAAGATGGTAACGAGGTGTCATCTGAGTTTCTAGATAATTTGAATAGAGGTGGATTGAGTGTGCCGACTATGTCAACCATCTTTTTTGTACATAATGCCTATAATTTGTATGACAAGACTAAAATGCGTTGCCGATTTCATTTTGCTGAGCTGTTATCCTCTGTAGATGCACCTTTAGCTAGTAGTAATGCTGCATGTACTACTTTAGCTAACATTCTATTGAAAGCTCATGTCCTCAATGTAAGTGACAAAGAAAAAGCTTTGGGATGCCTCAGGAGGCAAGAAAAGCTCCCCAACTAGTGATAGACATAGACATAGTTGTAATAGGCGTAGTGTTGTGACATGCATATAATGTTTATGTAATACGATATATGACAATAAATATCAAAGTTTGACAGCTCTACACACTTGCATCTTATTACAATCAGCCATCTCTCACCGTTTATGAGTTAGACACAAAAACGGGAAAAAAAAACCAAAATTCAGTAATTTGACCTTGAAATATGACCTTTTGACCTTGAAGATGACCTCAGGTGGTGTTGAAAATGACACTATTGAACTCGCCGTCCTCAAAAACCCCGATATGGATCCCGAGATCGTGTCTCTAGCCCTTCCAGAAGTCATTTTAGCCCCGGACTCAAGTTAATCCTTCAGACTCAAGTTACAAACCCCGAGCATGGGAGGTTCCAGTCCTTCTCGAAAGGAGTCTATGAGTGAAGTTGAAATTAAAAAATAATTTTTGAATGTTTTAAATTTTTGACCTGTTTTGAACTTAACTTTTTTGTAGCACATCAACATTAAAGTTTTTGGTGCAAGTTATTTTTAAGAAGCTTGCCATTCATTTAATATGTGTACCTAGGATGCTGATATTTGGCATGGAGGTTCCTTTTGAGGTCGCCTGTTTGAAGAACAGAGAGCTATAGCGATACCCCCGGCGTGAGCGTCAGCGTGAAAATGTTAAAGTTTTTGGTGCAAGTTATTTCCTTTCTAATGTTTTTATCTACCACACTATTTTTTACTGGTTACAATATACAAATACATATATTGCTTTAAAATTATTTGGATCAGACTTCACTGCAATGCTTTATAAAAAATATTATTAGACTTGTCTTTTAAAAACGATAAATGTATAAACAGGTGAGCATTGGGTGGCTTTGACACCAACTCTCTTTTTTTTTTTAATCATTTACCACCATCCACCCATTGTTCACTGTAAACAAGTGATCTTCCCAATTAGCACCGAATTGCATTTCCTGCATTCTTCCTCCTCTGTGTTTCCTGATTCTTCCTTCTTGTATTTCACACGCTCATTGCATTCAGTGAAGTACAATGCTTTTCCTATTCACAATCTAGTATGGTGCTTCTTGCATGCGAGCAGTACGTGCAGCACAAAGGACGTTTTGCACGCACAGGGAGGGGCTGAAGGCACCTTCCGCATCTCTTGCACACGAGGGGTGGAGTGAGGGCTGCGTTGAAGGCTCAATCAGGGACAGCAGCATTTTCCATAAG
Organism: Eptatretus burgeri; assembly: GCF_056783735.1. Classification (NCBI taxonomy): domain Eukaryota; kingdom Metazoa; phylum Chordata; class Myxini; order Myxiniformes; family Myxinidae; genus Eptatretus; species Eptatretus burgeri. The sequence continues at coordinate 19,671,878 of NC_140973.1, forward strand.
TTGTATTGTGGCCACAACCCCCATCAGGTGCACACCAATGAGAAAGAGGCTCGCACGAGACAGGATTCAAGAAAGCGATATCCTGAGAGGAGAAGAAAGCCCAGAGTGTGAATGGAGCAGAGTCACCTCAAACCTTGCACGGCATGGAGCAGAAAGGAGTGCGGAGGAGAGAGAGGAAGGAGCCCATAGTGTGGAGGAGAGCAGAAAAGAAAGCCCAGAATGCAGCTGGGTTTATGTAGAACTGCGAGTCCCAGGTGCACAGCAGAAATGGAGGATCTCCAGAGAGGACTTGCCTACTGGTGCTGGAACCCTTAGAGATATAGCTGCGCATCTCACTGTACCGCATCACCCTTCCACCACCAATCTTACCCATCCTCCCACCCCTACCCCCACCCCCAGTTTATTTGGACCGGCACAGCCCCGTTGGGTTGTGTGAGGTGAGAGAAGGAGTTGACCCCCTGCTCCGTTCTTTTCTTTCTCTCTTTTTCTTGTCTTCTTCCCAAATTGAATGATGGCCATATGTCTTTTGTCTAAGAATATGTATTAGGGTTAAGTCTACTCTCCTGTGCCTTTTCGTTGTTAATACTCGCTTTAATGATTACTTGCTTGGTGAATAAAGAGCTGTAAATAATGTGCTTTTCACCATTGCTTGCTTGTGTATGTGTGTAAATGAATAGATTGTTGGTTGATCTTTCCAATCTGTCTCTGTTGTCCTTGCCTCCATTGGTCCAACATAGTCCACATGTATTCTTAGCTGGGAAGTTGTACCCCACCGACTGGCTCTACATGTTAGCCGGTGCGTACTTGGCATCTCTGCTCCGCTGCACCTGATCAGATAAGAAAAGACAAGTACATATTGAGGGCACGAGCCCCCTTTGATCATACCAATCCAACGGAAATGTAACACATGAAGTAGAACTTTGCCAGGATTGACAGTAATAATAGGCATTTGTGGTTGACTTGCAACCCACCAGGTTGCTGGTGGCCTCAAGACCGGATGCTTAGGAGGAACCAGAGCACTTTCCCCTTGTGGCGAACCTCAAACCCTGGGCCATAACATTTGGTGTCAGTAGTGGGATTCCAACCTGACACTAATTGCATAACAAGATTTTAGGATATCAATTCATTCCTTCGTTATACAAGAAGTTTTAATTTCTGCCTCTCCTGTAGCTTTGATCGAATGATTATATACTGTTAAGTATACTCATAGTATTGTTGTGGGCTGGGGGTCGGTGGCGAGAACGACTATTAGGTGGGGCAGTTTACGCCGTCTCCCACCAGACTCCCCGGAATTTATAGGCCGTCGCTCCGGATAACTCTGAAGCCAGCGGGTCGATTAATCGACCGTGAAACACCAATGTCTCGACCGCGTGGCATAGGGTTAATTGTCTAGATCCCAATATACCTAAATAACCACGCAGTCTTGGCTACTGGGGATTCACGCCCTCGGCACATCTTTCTCGAACCAGGTCACGCTACCGACTGCGGTCGAGTTCCAACTAACGACTACCAACTCCGGCTCGGTTGCAGCCGAGTGGTAACTGCCAAAGCCGTGCCGGCTAGGATTAACGGATTATTGGGGATAAAACCCCGTCTAAACTCAGACCATGCTGGACCAAATAAAGAATAGAAAGGGCGGAAACGAGCTGGGAACATTTCTAATAATTTATTTACAGTAAAATAAAGACACAGGGCAGACTTATCGCGAATATGCAATGCAGTATTTACAATGATGAAATAAACACTGAAACAATTCTACTGATAGACGGGCCCACACGCACACACACACAAAAATAAAAGAAACCCTGTAGTTCTTTATTGGACCCTCCAGCCGATGAGAGAGAGACGAGCCAGGGGTCAGAGTCCGAATGGGTACCTGGCCGTCGGAGAAAGGGGGTACTCCGTGCTGCGGCACCTGCCAATGGTCGTCGGCCTGGTCCCAGTCACACGTGGGGGACTCGTTCTTGGCAGAGCTCAGGTTGTGAATGGTCGGGGTCCACAGAACTCTTCCCGTAACAACCACCATGATGAACATGACCACTCCAGAACTCCAGTACTTCTTCTCAGAGCGTGCTGGGGGATCTTTATCCACCTCCCTCGTGAAACACACACAGCTCTCACACTGCTCTGCTCTCGCACTGCCCTGCTCTCAGACACCACCAGCGCCAACGACAACAACCCTCCGAGTCTCCGAGATATATATCTCCTCCCACAAGTGGAGGGGCCTTGGCGAGAATCATCTCGCTGTCCGTCCCTCATTGGCCCACGGCCGCACCCCACCGGGCGGAGCCGTGGCCCCTGTTCGGAGACCCCACATTCTCCATGTGGCTCCGCTCTCGAAGAGTAACAGTATCCATGTTGCGTTGGTGCAAGAGTTAAAACGTTTGTGGAAGGAGCGTTGGTGGGAGCGGCAAAGAACGGCTGCAAGACCCTGCCCTGGCAAGTCAGAATGCTTGTGGACAGCGGGTGGGTAGTGAATCGTGATGGGGGAAGGATCATGCAAATGGGATGGTTATTCGATGGCTCGCCGGATGGTAGATGGTGGGTTCGTGGATGTAAAGATTTAATAACCAAACTAAAGACGTCACAACGCATGTTTTTGAGCCTCCCACGAAACAAAAAGGAAAGGGATCCTGACTACACACGTACTTACCGGCAGAACTAACTTTGGGACCTGACAACACATGAACTTACCGGCCTAACTAACTTTGGGACCTGACAACACATGAACTTACCGGCCTAACTAACTTTGGGACCTGACTACACAGGAACTTACCAGCATAACTAACTTTGGGACCTGACAACACATGAACTTACCGGCCTAACTAACTTTGGGACCTGACTACACATGAACTTACCGGCATAACTAATTTGGGAACTGACTACACATGAACTTACCGGCATAACTAACTTTGGGACCTGACTACACATGAACTTACCGACATAACTAACTTTGGGACCTGACTACACATGAACTTACCGGCATAACTAATTTGGGAACTGACTACACATGAACTTACCGGCATAACTAACTTTGGGACCTGACTACACATGAACTTACCGGCATAACTAACTTTGGGACCTGAATGTTGAGTGTGCATGGTTTCCACATCTGTAACAGTATTATATTGAAACGTGAGATTCATACTTTTTTTGTTACTTCAAATTTTTCTCCGAATTATTTAAGATATACAGAGTACTCAATGGTGATTTGGTTCACGTTTTAAAAATCCTACAGGGGTGCAAGTATGTCTTCATGTACCTACAAAATAATCAATACGAATAAAAGGGTGTGTGTGTGTGTGTGTGTGTGTGTGTGTGTGTGTGTGTGTGTGTGTGTGTGTGTGTGTGTGTGTGTGTGTGTGTGTGTATACATACTGCATGCAGGCCTTTACCAAATACCATTAGTTTTGATCCTTCCCCCCTTTCCCTCCCTCTTCCTTCCCCCCTTTCCCTCCCTCTTCCTTCCCCCTTCCCTCCCTCCCTCTTCCTTCCCCCTTCCCTCCCTCTTCCTTTCCCCCTTCCCCCTTCCCTCCCTCTTCCTTTCCCCCCTTACCCCCTTCCCTCCCTCTTCCTTTCCCCCTTCCCCCTTCCCTCCCTTCCCCCTTCCCTCCCTCTTCCTTTCCCCCCTTACCCCTTCCCTCCCTCTTCCTTTCCCCCTTCCCTCTTCCTTCCCCCTTCCCTCCCTCTTCCTTCCCCCTTTCCCTCCCTCTTCCTTCCCCCTTCCCCTCCCTCTTCCTCCCCCTTCCCCTGCCTCTTCCTTCCCCCTTCCCCTCCCTCTTCCTTCCCCCTTCCCCTCCCTCTTCCTTTCCCCCTTCCCTCCCTCTTCCTTCCCCCTTCTCTCCCTCTTCCTTCCCCCCTTCTCTCCCTCTTCCTTCCCCCTTCTCTCCCTCTTCCTTCCCCCTTCTCTCCCTCTTCCTTCCCCCTTCCCTCCCTCTTCCTTCCCCACTTCTCTCCCTCTTCCTTCCCCCTTCTCTCCCTCTTCCTTCCCCCATTCCCTCCCTCTTCCTTTCCCCCCTTCCCTCCCTCTTCCTTTCCCCCCTTCCCTCTCTCCCACTGTCAGGTCAGGTTCGATCTGTGACCTGCTACAGGTACCATGTAAACCTGTACTAACCTGTTCCATGGTCGGGTTGTCGGCGACTAAACCGTCTCCCCCACCAGGTTTTCTGGTGAGGAGGGTGTTTGGATATGGACACCCAGCAGGATTAAAAACAAAACCTGTCAAAGGGCGGAGGAGCTCCTTGTGAGCCAACGGCCATCCATATCTAGTGCCCTACTGTGTCTGCGGACGTCCTCCTGCAGTTGGGTCACTTCTTATTAGGAGGTTGGTGGCAGGATTTGCACTCCGGCCACCGTAAAACCCTTCATTCCGCAAAACGCAAAAACGCTAAAAAATCTGAAAACCCACTCCGTGGGAGTACCTCCTGTGCAGCTTCCCTTCGCAGGGCAGCTCACCGGATGACGGGATTGGGGCAAAGCCTTCGGGACCCCCAATCTTTGATAGGAGGGAAACCACGGGGTAACATCCCTGGGTCAGATTGCGGGAGAGTGTGTCGGAGTGGTGCTGAAGTGTCGTCCACCAGACGGCGGTCTCCTTGGGTTAACCTGAGGCGGTCCCTTCGGGTGGGTGCCTGGAATGTCCTATCCCGAAGAGAGGATGATCACCTGTCTCTGTTATCATCTGAGCTCAAGCGTTTGGACATCGGGATTGCAGCTCTCTCTGAGGTTCGGAGACCGGATTGCGGCGAGATAATGGTGGGTGGTTACACCTACTATTGGTCTGGTCGCTCTGATGGTTACCATACCCAAGGAGTTGCTGTAGCTGTGTCCAATAAGCTGACCCCAATGATAATTGAGGTAACACCGGTCAACGAGCGTATTATGAGATTAAGGATTCGTCACTCCTTAGGTGTCATTTCCCTGGTCTCTGTTTATGCTCTGACTGAGGCGAGTGATCTCACCGTGAAGGATGCATTCTACGCCACGCTCGAGTCTGTGGTTGATCAGTGCCCCAGACGAGATACACTTCTAGTCTTGGGGGATTTCAATGCATCGACTGGAACTGATAGGGACGGTTATGAGGTGTGTGTTGGTCCCCATGGGTCAGGAACTATGAACCAGAATGGCACTAAGTTCCTTGACTTTGCAAGAAGTCATGGACTTAGGGTGGCTGGTTCATGGTTTCAGCACCCACAAGCTCATCGCTGGACTTGGTATTCCAACGCTGGCGGTGTGGCAAAGGAGATTGACCATGTCCTCATTGACGGTCATTGGAGGATGATCCAGAACTGCAGGGTCTACCGGAGTGCTCAGTTCCTCAATACTGACCACAGGCTTGTTGTAGCAACTCTAAAGCTGCACCTTAAATCCTGGAGAATGGCACCATCCCAGCCGAGGCTGGATGTTGCCAAGCTCAGAGATGAGAGAGTAGCTGAGGAGTTTGCGAACAGGCTGAGTGGACACTTGGGGGGTCTGGGTGCTTTAGGGGGTCCTGAAGAGTTGTGGAGCGCCTTCAAGACCACCGTCCTTGATGTTGCCGGTGGATGCCTTGGAGCTCACCGCAGGGCAAAGAAGAATTTTGTCTCTCAAGGGACACTGGATACCATTGACCAGAGTCGCAGGGCCAGGCTGAATGGCAGAGCTGAGCTGTTCAGGGAGCTGAGGCGTAAAACTGTACGTGCACTGAGGGTGGACAAGGAGGCCTATGTGCGAGGAATCTGTGAGGGGGTAGAGCATCACCTGTGGACAGGTGATTCTCGTCCCGCTTACAGGGGAATTCGCGCATTACGTTCATCCAAGCCCATCCCTCGGAGCACTACAGTTCGAGCGGAGAGTGGTAGGCACTTGACAGAGGAGTCTGAAGTGAAGGCCCGCTGGGCCGGTTACTTTGAGCGGTTGTACCAGGCTGATCCCCCAACTGTCGAGTTGGACGTCAAGGGTGTTACAATCCCTGTTGCTGACCCTCGAATCAACTGTGGTCCACCTACGCTTGTGGAAACACGGGCTGCGGTGAACCAGTTGAAACGGGGCAAAGCTCCAGGGATCTGTGGCATCCATGCCGAACTTCTCAAGGCTGGTGGAAATGCTGCACTCGTGTCGTTGCATGCAGTTTTGTGCTCTGCCTGGAACACAGGCATCATCCCAACTGACTGGAAGAGGGGCCTTGTTGTCCCTCTCTGGAAAGGGAAGGGTGATCGCCAAGACTGCAACAACTACCGAGGGGTGACGCTGCTCTTAGTGCCGGGCAAGGTCTTTGCTCGGATAATTCTCGATAGGGTTCGCCACCATCTGCTTGAGCACCAGCGTCCAGAGCAGTCAGGCTTTACACCAAAGAGGTCAACGATTGACCGTATCCTTGCACTTCGTGTCCTCACCGAACGCAGACGAGAGTTTCGGCAGGGGCTGCTTGCAGCCTATGTTGATCTCGGTAAAGCGTTCGAGTCAGTGAATCGGGATGTCCTCTGGAGGATTCTTGGTCTTCGTGGGGTGCCACCAAAACTGATCGATCTGATGTCTGAACTCTACTCTGGTACTGAGAGTGCTGTGAAGTGTGGTGGTACCATCTCTGACTTATTTCCAGTTGTTACTGGAGTTCGTCAGGGATGTGTACTTGCCCCCACACTTTTCAGCACTTGTATGGACTGGATTCTAGGGAGGATGTCGGAGAGATCAAGTTGCGGTGCGTCATTTGGGAATGTCAAGATCTCGGACCTTGACTTTGCAGATGATGCAGTCATCTTTGCGGAGACTTTAGACATCCTCTTGGGGGCCCTCGAGGTGCTGAATGAGGAGTCGGAGCCGTTGGGATTACGGGTTTCTTGGGTCAAAACTAAGATCCAGGCTTTCGGTGACATCTTGGATGCTGCTGTCCTGTCTGTGTCTGTTTGTGGTGAGGATGTTGAGGTCGTGGAGAGATTCACTTACCTTGGCAGTGATATTCATGTCTCTGCTGGCTGCGAGTCAGAGGTCAATAGACGTCTGGGTCGGGCCTGGGGAGTCATGGATTCACTGGATCATGGGGTGTGGCGCTGCCGGTACCTGTGCGGGAGGACAAAAGTCCGAGTCTTCAGGTCCTTGGTACTTCCAGTCTTGCTCTATGGGTGCGAGACTTGGACTCTGACCAAGGATCTGAGACGGAGACTTAATTCCTTTGGTAACAGGTCTCTTCGGAGAATCCGTGGCTATCGCTGGTCGGATTTTGTGTCCAACGAGCGGTTGCTGAGAGAGACTCGGATGAGATTTGTTACCTGCATAGTCCGTGAGCGTCAGTTGCGGCTGTATGGACATGTGGCTCGTTTGCCTGACTCTGACCCTGCTCACCAGATTCTCTCAGCGAGGGAGTCTCATGAGTGGAGGAGGCCAGTGGGTCGACCACGTGCCTCATGGTTGCAACAGGCTGACCATCATCTCAAGGAGATGGGGATGGGCCTGGCATCTGCCTGGGGGATGGCCAGACGGAGGCCCCTGGAGTACCGGCGGAAAGTGGACGCAGCGACGTGCTGTTCTGGCACATGCTCCCATACCTGACCTGACCTGACCTCCCTCCCTCTTTCTTCCTTCCCCCCTTCCCTCCCTCTTTCTTCCTTCCCTCCCTCTTCCTTCCCCCCTTCCCTCCCTCTTCCTTCCCCCCTTCCCTCCCTCTTTCTTCCCCCCTTCCCTCCCTCTTCGTTCCGCCTTCCTCTTCCTTCCCTTCCTCCCTCTTCCTTCCCTATTCCTTCCCTTCCCTCCCTCTTCCTTGTCTTGCCTCCCTCCCTCCCCTCTTCCTTCCCTCCCTCTTCCTCCCCCCTTTCCCTCCCTCTTCCTTCCCCCTTCCCTCCCTCCCTCTTCCTTCCCCCTTCCCTCCCTCTTCCTTTCCCCCTACCCCCTTCCCTCCCTCCCTTCCCTCCCTCTTCCTTTCCCCCTTACCTCCCTCTTCCTTTCCCCCTTCCCTCCCTCTTCCTTCCCCCATTCCCTCCCTCTTCCTTCCCCCATTCCCTCCCTCTTCCTTCCCCTTCCCCTCCCTCTTCCTTCCCCCTTCCCTTCCTCTTCCTTCCCCCTTCCCCTCCCTCTTCCTTCCCCCTTCCCCTCCCTCTTCCTTCCCCCTTCCCCTCCCTCTTCCTTTCCCCCTTCCCTCCCTCTTCCTTCCCCCTTCTCTCCCTCTTCCTTCCCCCTTCTCTCCCTCTTCCTTCCCCCTTCTCTCCCTCTTCCTTCCCCCCTTTCCCTCCCTCTTCCTTCCCCCCTTCCCTCCCTCTTCCTTCCCCCTTCTCTCCCTCTTCCTTCCCCCTTCCCTCCCTCTTTCTTCCTTCCCCCTTCCCTACCTCTTCCCTTCCTCTTCCTTCCCTCCTTGTTTCTTCCTTCCCCCTTCCCTCCCTCTTCCTTCCCCCTTCCCTCCCTCTTCCTCCCCCCTTCCTTCCCCCTTCCCTCCCTCTTCCTTCCCCGCTTTCCCTCCCTCTTCCTTCCCCCCTTCCCTCCCTCTTCCTTCCCCCTTCTCTCCCTCTTCCTTCCCCCTTCTCTCCCTCTTCCTTCCCCCTTCTCTCCCTCTTCCTTCCCCCTTCTCTCCCTCTTCCTTCCCCCCTTCTCTCCCTCTTCCTTCCCCCCTTCTCTCCCTCTTCCTTCCCCCCTTCCCTCCCTCTTTCTTCCTTCCCCCTTCCCTACCTCTTCCCTCCCTCCTTCTTTCTTCTTCCTTCCCCCTTCCCTCCCTCTTCCTTCCCCCTTCCCTCCCTCTTCCTTCCCCCTTCCCTCCCTCTTCCTTTCCCCCCTACCCCCTTCCCTCCCTCCCTTCCCTCCCTCTTCCTTTCCCCCTTACCTCCCTCTTCCTTTCCCCCCTTCCCTCCCTCTTCCTTCCCCCATTCCCTCCCTCTTCCTTCCCCCATTCCCTCCCTCTTCCTTCCCCCTTCCCCTCCCTCTTCCTTCCCCCTTCCCCTTCCTCTTCCTTCCCCCTTCCCCTCCCTCTTCCTTCCCCCTTCCCCTCCCTCTTCCTTCCCCCTTCCCCTCCCTCTTCCTTTCCCCCTTCCCTCCCTCTTCCTTCCCCCTTCTCTCCCTCTTCCTTCCCCCTTCTCTCCCTCTTCCTCCCCCCTTCTCTCCCTCTTCCTTCCCCCTTCCCTCCCTCTTCCTTCCCCCTTCCCTCCCTCTTCCTTCCCCCTTCTCTCCCTCTTCCTTCCCCCTTCCCTCCCTCTTTCTTCCTTCCCCCTTCCCTACCTCTTCCCTTCCTCTTCCTTCCCTCCTTGTTTCTTCCTTCCCCCTTCCCTCCCTCTTCCTTCCCCCTTCCCTCCCTCTTCCTCCCCCCTTCCTTCCCCCTTCCCTCCCTCTTCCTTCCCCCTTCCCTCCCTCTTCCTTCCCCCTTCCCTCCCTCTTCCTTCCCCCTTCTCTCCCTCTTCCTTCCCCCTTCTCTCCCTCTTCCTTCCCCCTTCTCTCCCTCTTCCTTCCCCCTTCTCTCCCTCTTCCTTCCCCCCTTCTCTCCCTCTTCCTTCCCCCCTTCTCTCCCTCTTCCTTCCCCCTTCCCTCCCTCTTTCTTCCTTCCCCCCTTCCCTACCTCTTCCCTCCCTCCTTCTTTCTTCCTTCCCCCTTCCCTCCCTCTTCCTTCCCCCTTCCCTCCCCCTTCCCTCCCTCTTCCTCCCCCTTCCCTCCCTCTTCCTCCCCCTTCCCTCCCTCTTCCTCCCCCCTTCCCTCCCTCTTCCTTCCCCCCTTCCTCTTCCTTCCCTTCCTCTTCCTTCCCTCTTCATTCCCTCCTTCCTTCCCTCCCTCCCCACTAATATTCCCATCAGTGAAGCGACGGTTGTATTTACGGGCCCGAAGGTGCGTGCCAGTATGTGCAGCTTCTTTCCTTCACTCTCGTAAACGACGAATGGATTGGGGCATTATTTCAATTCGATCGGACCAACCGTATCATAAATGGCCATAACTTGGGAAACATACTCAGGTTCCCAGCGTCAATTGTGACGTTCTATCAAACGAAGAAGAAGAAGAATTGTGACACCCCCTCTCACTCCCCCCGCCCCTCCCTCCCCCTCACCCCCACTCTCTCGCCTCTCCTCTATCCCCCTCTCTTGAATTGTGACGCCCCCTCTCTCCCTCCCCTCCCCTCACTTGCTCCTCTCTCCCCCCCTCTCCCGCCCTCCTCTCTCGCCACTCTCTGTAAATGTATTCACAAATGTCTACCAAGCACAACAATTAATTCAAACCTTGGGAAAAAAACAGCTTTCAAACCCTTGGGAAACAGCTGTTTCCCTTGGGAAAATTCAAACCTTGGGATTAATTAATAATTTGAACAATTAATTCAAACCTTGGGGAAAAAACAGCTTTCAAACCTTGGGAAACACTTGGGAAACAGCTGAAACGGATGAAGAATGATATCAAACCTTGAAAAGGCACATACTCAGGTCCCCAGCGTTGATTGTGACGTCATACCAAACGAAAAAGAATTGTGTGACGTCAAGCGTGCAAACAAATAAATAAACATTAATTGTGACGTCATAGCACCATGTCCTGTCATTGGTTGACAGACGTTATTGGTCATTATTGGTTGACAGACAATATATAGGTCGTTATTGGTTGACAGACATTGGTCATTGTATCACGTTATTCTTTTTATTACTGCCAATTATTGTGCTATTATTATTATTATTAATATGCTGTTATCATTATTCTGAGATATCTTTGGGAAAAAGTGGCATGATAAGGTGGAACGACACTTCAGCTGCGATATATACACCTTTCCAACACTGAAAAAAGCAATAAAATGGCCGTAACTTGGGAACCGCTCGTCCGATAACCTTGAAAAGGCACATCCGCGGGTCCCCGGCAATATTCCTGGCAAGTTTCAATCAGATCGGACCTGTGGTTGTCGAGAAACGGCGGTCGCAGACAAAAACACACACACAGATTGCTGGAATTATAGATAGATAAATAAATTAAATATCTCCAAACATACAAAACCTCCTCAAAACACACAGCGGGAGGGTGTATAGATAAGCTTGGTGGGGGGCTTCTCCTTCTGACTCCCCATTTATATTTATCTTTTTCCCCTCTTCCTCATACTCTGTAGCTGCTGCGAACAATAAATCCGTGTGGGGACGTCGGTTTCACAAGAGAATCAAGTAAAACTCGAAATGACGGCCCGGACAACGCGACAGCACAATTTCCATGTTGACCGTGATGTTGTTGAGGCCGAAGTCACATTTGCTCTACGGCGAGGATACGGCAGCCGTACGCCCTCAAATTGATAGAAACGTGCGGCGGCCGCAGAGTTTCTGCGGTGGCCCTATGCCGTATGGCTATATTTTACAGGTCGTAAGGTCGCCGTGGAATTATAACGCGGAGTTATAACTTTTTTCATTTCTCCGTTCGCCGTAGCAATTCGACAAGCCGAAAAAAAAAATGGCAAAAAAAATAAAAAAAATTAACCCATTCGTTACCGTCCGTCTGGCCGCACGTTCACCTTAGGGTCCCCCTGCGGTCGCCTTGCGGTCACCTTGCGTCTGCCTTGAAAATTCTATGGCTGCCGCAGGGCCCCCTTAAGGTCACCGTGTGACATCAAATCAAAGACTGTACGGCACCCCCACGTTTTCGGTCTCCACAATTTCAAAATACGCCGTGCAGCTCCCCGAAAAATAAAAACATATGTGACTGCTACATTGTGTGACCGTGGAAATACTGCGGCCGCCCTATAATTGCTAGTGGCCATAGATTTTGGAGACCCCACGGCCGCCGTGGAAAATGTGACAGTCCTAAGCAGTGCCGAGCGCTCCGTTCCGTGAGAGTGCTTCCTTAAGCACTTTTAATCACGCAAGCCAAGCCGCTCGGCCCTCATCTTACTCGTGGGATGTTGGAGGATGTAGAGAAGCCTGGTGTTGGCTCAGCGGTTGGGGTGGCGAGCTTGGGATCTTAGGGTCCTGAGTTCAAGCCCCTGTTTTTTTTAACACATTTAATTAACACCAGGTCAGACTCAGATGGGAGTTGATTACCCGTCATCCTTTGAAGGTGGGCGAAAAAATTATCAGTGTCCTGGTAATAAAGGGCACTGCATCCACGGACTTGTTATAATAACCTGGACCAGCAATGCCGTCTACTCGCTGCAGTGAGAACTGAAGTCACCAGAAATGGCTCAGCGGCCATGTTGTGTTACCTCTGGCTAGTCGCGTGCAATTCAAAAAACCTGTAGATGCATTAAGAGTTTTAACTATTTTGAACCGGTAAACGTAAAAATGCCACAGTGCGTGGCGTTCGGATGCAATAATAAGTCTGGGAAGAGCTCCACGTGCACCTTTCATCGGTAAGAATGCGATTATTGATGCTTTTCTTTTCTCTTTCAATCGTCAATCTATTTTTTAGAGTTTTATTTTAAGAAGTTACAATTTAAACGCTAAACGCCAGTATAACAATCTAAATGATGCCAAAGTACAGTCGATAATTTGAAAGAAAATGTAAAAAAACGATATTATCCAGGAATACGCCGGAAATGAGTTTTCCAGGTGTCTGGAATTCCATTTTTTTTTCTCTCATACAGCACATCTGTGAGTGCTATACAAAGATTCGTCTCCATCATGTTGTTCGAACCATGAACACTGGGATTGAAAGATAAACCCATCAGGAAAAAAATTCAGCAAACTCATCCTATTTGCACATCCATAGTTTCCTAACCATTTGCATTGAAGTGTTTCTCCTAGGTTTCGACATATCTTATGTTTCAACCTACTGCGATTATAATAGTTGATCGTCATCTTCTATAGGTCAATTCATATTAAACCAGTCTCATTAGTGTGTAGATTATAGATCACGTTTATAAAGGTTGTCTAATGTCTGTTCAATGTTTTCATGATTGATCAATATATTATAGGCCATACAGGGGAGCTTTAAGCTACTCACATAGGGGGGTAGCGTTAACCTCCCCACTATGGCCTATGATATATTGATCAATCATGAAAACATTAATGAGACTGGTACTGGTTCAATATGCTTCAACCTACTACAGAAAGCTACCCTCGATAATATACACATATTAATAGGATGCCATAGGTTAGTCTGTAGATTATAGATCATATTTATTAAGGTTGTCCAATGTCTGTTCAATGTTTTCATGATTGATCAATATATTATAGGCCATACAGGGTAGCTTTAAGCTACTCACATAGGGGGTAGCGTTAACCTCCCCACTATGGCCTATGATATATTGATCAATCATGAAAACATTAATGAGACTGGTTCTGGTTCAATATGCTTCGACCTACTACAGAAAGCTACCCTCTATAATACACACATATTAATAGGAGGCCATAGGTTAGTCTGTAGATTATAGATCATATTTATTAAGGTTGTCCAATGTCTGTTCAATGTTTTGATGATTGGTCAATATATTATTAATTATCGGCCATAAGGCCTATTATTATAGGGGGAAGCTGAAAGCTACCGCCTTATGGCCTATAATAATACAAATATTATAGGCCATAGGGGGTTAGCTATACACATTACACTAATTATAATCATCAGATCACATGCCATATGATATGATAATCATTCATGACAATTGTGACACCTCGTACTCACTCACCTCATCGATTCGTGCTGCAGAGCTTATATTAGCCTGGTAGTGATAATGGGCGGCGGAGACTGTTGTTAGTGAAATGAAAATCCTGTTCTTCTTATTAAGCTGTACAAAAATGTTGTTTCCAACGAGAAATTCGGCACAGATTACTATATTCAACGTGTGAATTCGGATTGGCAACGCAACATGGCGACTTGAGTCGACAGAGGCCGTTGCTGGTCCAGGATATTATAACAAGTCCGTGACTGCATCAGTGACACAGCCGGCCGTGCCCTCAGCCATATTACTACTTGCGGCCATATTACTCTTTGTACCTTTTAACAATGTCTTGTTTTTCTTTTTCTTTTATTCTGGTTCGTCAGGACTGGAAGACCATAAACCTGTCGTCCAATGACTCGGACCTGAGGACATAAAACAACAACAACAACAACAACAACGACGCGTCATCGCTGACTCGGACAAAGGGCCGTGTGAGAGAGCGCGAGGAGCATGCAGGATTTCCCGACACAGCTCCGCTGCGCCGCCGTGGCCGACTTCTGTCGTCCCGACGAACCCCGACCGTACGTGCTCCACATCGACGCTAGTGGTGACCAGTTGGCGGCCGGATGCTCGGACGGCCGCTCCTGGCTTTTGGACCCGGTCTCATTGCGCCACATTCGCTGTTACGAATCTCCATGGAATTCGGTGAGTGTGGCGCTCGACCTCGAACGGACCGAATCACGTGGTGCGTGGAAAGGACCGTCGACCCATGGTGCTCGTGTCACCCCGCCGATCCACCATGACGACGCGAGAAACCCGCATTTTGTGCTTTAAAATAAAGGATTCTCCATTGATGGTCAATGTAGTGTGTGTGTGTGTGTGTGTGTGTGTGTGTGTGTGTGTGTGTGTGTGTGTGTGTGTGTGTGTGTGTGTGTGTGTGTGTGTGTGTGTGTGTGTGTGTGTATATATATATATGTAGACGAGGTTAAACGTTTGATTTATTTCCATAAATTGGTCCGATTTGCTGCTGTATATTTATTACGTACATACGGAGAGGATGGCAGGAGTTCAGGTCACTGAGCACAAGGAGAGTGTGGATGGGAAACTCCAATATTTGTGTACGTAATAAGTGTACGGTCTCTTCCTACATTTTGTGTGTTACCACATTCGTAGTGGTCATAAAATCAGGAACATTCATTTTATTTCGAACGAAAGTGTAAGCTTGGAGTGTTGTACCTGTTCTGTATGAATCTGCATTTTCAACACATGTCCACCTCCCCCTCCCTCTCCACTCTCAACAGAAAACGGTCAACGTCGGGTTGCGCTGTGGACGGGACACTCCCACGCTATATTCTGCATTAAAAAGCGGCGAGGTCTACTGTTGGGACACCCGGGTACCTGGGAACTATCCCATGGCTTCTTTTCAGTCCTATCCCAGACAAACCTTGGCAAGCTTCGACGTAAACGCCACCCAGCTTTTGCTGACCGCCGGCACGGAGCTGCAGGATGAGGATGCCTTTGTGCTCTTCTGGGACGTCCGGGCTGGACGCCGTGGAAGTAACCAGGCTCTGGAGCCCATGGGAGTGTACGGCGAGTCTCACAGTAATGACATCACGCAGGTATTGCCTGGGATTTCCATTTTGCGTTTGGGAATTCTCTCTGCTCCAGCACAATTGCTGGATTCATCCCTGTTTACATTTGAGCTCCGACATAATGCTAAAATGCTCTTCGTCCGCAGATGTGCTTCCACCCGACGTTCCGCGACCATCTCGCCACCGGAAGCGCAGACGGTCTCGTCAACGTGTTCGACCTGCAGCAGCCGATGGAGGAGCATGCATTGAGTGTGACGTGCAACTCCGAGAGCTCTGTGGCGTCAATCGCATGGGAAGAGGCGGCGAATGGTGAAGGCAGGTTATTTTGCACCACGCACACGGAAGGTCTGTGGTTGTGGAACATTGGACCTGAAGGTGAAGGTCGAACTGAAGACTTCCACGTGGAGGATGTCAGGAGGAAGGTGAGTTGGTACCTTTTGAGTTACTTTGGCGAGCAGTATTACTGAACTTCGAGTAATATATAATCCTCGTAAGTAATTGACTCATGACACTTGGAGATATATATATATATATATATATATATATATATATATATATATATATATATATATATATATATATATATATATATATATATATATATATATATATATATAGTTGCGGATTCGCACCCGCCGGCGTGCTGACGGCCACGTAACTCGAATCGCGGCACGTCGCCCACCGGACGGACAATCCAGTCGTGACCCTCTCGGACTAACGCCGGGAACCAGTCACGGGTGGACCTTTCGGTCTCACCGCGATCGAGCCAATCGGCCCCCGCGTGGGATAGGGTTGCTCGCCAAATTCGACCTACCTAAGTACCCACACGGAGGGTAGACCGGGCGATCGCACCTCGCCGCAGGTCGACTTCGGACACGGGCCACTTAAGCGACCCGTTCCGTACTATCGGGATAACCGAGCGGTGTTATCGTCGGCCTCGACGGTTCGATTAATTATCGGGCGTATTCAGCCCACTACCAACCCTTTACGTGAAGCAAGATGAGGATCCAATGAAAGTAATGACGAAGCGAAGCGGGAAACAGTTCAACATAAAGCACATTTATTCGCGATGAACGGAAAGCACACGTATACAATTCCACCAAAAGCACATAGAAAAGAAGACAAAAAGCAAATGTGACAATGCAGATATAATACCGACTACGCGAGCACACGGCAACACTTATACAATTTTACTTCACAGACGGCGCCGACAACACACATTCCCAAAGCAAAAGAAAAGAGAACCACCCTCCAGGATGAGGGGGTAGGCGGGCCTGGGGCCGAGACCGTGTCGGGCCTACCCGTCTGGTGATGATACGCGGAGCGGCGGTGGTGCCTCAACTCCGCGGGCCTCGCCGACAGTGTCTGGTAGGGGGTGGGAAGGGGGCCCCCTTGGTCGCACTGTCTCAGCGCGGGGGGAAACAGGAGGGGGTTGCTGATGCTCGGGGAAAGGAGGATTTTTACTCTGTCTCGGGTCCCGCGACGAGCGTCTCCACCTCGACCAGGTCGCGCCGTCGGCCTCCCTGGTGTGCAGCTCCCGGCACCGACGCGAGCACCCCCTCGTCTGCCTTCGCCGCCGCCGCCTCTCCACAGCTCCGTCCTCTTCGCTCCGACTCCAACTCCGAACTCTTCCTCCTGCGAACTTCCCAACTGCACTCAACTCCAACGCACACGACGAACTTTTCTGACGAACGCAGCCGCTTATATCAGCCCCGTGGCTTCGCCTTTGACCCCCTGCCTTCGACTTTTCACCTCGCTCCCCATTGGCCCGAGAAAAAGTGGGCGTGAATGCATTTTGATCCATGAATTTGCATATAGCGACCGCCCTCCAACGCCCTGGAGGCGGGGCCAAATCGCCCCTTGCTCACCGATTGGACGGAACAAAAGTGGGCGTGAGTCGTTTTTGGAGCGGAAAGTCCGTGGTTTTGTACACGCTGTTCGGCGCGCGCCCTGCACGAGTCCAATACCGGTACCCACAAGCGGCGCAAGAACGGTGGCGATGCGACGGTTGTGAGGTGTGACGGTAAAGGTCGTGGCTGTTGTGGTGGGTGGTTGATGTTGTGATGACTGTTGAGACGTGGTTGGCGGTGGTAATCATGGCGGTTGGTCCAAAATAAAGATAGTAAAAGAAAAACGGCCATCCTGAAGAGTTGCAGCACGCATGAATGACATGTATTCCCACTAGACAACGGGTTTGGGCCTAACTACACATATACTTACGGAGATATCTCACCTAAGGGACCTGAATGGTGGTTTGCGAATTTGGCCAACCACAACACTACCCCCTCCCCTTTTTACAGACTCGTCCCGAGTCGTCAAATTTTCGTGTGCCATCATGTGTAGTTTTCCCCTAGTACATTTTACCTACGGATCCCTGAGTGCGACATTCATGGTATTCGTGTCCCCAAAATAAATAACCTGAGGGCTGCGTAACTACCTAAACAAACTCACTCACACGGACGACTTAAATAAAATTGCCGGCGCTAGGACGGACATGCCGGGGGCGCACTCATATTTACAGTACATCTTAACCTTAACTTACAAATTTTACACTAAACCATGGCCCAGGATCAATGAACTCTGCAAAAGAAAAGCAGTTAGCAGGGAGCCAGGCTGCTCGCATGCAGTCTCTGGCTCAAAACAATGCAGGTGACAGGGAACGTGGCTGACTGCTCACACGCAGTCCAAGGCCTTCCCTTTTGAACTGAATGCAGTGAATCACAACGGTGCATGGGCCGCACAAACGTCGTCTCCGTGCCAGCTCAAGTGGCACACGCAATGAGCACAACGAATGGATGGATGAATGGTTTGAACTGAACGCAGTGAACCACAACGGTGCATGGGCTGCACAAATGCAGTCTCCGTGCCAGCTCAAGTGGCACACGCAATGAGCACAACGAATGGATGGATGAATACAAACACGGTGCACGGGCCGCCACTGCAGGCCCGTGTTGTAACTGCCAACAGGGCAGTTCTCGCAGCTTGCAAACTGTTGCCTTGCGGATCCTGGCACACATGGAAATGAACGGGGGGGGGGGGAGGGGCAGAGCAAAAATTGAACGGGGCTGGTGAACATGGGCAGTGGGCATGGCATGGCAAAGGTGAGCAGGCAAACACAGCCCGCAGAAGAAGTGGCCGGCACAGGCCTTGAAGTACCACAGCTGCAGATGATCCGGCCGGCACAGGCCTTGCAGCACAGCAGCTGCAGACGATCCAGCCGGCACAGGCCTTGCAGCAAAACAACAGCTGCCGATGAAGTTGGCCAGCCTTTGCCGTTCAGTGGAGGTTGGTGGAGGGAGTGCGGTGGTGCTGGCCACTTGGAAGGCGGGCTCGGACCTACCTACCTGTCTCCCTCCCAACCTATCGCCTTTGCCTGTCACTGTACATACCCACTCCCTTAATTTGTCAAACCCCAATTTAGCCCCAACTTAATTTTTTTTTTTTTTTTTTTTTTTACTTCCCCACTATAAATCGTCCCCTAACCCCCTTTATCGTCCTTGTTCGGCTAACCTATCCTGTCACCTAGCCTACTCCCAACCCCTACGTTCCCTTCCCGGAGGGGAACAAGGGAGAGCTAGCGTCCTGTGTCGAGGCCCAACGAAGCCTCAGAATGGCCTCCCCAGAGTTCGGCGATCTATAACCAAAGTGGGTCCAGCGGCCCACAACGAGAGCGAGGGGATGGATGGTGCGGAGGGGTACACTTCCTATTCTACCCTATCCATTTAACTGCTAAACTACCCCGGGGCTTTCAACAAGCGCCTCTCGCTTAAACTATTGGTTCTAACAACCCAGATTCCCGTCGCCTGTGTTGGTGTCCTCACAATTTCGGGCCTCGCCCCCCAATTTTCTCTCCGTGCCCTCACACGGTCTCATGGCTGGGACACGTGGCCCCCTTTGGCAGGCACGACCCTCTGCCGATTCTCCGACGATGGCACCCCCGGGCACTACACTGCCTCCGAGCCTACCAGCTCCCTAACACTGGGGAGTGCCCCCCATGGCACCTCCCCTGAAACGCACACGTGGCAGGCTGGCTTCCCGGGCCCCTTTCCGAGGGTCACCCTTGCCCACAACACTGCCCACGCGGCTAATGGCGCCCCGGGCCTCCGCACCAAGCAGACGCACCCGTGCCCACTACGCTATCCCGGCCCCCCATGGGCCCTTGGCCTACCACGGCCGACTAGCCTGGTGCCCGGGGTACCCACTCAGCGATACTCACTTTTCGCAGCCACGCTCCCAGCCCGTCAACAGGGCTCCTGCACCCCTCCAAACGGGTTTCGAGCCTACACTCCCACCAACAACAAAACAACCTCCATTTTTGTTAATTTGACTAACCCAGCAAACTCACTTTACTCTGACCCCGGGGTCCCTTGGGCGGGAGTCACTCCTCCCCCCAATCACTCATCACACCATGCATTCCCCATTCGCTCCACTCACACAGACCCGCTGGCCTCACTCACTCACCAAGCACTTGCTTCCACTTCACTCACCAACTCTTCAACACACTCACCACTGAACTCTGCCATCCTTCTAACTACATCCCCTAACTAACTCGTGCTCCCACGTCGTCCCTTAAACTATAGCACGTTTCTTTTAACACTACGTAGCTAAACTACGTCCCCACTACACATTCACAAGTCTGTCACTGTCCATAAACCTCTATAATAACTTTCCCAACCTAAATCTGACTACAATCCCTCTAACTAATCCATTCCACGGACTCCATGAGGACTTACCCCTGCCCCATGAAGTCGGTCGAACTAAGCTAACCCTTCCCCCTAACTAGTTTCCATCCTGTGCCCAGGTCAAGGGGGTCTTCCACCCCTTGCCCAGGAATCCTGTGCACCCGAAAGTGAGGCTTGCTTTTTTTTTTTTCTTTACATGCGCAGCGCCAGCGCGGCAACTCGGAGCTCGCGCACTTTACACCTGCCCGTGACGTCATGCAGCTGCACGTGTACCTCGTCCCTCATTGGACGGTACCATCCGGCAGGGATACCCCTCCTGCCGGATTCCAACCCCACGTGCAGCCATGACGTCACCGTGCGCATAAAAAAAAAAAACACAAGCCCCACGTCTCGAGGGGTTCCCCACGCGAACACATGTGCTTTGCCCGTTGGAGCTTAACACACACGATCGCGTGGAGAACCCGTCCGGTCCAAATCCGAAATCCTGCCTAAACTTTGTCCGTCCGCGGGATCGGCAAATCCACCGTGTGCGTTTCCGGACCGGGACTTCATTCCCGCAAGCGAGCACGTGGGGGCCTCGTGCGTTGCACAGCACGGACCTCGTGCTCACTGCTGGGTGAACCCGGCACGGTCCCCGAAACAACTACAGCCGCTACTCGGCTTTCTTTCCTCACATGTCGCCGTCGTCGCCATTCGACACACGCACTCCCGCGTGTTACGACGCTCACACTCCACACCATTAAACTCACACCGGGAGACGCGGCTGCATGTTCACACATGCCCACCGACATCTCCCTTACATACCGCTCTCTCACACACACGGTCTCCCTTGCATAAACCATACCACTCACACGTGGTGCTCCATTCACTCGCGCCTCACTCGCACACGCGGGGGCACTCAACCGCGGTGTTTCATCCACACACCGTCCCTCACTCACACACGCGGGGGCACTCAACCGCGGTGCCTCATCCACACACCGTCCCTCACTCACACACGCGGGGGCACTCAACCGCGGTGCCTCATCCACACTGGCCGTTTCATCCACACACGGCGTGCTGGGAAGCACACACTCCGGCACACTCGCCACCATACCACTCACACGTGGTGCTCCATTCATACTGGCCGTTTCATCCACACACACGGCCTCACTCACACACGGTGCCTCACCCACACACGGCGACGCACTCACGCCTTGCACCACACACACAGGGACAACTACACTGGGGATTCGTGTCCCCACAAGGGTCTCCGGGGCCTCTATACCCCCCAAGCTCTCCGTGCACCTGTCCACAGCACTCCTCCCCTCAACCTCGCAAAGCACGACCGAACTCACCTGGTCGTGACTCGCCTCAAGGGGGCATACTCCCTCCCCTCGTTCCTGGAGGAGGCCATCCAGCTGCTCGCACTGGGCCTCCACCCAGTCCACCAGCTCACCCCCATTATCCTCCACTACCTCCGTGTGTGTGTGTGCGTCACTTACCCCGTCTTCATTGTGTTGTCTTCCCTCTATTTTTTCTGTCTCCCGTGTCTCTGCCAACTCTTCACCCTTTACCTCCCTTGTCTCAACTATTATTTCCGTTGTCGTCACCTCGTGTCTCG
Source organism: Eptatretus burgeri (assembly GCF_056783735.1). NCBI lineage: Eukaryota > Metazoa > Chordata > Myxini > Myxiniformes > Myxinidae > Eptatretus > Eptatretus burgeri. The sequence continues at coordinate 19,693,250 of NC_140973.1, forward strand.
TCTCACACGTTTTGGTCTCCCCATTTAATTTTTCCCTTTTGGTCACCGTCGATTCTTCTGTCACGACCCTCGCCCAACACGCCCCCCGAATTATTTTTTTACCCGCCTCCACCGCGGGCCTGTCAGCCGTTGCACCCCCCTCCAGCTCGTTTGCTCCCACACGTGGAGTCGCCATTCCCAGCTCCCTGGTCACGGCCTTCATGCCCGCCTGCAGGCATCTGCCCATGTTCTGCGTCTCACCCCGTAGTTCTTTCATTTCCTCCTTCATGTTTGCTTCCATTCCGTTTATTTGCTTGTTCATTTCGTTTTTCATTTCATTTGTATTTGTATCCATCTTTTCGTTCATGCTTTTCATTTCGTTTGTATTTGTATCCATCTTTTCGTTTATGCCTTTCATTTCGTTTGTATTTGTATCCATCCTCGTTTTTACTTCGTCCATTTGCTTGTTCATGTTCGCATTCATCTTCGCTGTCATTTCCGCATTCATTTGTGCCAGCATGGTGAATAGCTGGGCCATGTCGGGTGCGCTTGGGTGAGCCGTTTCGGCAGGGGTCGGGGAAGGGTTTTGGTGGAGAGGGGGAGGGGAGGTGTCATACACCGCGGCCGCTGCCGCACCCATTTCGGGCTCTGGGTTCAGTTGGGCGAGTTCGTTTTCCTGTACAACCAACATTTCCTGCACGGGGATTCCATCCTGGACCATGGACTCTTCACATTCGACATCCATTTCTAATACCCCCGGGTCCCGCTCGCCTTGAGACGCCATCTTGCTTCTCGTGAAGGGTTAATTTCGCTCGCTCATAATTTGGAGGGAATCGGGGGTCGCTTCTCTCACCCCTGGACCGATTCCCGTGAATTTAGCTGGAGACAGGAGAGCCCGTTTTCCTGTTCTCCGATACCAGTGCCGCGAGGAGGGCGATGGATTTGTATCGCACGACCTGACACCAGTGTCGCTGATTCGCGCCCGCCGGCGTGCGACGGCCACGTAACTCGAATCGCGGCACGTCGCCCACCGGACGGACAATCCAGTCGTGACCCTCTCGGACTAACGCCGGGAACCAGTCACGGGTGGACCTTTCGGTCTCACCGCGATCGAGCCAATCGGCCCCCGCGTGGGATAGGGTTGCTCGCCAAATTCGACCTACCTAAGTACCCACACGGAGGGTAGACCGGGCGATCGCACCTCGCCGCAGGTCGACTTCGGACACGGGCCACTTAAGCGACCCGTTCCGTACTATCGGGATAACCGAGCGGTGTTATCGTCGGCCTCGACGGTTCGATTAATTATCAGGCGTATTCAGCCCACTACCAACCCTTTACGTGAAGCAAGATGAGGATCCAATGAAAGAAATGACGAAGCGAAGCGGGAAACAGTTCAACATAAAGCACATTTATTCGCGATGAACGGAAAGCACACATATACAATTCCACCAAAAGCACATAGAAAAGAAGACAAAAAGCAAATGCGACAATGCAGATATAATACCGACTACGCGAGCACACGGCAACACTTATACAATTTTACTTCACAGACGGCGCCGACAACACACATTCCCAAAGCAAAAGAAAAGAGAACCACCCTCCAGGATGAGGGGGTAGGCGGGCCTGGGGCCGAGACCGTGTCGGGCCTACCCGTCTGGTGATGATACGCGGAGCAGCGGTGGTGCCTCAACTCCGCGGGCCTCGCGGACAGTGTCTCGCGGACAGTGTAGGGGGTGGGAAGGGGGCCCCCTTGGTCGCACTATCTCAGCGCGGGGGGAAACAGGAGGGGGTTGCTGATGCTCGGGGAAAGGAGGATTTTTTACTCTGTCTCGGGTCCCGCGACGAGCGTCTCCACCTCGACCAGGTCGCGCCGTCGGACTCCCTGGTGTGCAGCTCCCGGCACCGACGCGAGCACCCCCTCGTCTGCCTTCGCCGCCTCTCCACAGCTCCATCCTCTTCGCTCCGACTCCAACTCCGAACTCTTCCTCCTGCGAACTTCCCAACTGCACTCAACTCCAACGCACACGACGAACTTTTCTGACGAACGCAGCCGCTTATATCAGCCCCGTGGCTTCGCCTTTGACCCCCTGCCTTCGACCTTTCACCTCGCTCCCCATTGGCCCGAGAAAAAGTGGGCGTGAATGCATTTTGATCCATGAATTTGCATATAGCGACCGCCCTCCAACGCCCTGGAGGCAGGGCCAAATCGCCCCTTGCTCACCGATTGGACGGAACAAAAGTGGGCGTGAGTCGTTTTTGATCCGTTTTTGGAGCGGAAAGTCCGTGGTTTTGTACACGCTGTTCGGCGCGCGCCCTGCACGAGTCCAATACCGGTACCCACAAGCGGCGCAAGAACGGTGGCGATGCGACGGTTGCGAGGTGTGACGGTAAAGGTCGTGGCTGTTGTGGTGAAGCGGCGTTGTGGTGGGTGGTTGATGTTGTGATGACTGTTGAGACGTGGTTGGCGGTGGTAATCATGGCGGTTGGTCCAAAATAAAGATAGTAAAAGAAAAACGGCTATCCTGAAGAGTCGCAGCACGCATGAATGACATGTATTCCTACTAGACAACGGGTTTGGGCCTAACTACACATATACTTACGGAGATATCTCACCTAAGGGACCTGAATGGTGGTTTGCGAATTTGGTCAACCACAACAATATATATATATATATATATATATATATATATATATATATATATATATATATATATATATATATATATATATATATATATATATATATAGATATATATAGATATATAGATGTGTGTTTTGGCTCTCCAGTGACTCTTAATGCCGTCCAATACGATTGACCAATTGATTCTCCGACATGTTAAAATCGAGTCAGATCTCAAAGCCGTTGCAATTTCCATTTTTGGATGGTAGGAGGATCACTGCTTGCAAAATGAAAAGCGAGTGTAAACCACATCACCTGATGTCAAGTCATGGAAGAGGCGGGCATGCTGGATATTATAGTACACCAGCAGAGTAGCCACCCCACGGGTGATCTTGCTCCGAGCATGTGCAGCACCATGGTGTTTTGTTTGCATAGCACGCTGTTCTTCCCAGTATAACTCCCCAGCTTGTCTGTTCACAATTTTGTTTCTGGTCTCGAGTGGCGGCCTGCCCGGGATTGTAATCCGAGCCAATAAACCGATTTTGCAGAACCAACACACTGCATGGAGTATGGTGCATCACAATTGTTACCTCCTCCACCCAAGGTGGACGGAAGTTGTGTTTACACGTCTCTGTCTGTCTGTCTGAGCAGGATGTATCAATTTCAGGTTGTGGACTGGTTGGGTGTGTGACGAGGACAAATTGATTCGATTTTGGTGAAGATGTGAATCTGGATCCAGATACTGGAATTTTCCAAGTGATTCTTCACCATTGAGAGATATCTGGCCAAAAACGATATACCGTATATATATCTCAAAAAGTTGTGGACGAGTTGGGTAGGTGATGAGAACAAGCAGATTATATTTTGGTCCAGATCCAGATTCTCGGTGAGATACAAAATGTAAACTGATCAGTCTGGTGGAGGTGTGTGCTCTCCCGAGTGCCGCTCTAGTTCTTCCTGCTTCACAGTTCTGTTCAGACTCTGGCCCTGTCTAATAGGGTTGTTAATATGGTATCATTAGCAGGACCTTTTGGTTTACCTAACGTTTTTTATATAAAATGCTACTTTAATATGGCGTAGTTGTGGATCTATCTTCCAGAGGGCGTTCTCTCCGATTCTTCCCTCCAGGGTTTCAAGCAGGCATTGTACTACCAGCTCGTGTCATCTTCCACCCTGACCTATGATGTTTATTATCCCCATTAACTTTTTTTTTTACCCAAACCATCTTACTTGCTGGTTTCAGTGTTTCTTCCCCTTCTGTGTCCAATTGTTGCTCCGCTACACCACTCTGTCAAGTTAATGCAATCAGCAAAAGGCTCGATGCATGGTAGGTGCCCCCTGTTTGGCGCAGCAAGTGCTGGTGTGCCACATTAATTAGCGGTCACCATTCCTCTTAAGAGGTGTGTTTGTGAATAATTTTGTTGTGCCGTGTGCAGGAGATATCCGGAGGAGTTGAATTGGCTTACCTCGTTGGAGGATTCTCTGCTGCACAAGATGAAGGATTAATCGTTGTCGGAGGTGCAAGCACTGGGCATATTCACCTCCTTCAGCTACAAAAAGAGGGGCTCGTCCCTCTCCTTCAGTTCTTATCCCCCAAACCAAAAACCCTCACAGATTGTGCGCCCGTTCGTTGCTTTCATTGGTTCGAGGGAACGGGTGCCGAAAGTAAATTGGTTACTGGTGATGAAGATGGACAGCTGGTGTTGTGGAGTGTTGGAGAAAATTCTTCAGAATCGCTCAAGAGATCGTGTGATGTGTCCGAAAGCACGGATGAGATCAAGTCTTTGAAGACGGAGTTAATCCCTCCTCCCCACCCCCCAACTCCTTAACCAATGGATTGTTGCCACATCGTACAAAATTGACTACTTTTGTTATTTAATTTAATGTCAAACCTTGCTTTGTGAAAGTCTGGCATTGCCGAACACTGTATCAACATTGGTTTCAACATCACAGAATTTTTGTTCCATTATTGACTTGTAACTTCACCAAATTAATTGGTTCGTGGGTGCCAGCAATGACCACTATTTTCGTTGTCTGTTTGTTTGTGACTCTCTCCAGCGCATAGTTCTGTGACGTTTGATGCGATCTTGATGAAGCTTGGACACAAGCTAGATATCATGGTCTAGTTGTCTTTTTGTATGAGGGGCGTCCCATGCCCCTTGTAGGTGGAGCCACACCCACTTGAAGTTTTTTTTTTTCTCACAATTTCATTTCCTAGAAGCTGTGAGTAATGTCCATAAGTACAACATATAAAAAAATCCGATTTGATTTGGTCAATTTTGACGGAAGAGATAGGTTTTTATGGTAGGACTTCCACTAACTCAATTGTACCTATTGTGGCATTGTTCAATAATGTCCGCGAACCATCGTCGCCTCCCGGCAAGTTCATTTGTCTACTTAAATTGATCTATAATTTGCTTTGATGACTATAGTGTGCATATACACTTCTATTTCTTCATATATGGATCTCCCATCCAAACTCGGGCACTTTCAACTGTCACCATGCCAGCTGCCTGGATGTTGGCTCGACAACAATCAGCCATGGTATTGGAGCAAAGATCTTTTGTGACTGTGGGTCTGACTTGATCTGTAAACTTACCAAACTGGACTTCTGCAGCTGGTACAGTCTCCTTCCTGGACTGAGTAATGACTGACTTTCCATCCAATCTTTCCTGTTCCTCTTCTACCCCATTGGCTCTTCTGAGCACTTTCTTGTCCTAGCCCATATCTCTGGCTGTTTTGAAGCCACCAACCTCAACAACACAGGACATGGCTGTTTGCTCCTCTCTCAGCAATGATTGGAGGCCCTCGATCTCTAATAAGAGTCATCAACAGTCTTGCATCATGCTTTGCTTGCCAAGGTCTCTGCTTGTGATATGGAAGACCTTCATTCCTGGTCCTTGACTCACATCGTCAATGTGTTGCTCCCAATGGAACGCTCTCCTCCCACTGGAGGCTGGAGTTCCCTCAGGCCCTATGTTGGGCCCAGTGTTTGTCATCTTTAGGAGTTGGACCAAAAAGTGGAAGTATCAGATGAAAATAATTTCACTTATTTACTGAGTTTTTCTTGAGGTGTTTCTGGATAGATTACTCCACATATAATGTTTATTCTTGTAACAAATATTACAAAGGGTGTATAATAAATGTGGATTTTTTTTTTCTGCTACAGAATTAGAGATCGGATTTGTCAAAAACAAGAGATCTGTCTGGCTTTGAAAAAGGACAAATTTGTGGTGCTCGTTGGGCTGGATGCTCTGGGATTGTAACCTCAAAACCTCTTAAGCTATCAAGAGGAACAGTCTCTAAAGTATGGTAACGACAGTGTGTAAAAAAAAAACAAACAAACATCGACAGGCAAGTCTTAACATGGGTTGGAAGTGTAAGTTGGATAATCGGGACGGACGTGTCAAGAATTATGATTCATAATCACAGAACAGGTGCAGAAGTGGCTAAACTGGATGCACACTGAACCTGCTCAGTGTCCATCAAAACCATGCGTGCGTTGTACAAAATGGAGTTACATGATTGTAAAAAGAAATATTATCCTGCAAAAGTTGGTGCATGGAATACAAGGACTGGATATTGGAGCAGTGGCCAGATGTAACATGGTCAGGTGAGTCCTCCTTTGCCCTATTTCCAACAAATGGTAGAGTCTACGTTTGGAGACCGCCTCAGGACGCCGACGCCAGAGAATCGGTGAGATCATTTATACCAGTCAAGCATGCAGGAGGCTCTGTAATGATTTTGGCAGCAATCTCGTGGAAATCTTTAGGCCCGATTATCACAGTACGCGGCAGAGTAACTGCTAATGACCGAAGCCATCCATATTGACCAATTGCATCACATGATACAAACTGTGTTTCCTGGAGGAGGTCCCATTTTTCAAGACTATAATGTTCCAATACACACTGCTGTAAATATTTAATCCTGGTGCAAAGAACATTGAAGTAAAACATCTTCCCTGGCTTGCTCATTCACCAGATCTAAATAATATCGACCCATCGTGGTCAATTCTCGAGAACAAGCTGAGGAGTAGATGATTCCCCCGAGCACCAATTTCTCTCACGAAGCCTTTCTGATTGAGCAATGGTGTAACATACGTCCATCACATGTGCAGAACTTGCACCAGTCAATCCCATACAGGATTGATGTCATATTATCTGTACATGAGTGGAGGAGGGGGAGGTGGATCCCACTCACTATTAATAAATAAATTGCATATTTTCATTGGTGTTTCCATTTATTTTGTTCAACCCCCATGTATCAATGATCTCTCCAATCCTCTGGAAAACTCTTCCTTTTTACAGATGACTCCACATTGCAACACCATCCCACTGTGATTCAAGATAATCTTTTCAGCATGCAAATGAAAGAGTGGCAATTTCAAGATGGTTAACTATAATTGTGTTCGTCAATGCAAATTGGACTCATGGAAATATAGGAATATGGGAAATATCCGTTGATGAGACTAGGCAATCTTAGAGACTCACGATTGGAGATAACGACTGGTGGTGGCGGCACATTCACACATCTCGTTTTTTCATTTTCTGTTCCTCACAATGTTATCAATCATACTCACACGCACAATTGTGATTATACGCATGTAATCATACACACATTGATGTGATCATACGCATATTATACGTGACATAGTACACACACACACACACATTTTTGAAATAGATTCAACAATCGAGTATCATTTCTCTTGTGGCTCCAGAATCAAACAAACAACATACAGTGCCTATAGAAAGTCCACACCCCCTTTTCAAAATGTTCACCTTTTGTTGCCTTATAGCCTGGAATGAAATTACATTAAATCAGACTTTTTCTACATTTATTTATACATCACAACCCACAACTTCCAAGTGAAAAAAACCTCCATAAATTTCAGAAAATTAATTAAATATACAAAATTAGAATATCTTGCTTCGTTAAGTGTCCACCCCCCCCCCCCCCGAGTAAATACTTGGTGGAAACACCTTTGACAGCAATTACAGCTGTCAGTCTGTTGGGATATGTCTCTACCAACTTTGCACACCTTGATTGGGAAATATTTGCCCATTGTTCTGCACAAAACTGTTCAACCTCAGTCAAGTTGTGTGGAGAGCATCGATGGACAGTAATCTTCAAGTCATGCCACAGATTTTCAATTGGATTTAGGTCGGGGCTCTGACTGGGCTATTCAAAGACATTTATCTTTTTGTTCCTTAGCCACTCCAGTGTAGCTTTGGCTGTGTGCTTTGGGTCATTGTCATGCTGAAAGGTGAACTTCTGTCTCAATTTCAGCTTAATTCTTACAGAGGACAGCAGGTTTTCCTCCAGGATTTTTCTGTATTTTGCTCCATCCATTTTCCCTTCAATCCTGACAAGTGTCCCAGTCCTGCTGATGAGAAACATCCCCATAACATGATGCTGCCACCACCATGCTTCACAGTAGTGATGGTGTTCTTTGGGTGATGTGCTGTGTTGGGTTGGTGCCAAACGTAACGTTTTGCATTTAGGCCAAAAAGTTCCATCTTGTTTTCGGCAGACCACAAAACTTTTTGCCACATGGCTTCAGTATCTCCAGAGTGGTTTTTGCATACCCCAAACAGGACTTAAGGTGACCTTTTTGAGTAATGGCTTCCTTATTGCCACCCGACCCCACAGGCTAGATTTGTGGAGTGCTTGGAATATTGTTGTCACATGTATACAGTCTTTACCATAAAGGCCTGTAGCTCTTTCAAAGTTGCCATTGCCCTCTTGGTGGCCTCTCTGATCAGTCTTCTTGCTTGGTCATCCAGTTTGGAGGAACGGCTTGATCTTGGCAGGGTCTTGGTGGTACCATATGCCTTTCACTTCTTCATGATTTAATTGTCTTGACTGTGCTCCGAGGGATTTTCAAAGCCTTTGACATATTTTTATACCCATCCCTTGACCTGTACCTTTCCACAACTTTATCCTAAAGGTCTTTGAAATATTTTTTATTCCCATTCCCTGATCTGTGCCTATCCACAACTTTATTCGAGAGCTCCTCCTCCTCCTTGGTTCTCTTGGTTGAGTCTTTGCTGTGAAATGCACCACTCAGCAGAGGAAACCTACAGGAACAGCTGATTCTATTCTGAAATAATCAAAGTTATCATTACAATTTAACACAGGTGAAGGCCAATTAACTTTGTGTGCAATTTTGAAGGTAATTGCTTACACCTGAACTAATTTACAATTACTATTATAAGGGGAGTGGACACATTCAACCAAGATATTCTAGTTTTGTATTTTGAATTCATTTTGTGAAATTTGTGGAGGTTTTTTTTTCACATGGAAGTTGTGGGTTTCGATGTGTAAATAAATGTGGAAAAAGTCTGATTTAATGAAATTTAATTCCAGGCTACAAGGCAACAAAAGGTGAAAAATTTGAAAGGGGGTGTAGACTTTCTACAGGCACTGTATTTATAACATCCCTCACACCTTCCCTGCCCCTTCCCCTAACATGCTTAATAGTAAGTATCAATTTAGAAGTTGGTTTTTAAAAAAAACTTACCCCGTGTATTCACAAGCCCCAGATATGACCTTCCTATCTGTGTTCAGAAGCACCCAAAACAGATCTTGTCTCCTTCCCACTCTTTCGTTGTGCAGAGGTACACCCAGCTTCCTCTCAGGTATTTTTCCAAGTATTATCAGATTATTTTAGAACTTTTGGGAGCCATTTTAAGTAACAATCCTTATCGTGCGCACACACGATAGAAGTTCTCCTTGCACTAAGATGGCTATTACGAGGGGTTTCTGCACATGCGCACCGAGTATTCTGGGGCGGATTACGTCATTTCAAAAGTCCTGTATCAAGGAGAAACCCCCACCTCCCTTTGGGTTGCTAACCCATGGGGTTTTCCATGTTCTATCCTCTAAATCTCTGTTTTTCGTTGCATGGCCCACGAGCCACTGGTGGACCTTGGTTTCCAAAAGTACAGCCCCTGACATGCGGCCGATAATACACAAATGTGAAAACATCCCATCATAATCCGCTATAAAAGCTATCAGTATGACTAAGCCAGGGTCAGGTTCAAACAGCCAACCTCCAAGACACGAGAACGGATGCTTCGAAACCACAATGCCACCGTGTCTCGTGATTTTTGTGCCGCTTGTATTTCACTCAATTATACCCAAAGGAAGTGGTTTCAGAGCACTGTTATAACTGCAAATTCAAGTTTTGATCCGGATGCACATGATGAGTAACAAGCACCAAGCAAAATCCATGAATATTCCTGACTCAGGTATAATATATATTTTTATTGGCAAAAGATCTCCATTTGAAAATAAAACGAAGAAAATCATGATATGCATTGTCCAAATTTTGAGAATTCAAATACTCCTGTTACAAGGCAAGTAAGTACAACACAATATAATCAGAACAAATTACTTCGGAATGTTCTTTCCTTGGTGGATATTCTGATCGTGATGCTGTAATATGTTAGTTAAATAATTTGTGTGACATGTCTACAAAAGCAATTACTTGGGTGCTTTAGTTTATTTTTTTTATATCAACGTATAATAAATGTATACTTGGCATCACTAGACCCTTTTGTTGAGTCATTAACGGATCTTATAATTATTATTCTTGCTATTCAATGTTAAATATTTAAGAAACTAAAGATTTGTATGTGTGACAGTAAACGTAATTCCAAACCGAAATGAGAACGACATTCTGCAGAGTGCATTCCTCAACCAAGCTGAGCAGTTTACGTTTTGTATCCCACCGATGGGTCGGATCTAAACCAAAATCGAATCGGCTTGTTCTCGTCACCAACCCAACTTATCCACCAAGTTTTGTCATAACTCATCCAAACAACTTTTTGAAATATCATGCTATATATCATTCTTGGCCCCATCTATCAATAGTTATTTTGTATGCAGTCTGTGGCTGCTGGTTGCATTATTGCTAGGAGTGTAGCTGTGTCACTGATGCAATGCCCCGATTCCAGTGCAATGGTACAAGTACTCATTTTTGCTGACCTCGGAAGGATCCATCCATACCTGAGATATCCTGCTCACAGACAAACAAACAAACAGAGGTGAAAACATAACCTCTGTCCACCTGGTGACGGAGGTAAAGAACGGCTCTGTGGATAGAATAGTGCATGTTTAAACAAGTAATTTGCAAATAAGAAACAAAGCTGTTCGTTGCTGCCAATGTCGAGTCTTTCTTGTTTTCAATACAGTCCAATCTCTGGCCATCAGTTTGGACTCCATCCTGGTCACTCATCGCTGGACATGATGCTGCTGCTCCTCTCAGTAATGGATGGGGCCCTATGTCTTAAACAAGAGATGTCCCTATGTAAACAAGAGAAACATGTCCCTACGTCGAGGACCGTTTCCCTGGACATATCTCTGGCATCATGCTTGGTAAGCTATGCCTGTGGCATAGAAGACTGCCTTCATTAATGGATTTATGACTTCATCCACTCATGTAGTCAACATGTTGCTGTGAATGAAACCCCCTCCTCCCTTCTGATTGGAGGCTGGAGTGCTGCCCCAAAGCAGTGTTGCCCCTAATATCAAGAAATTACCTTGCTGATATTCTGGAAAAGCCTCCCTTACTTTATCCAGATGACTCCATTATCGTATGCTCCCTTCCACTGACATGCAGACAGCAGCCACATCACTATGCTGATCTGGAAGTCAGTATTTGCTGTCTGACAAATGGAGAATGTCATTTTTCACTCATGGAAAATCTCTCACCCTGTCACTCCAGAAGGATCATCAAATGAACCCACCTATTTCTACGGTTAGCTAAGGGAAGAGGTCTTTGGAACTTCTATGCCTCACCATAAGCCAAGACCTTTCCTGGGCTGACCGAATAGCCACAGACTGGGCATACTATCTCATTCTTCAAAACATCAAAACTACTCAGACAAAAGAAGGATTTTGTCCATAACTTAATGGAATGTTGTTAAACATGTCGTTCTGAAAAATCTATAAAATGTCAAGCTCTCAACATTATTGGAATCTCCTGCAATGAAACTGAAGCACTAGGCTTGTTCTCTCATCACTGATAGCAGAGATGGAGTGGGGGGGGGGGGGAGGGGACAGAGGCCATTGAGCTACCTACCTATCTCTGTTCTCTCAATTCCCCAACAATTCCAGGATGCACATGCTCTTCCAGTAAACCCTCCTGGTTAAACTCCCAAATTCCACGCTGACCGCACACTTTTTCACATCTGTGGAAATGAGGTTCAATCATACTACTCACTCCAGGTATCTTCCATCTCTACACGTGATCTTTTCTCCACTATTAACCTTGCATATCACAATCCTCTTGCTTTTGCACATTTCTTTCCTCCCTTCCTTCCTCTCTTGGTTCATTCATTCTTTTGCATGTTGAATCTGCTTTCTGCCCCACAGAGAATTATCATTGATATACTTGGTTCCTGACAATTTAGGAACGTTTTACCATCAGTGGCTTTTGAAACCTGTTACATCTTCTGAACATTTGTTAAATATTTACCCCATACACGTCGTGCAAAGCATGGTTCAGCAAATTGGCTCACTCTGTCTGTCTGACAGATGTCAGTCTATGATCGAGGAACGATTTAATTTCAAATTAATGTTATATTTTGAACACTGTAGAACATAAATCGGAACACGAACCTGCAGTTTAGCACTACGTTGGATCTGAATTTGGCAATTTGGACGGAATTTCGTCCCGATCACAGATGTGCATAGAGTAGCAAGGTAACTGTTTTAGTCTGTCTACATGTCTGACAGTCAAACAAAATTGAAAATCATTCCAAAACAGGAAACTCACTGTTTTTTAATGACGTCATAAAGGACACAAACTCAACAGGCATGAAGAACTAATGTAATGTGTTAAATAAGGTGGTGTAACATACATTGCCTCAATGGCGGTAAACTTCCTAATTTGTTTTTTTCTGCACCCTTTAAAACTTTTTTATTTTGATTTAATTATATACTTGAACACTTTCGAACACAAATCGCCTTTTTGGCACTTCCTGAAACCTCCAGCTTAGCAGTACTTGGACAAAATACTCTGCCATTTTACGCCATCTCGACCAATCCAAACTTGCCGCTCATGCTCTGTTGGGGAATATCAAGATTCACACAAAATGGCGGCTCATAGGAAATATCGATTGTGCTCGGAAATGCAAAATAAGAGCTTAAAAGACCCTTTCCCATGTCCTTCTCAATACTGAATGGGGTAAGGTGTTCTATGACCTCTCGTCTTGTCAATCTTGAGTCATTTACAAGACTGCTGTAACAATTCACGACGACCGTAAAATGTAAACATTCCGACTTGTCAACAAAGTTCTTAAAATGTTCTTCAATCAATTGTGTAATTTGGAGAGGAAGAGAAATTGTAGATTACATTTTATTTGAACCAAATGAGAATTAAAGCAAATTGTGTTTTGTGCCTCATTTACTCAATCGTGTGCAGCAAATGGCTATGGGTTTGCATTACTTCTGGGAGTGCAGCTGATGCGGTGATTTCTGTGCCTTGGGACAGGAATTTTTTCAGGGTGCCGGAAAGATAGTGGGATTCCTTACGACTGAAAAGGGGTCAGGCGTTTTCTAAATGTTAAGAGCGATCTGAAAACGGATCTTGGATCACTTTGATGCGTAGAATCCGAATTTCGGTTTCCAGCTTTAATTTTGGGGGAGGAGGGTGGAGGTGGTTGTTTTCCGTGCCCATTTATGATGTAGTTTTAAGATATGTAAAAGGCTATATGATCAGCTGTTAAGTACACAAATGTTGATTAAAATGTGGGATGACCTTTGCTTTTCTTGAGCATGCATTAGGGGCCAGTAGATATTTCAAAAATATACCAGTGAACAAGTTTATTTTGTGGATGGCATAGGGAAATTTATTTTAAACAAGGGTGTAAAAAAAAGAAAAGAAAAGCCATAAAATGTCATAGGCCCCATTATTTTAGTAATTTTGCTGAATGGAGTTAAAGGCCATATTTATTTACAACTAAAATAGCCATCAGTCTACCAGTTGGCCATCTTTGATCAGATCGCAAAATAAAGTTAGGTGCACGCGTTTGCCATCATGTACTGTGCTTGTGCCAAGTTTGAACAAAATCGGACCATGCTTGTCCGATAAATGGTTGGGGACACATTTAAGTAACACAATGGCTGCCAATCAGCCATCTCAGATCTGATCTCCAAAAATAATGACGTGCATATGTAAGCCATCATTCATTATCTGTGTGCCAAATTTGAGCAACATCGGCAAATGCATGTACGAGAAACGATTGAGGACATGTTCAACATCGGGTTTTTTAGATCCTCGTGGAGGATCTCTAAGTCTTACTCACATTGTTGTTCATCTTTTTCTTGTGGACTTTTTTGTTTCACAGCCTACAGTTTTCATCGAAACTTCCTGAAACTTGGCATATATATGTAAAAATACCCTGCACAGACAGTAACCATCTCAGATTTTGAAAATCCCTCCAAGAAAAAAAAGTTATGACGTCAAAATATCTCCGCTAATGGAAATCGCCTAAAAAATTATCTCCGAAACAAGGCAAGCTTTTTGAATTCTATTTGTGGGAATCGAACAGGGCATTAGCAGAGATGAATTACCGCACATATGATACATCACTATGACGTCATATCAATTTTTATGATGTCATATCAATTTTTATGACGTCATTCCTATTTTTTGACATTTTTTGTTTCACAACCCAGAGTTTTCATCGGATCTTCGTGAAACTTTCCATGTATATGCAGAAAGCCCACGCGCAGGTAGTAACCATCTATTTTGGAAATTCTTCCTAGAAAAAAAGTTGACGTCATAATATTGCCGCAAATAGAAATCGCCTATACCATTATCTCCGAAACTAGGCAAGCTGTTTGAATTTTGTTTGCGGGAATCAAGCCGGGCATTTGCACAGGTAATTTATCGCAAACCTGATACATCACAATGACGTAATATTCGTTTTTATGACGTCATCATTAAGAGGACGAGGATCTCAGCTCATTTGAGCTTGTTTACAACTAAAATGGCTGCCAGTCGGACATCTTGGATCGCATCGTGAAACAAAATGATGGCGATGACCATCGCCAAGTACGAATAAAATCGGTCCATACATATCCGAGATGTTGCAGGCGCACGCACGGACATGAAAATAGAGACCAAATCCATAAGCCCTCATTTCAGATTAAGTCCAACAGGGACTAATAATGAAACTGTTCAAAGGTCTGATACACAAGGTAACTGATTTCAAGGCCTATTTCTTGATGGATTTGGTGTCCCTTTATACAATATTTTTTTTGTGCAATGTCAAGGATCGTGGAAGAACTTGTATAATGAATGGATCAGGATGCAACAGAACAAAAGGACCAGTGGAGAGAGAAAGAGAGAAAGAGAGAAAGAGAGAAAGAGAGAAAGAGAGAAAGAGAGAAAGAGAGAAAGAGAGAAAGAGAGAAAGAGAGAAAGAGAGAAAGAGAGAAAGAGAGAAAGAGAGAAAGAGAGAAAGAGAGAGAACCAACAGCAGGATTGAAGGACAAAATTGAGGCAGACTTGGACAAATAAGATAAGGTGGGAAAAAATATGGGGTAGAGGAGCACATATGGGGTGGACAAAATAGACATAGAAGCAAATCCTCAGGAAGGAAAAACTGAAACTTAGAAGGTGGGCTTGGAGGTGTAAGGTTAATAGGGGGAGAAAAGATCATGGCTTTGGATGGGGGATGATCAGAGATTGTGGTGAATAGGTGTCGTGAAGACCTATCGGGAGGAATGAGATTGAAGAGAATATGGAAGTCGAGTCCACAGATGGGAAAAAAGAGGAACGAATGAGGAGGTGAGCAGAGGGAGCAAGACAAGAAAGGAGGCGGTAGAAGACAGAAACCACCGACCTGTCAGCGATGGTGAAGTGATAGGCCCATAGACTCAGCTTCATCATGGTAGATTGCAGTGATCTGAATTGACATCAATCATTTGATGATTCGTTTTGGCATCAATGACAGACACTTGTCTAATTACTTTTAAAATGGGCACCCAAACTGTGATTCCCATAAAATCAGAATTGGAAACCTTGAGATGTGGATTCTACACCTTAAGATTATTCGAGATCAGTTTCCAGATCACTTTTAATATTTAGAAAACACCTGACGACATAAGGACACCCAATAAGAACTTGGCTACTCTTCGTGGAAAAACACTGTGGGATCTTTGACGCCCATCTAAATGATGCTCGTAGACGCGACCGCCAGATTTGACATCCATTCGAATGATGGCACACTTTGTGATGAAACCTCCTGTCTGTGAAGCACCAATCTGACCGTTTATAGTCGGGCCAACAATCGAATCCAGACGAGATGGTTTGATTGTAAGTGCGCCATCTTTGCACCATCCTGTTGGAGTGTGCTGTGCTATTCTTCGCAATGTTTTTATAGCCATGGTTTTTCCATGGAATGTAATTGGAAAAACTTGCACGAGGCTCCATAAAAGTGTTTCCAATGAAAGAGCAGATTATTTTAAAAGCTCACTCATTTAGTTGCAGGGTTATTTTCCATTTGGTTAAATGACATGCATATGAACAGTAGTGGTGTTAAACATAAACAGATTAACTGTCTCGCAACAATTTATACAATTCAAACTCAGTCCCACCCACCCACACATGTTCATCATTATGACCTCTAACCGCTTAGAAATCTCCTTTTTCATAGTTAGTTTATCCCTATAAGGTAGTTTTTTTCATGTCATGCAAAGCAAAAGTTATTTTAAGAAATCTCTTCCTATAAAAACAGTGTATTATGGAGGAACCCTCTGTTCTTCTGCCATCCACACAGCTCGAGCTTATTCGAACCGTGTGTCAGATATCGACCAGAGCTCAGGGAACAGAAATCTTTGCCTTTTCAGTATCTCTCCCACACCCCTCCCCAAAAATATAAATCAGGATTAAAAAAATAAATATATTTACACATGGTGACAAAGTGGGGGAAGCGTTTGAGAACGGCATCAAATCTGACTATCATCAAATAAAGGACAGAATGATGGATGAAAAATAAAGTATAAATACCTTGTTACAGTGAATAAAAACTGTCCTTAAAATGTTTGGTTGGCCTGTGAGGGCAAACGTGTGACCCTCGAGATCATAATGCAGGAGGTTCACATCCCATATACAATACGTGTTTGTCTCTCGTCTACCTATATCCTTGAAATTAATGTAAAAGCGTACTCCGATGTCTTTTAATATATTGTCATGCTTGTGATTTATGTACAAACTCCTCCATAGGATTTAGGTCAAAGTAAAAAAAACAAAAAAAAAAACATTTGCATTGATAGTGGCATGTTCTTGGTGTTGGTTCACTTTTGTAGCCGAAGAAAGCCGTTCACGTCAAACGTGAACCACCAGATCAATTTGTTTGTAGTGCAGAAACTGTTGCCAAGACAGCATCCACATTCTGACATAGCAACCAGTACAACTTGGTGTCAAGGAACCTCCAAAAAGACCAAACCACTTGGTAACTACTGCTGGTACTTGTACTGCTGGTACTACAAGAAACCACTTGTAGTTTGACAATGGTGCCGGTGATAACTCGCCTTATCTCCGCAAAGGGCAATGAGGGATCTTTAACGTCTACCAACGAATGCTAGCAGACGGGACACCCAATTTAACGTCCAACCGAAGGACGGCGCACACATTGATGAATCACCTGACCTGTGAAACACCAGAATGATAGTTTGTAGCTGGCCTGAGATTTGAACCCAGGCGAGATGGCTGAGAGGCGAGTGTGCGTACCTCGAGGCCATCCTGCAAACCACGGCATGTTATAATAAAAACTGTGGTAAACGTGTGAACAAAAATCTAAGCCTCACAAAACTATCAACCAAGTAAATCCCATTGTGCGAGTTGGACGATTAGAAAGAGTCTTCATTTTGGGGCCTTTAGATCAGTTAAACAAGCCCAAACAAGATAAAAACTCCCTTGGAAACAGAAGAGCTGGTCAGTGAAAGCAATTGGTTTGGTCTCTTACTAAGAATAGCAATTTCTGTCTTCTCCAGAATCCAATGCGCAGCTTCCTGTGCTCTCGCGTGAGCCAAATCTCGTCTATCTTGGCATTGAATTGAGCTGACGAGCACGGTGTCTACGATGGCGTCTTCGCACTTTCAGCATCCACTTCACAGATATTTTGGCAAAATCTGCCACCTGTGCAGAAGAGTAGAATGTTGAGTGCATCAGAAAAAGATGTCTTACAAGCTGTTCTGAACCTATCAGCCCAAATAATTCAACTGTCTGATAAAAAAAAAATAAGGATAATATTAAACAAGTCTGAAGACGACGATGGTTCACGAGCGGTATTTGACGATGGAGAGTGTTTCAGAAGTCAAGGATGAGACAATGTGATAATGTTTGACCAACTTATAAAAATGATCAACATGATGTGGTACGAGTGACACGTTATTAGCTGCAAAATGTCGAAAACCCGGTTTCGTTCAACAACTTTAAAAATTTGACCTTTGCATTTTTTTTTTTTTTTTGTATACCTTGGTCAAGGCTCGTATGAGAGCTAACACACAACTCACAGCAAGGAGGCATGAGACAAGAGGGGCGGGAGTGGAAGGGACAAAACAGTGGGGAACAGACACATTAGGTGAACTGTGGAAGGGAGAGGGATGGGGATGGGACAGGGAACATGGCGAAGAGAAGATGGACATTACAGGGACTTTCAGGAAGGAAAGCAGGGGAATTGAAGGAAGTGGGCTTGGGTGGATTATCGGGGGTAGAAAAGATCGAGGATTTCGATGGGGGAAGATAAGAGGTGGTGGTGAACAGCTGTTTTGAAAGCCTGGAGGGAAGAATGGGAAAGAATAGAGTGAGGAAGTTTATTCCAAAGGCGGGAAAAAAGAGGAATGAAAGAGTAAAGATGAGCAGTGATTCGTGATTTTGGTAGTTTTACCAGAAGGGGGTTGTTGGCGGACCTTGAGCGCCCTGTGGAAATGTGGTGGGGACAAATCGCAGAGAGAGGGGGGGCAAGGCTGGAGAGGAGTCGGTAGAAGACAGAAAGACCACCGACCAACCTGCGGTGATTGAGTGAGAGGCCCAAAGACTCAGCTTCTTGCGGGAGATGCCGATGATCTTAAATGCCCTGGTTTCGACAGCGTGAAGCCGAGAAAGGTGGGAGGCAGGAGCACCAGCCCAGAGGGGAGAGCAGTACTCCATCAGGCTACGGACAAAAGCTTTGTAAGTGGTCAGGAGCTCAAGAGGGCCGAGGAAGGACTTTGCACGACGGAGGATTCCCAGTCGGCGACTGGCTTTTGAGGCGAGGTTGAAAATGTGACTTTCCCAGGAAAGGTCATGGCAGATAGTGAGACCCAGAAGCTTGAAAGAAAAGACTTCTTCCAGAGGATTGTTGAGAAAGTGGATGGGGGGGTTTTCTAAATGGTCCTTTCGAAGAGACATAGTGAGAGTGTGAGATTTGTCTGGATTGAAAGACATGTTCCACGTGTTGGACCAGTTTGTGATTTTATCCAGATCTGCAATGAGCGAAGAAGCTGCAGCTTGCCGGTCTGAGGGATGACAGACGGTACGGCAGAGGGTGGAGTCGTCGGCAAAGAGAAATAGAGGATTTTCCAGAGAGTCCGAGAGATCATTGATGAAAACCAGAAAAAGAACAGGGCCCAGAACGCTACCTTGAGGAACTCCAGCCTGCACAGGAAGAGGGGATGAAAGAACTCCATTTAGGGCCACACGTTGACTGCGACAGGAGAGGAAGTCTGCGATCCATGAGTGGAGATGGCCTTGATAATACCATGGGAAGAGAGTTTGGTGAGTAGGGCAGGGTGCCAGACTGTCAAAAGCACGTGATATGTCCAGGGATACGGCTCGGATTTCCTGTCTGGCATTGAGGACCTCCATCCATTGATGGGAGAGCAGAAGCAGCATATCCAGGGTAGAGTGACCTGGTCTGAAACCAAATTGATGATTGGAAATCAAGCCATTGGAGAAGAGGAAGGATTTCATGTCTGAAGCGATGATGGATTCCATAACCTTGCTGATGATTGGGAGAAGGCTGATTGGTCTGTAGTTGGAGGGATCTGTTTTTGCACCTTTTTTATGCAGGGCAGTGATGTTAGCAGATTTCCAAGCAGATGGCAGATGACCTTGGGCAAATGAGAGGGTGAATAGAACAGAGAGAGGGTGAGCAAGAGCAGAAGAGCAGGCTTTGAGGACACGTGGGCTGATGCCGTCTGGACCGATTGCAGAATCTGACTCGAGGTTTGAAAGCAAGCTCTCCACCTTGTCAGGAGAAAAGGACACAGAGTCCAGGGACAGTTGGGTGCGACTGGGTAAAGTGGGGAGAGATAGTGATGGGTTTAGGACACAAGATTTAGCTGCAAACACCGAGTTTAGACATTCAGCTTTATCACGTGTGGAATCAGCAGTGTGGCCATTTGAGGTAAGGGAGGGGATGGAGGGGGAACATACACCAGAAACAGATTTGATTAAACGCCACCAGGATTTTGACGAGGGAGAGAGGTTTGAGAGTTCAGACTTGAGATGAGAAAGATGTTGTTTTCTGGCTCTCCTGAGGGTAGATATACACTTGTTCCGAGCTTTGTGGAAGGAACTGAGATTGCCCTCAGTTGGGTTTGCTTTCCATGAGGCAAAGGCAAGTTGTTTCAGGACAACTGCCTCGCCACAAGCTTCAGTAAACCAAGGGCGGGAGGAAGGGTAGGACAACTGAACACGAGAGGGGATAAATCTGTGCATGAGGGAGAGCAAGTTTCTTTGAAAGAATTCCCAGGATGAGTTGATGTTTGAGAAAGTAGTGATAGGAGACCAGTCTGTAAGTTTGATGGCTGCTCGGAGTCCCTGCCAGTCGGCTTGAGTGAAAAGCCAGACTCGACGGCGGTGAGGTGGTTTTCTGATAACAGCCAGAGAGATGTCCACTTTGACAAGGACGTGGTCAGAAGAACCAATTGGAGCGAAGGAAGAGCAGCAGATATTGTCAGAGCATAGCCTTTAAAGGTCCCAAAACAATGTTGTGGACATTAAAATAAGGAAACAGGATACATGCTATAGTTTATTGGAGTTAGTTTGTCGAAGAAGGTCGAAAACCCAGTTCGGATTCCCACAACTTTGAAAATTTGACCTTTGTGACCTTTAAAGGTCAAAGGTCAAGGATTATGACCTTTGGTGCAAAACTTCCTCTGGAACATTCCAGGAACAATATAACGTCATATAGGCTATATGGCATTTCGCACTCATCGGATTATCCACACTTTGATGAAATCAGCGTAAAAACAAACTTGAAGAGGGCGCCACGGGCAAGGTGTTCGAGATAGAGCAAAATGGTTTCAAGACTTTAGGTGGGGAATGACCTCAAGATTATGCATAAAAAATATTGTCATCCTAGCTCTCAAAGTTTGGGCAGTCGTATGATTTTTATGTCAAAATTCGAAATTTTCTAAGTTCGTGACCTTGTGACGAAAATGAAAAATCGAGCTCCGTGGGGCTATGCAGGTGCCATTGGGCTAACCAATTACCGAAACCCCTGCCAGATTCGACAAACCCCTCGGAGAAGATGGATTTTTATGTCAAAATCACAATTTTCTAAGTTTGTGACCTTGTGACCTTGACCTTGGGACGAAAATGGAAAAAAAAAAGAAAAAAAAAAAAAAACGAGCTCCGTGGGGCTATGCAGGTGCCATTGGGCTAACCAAATACCGAAACCACTGCCAGATTCGACAAACCCCTCGGAGAAAATGGATTTTTATGTCAAAATCACAATTTTCTAAGTTTGTGACCTTGTGACCTTGACCTTGGGACGAAAATGAAAAATTGAGCTCCGTGGGGCTATGCAGTTGCCATTGGGCTAACCAAATACCGAAACCCCTGCCAGATTCGACAAACCCCCTAGGAGAAGATGCAAATTGAAATCGGCTACCCCCTAAAAACTCAATTTGCAATTTTCTAAGTTCGTGACCTTGTGGCCTTGACCTTGGGACGAAAATGAAAAAAAATAAAAAAATAAAAATAAAAAAAAACGAGCTCCGTGGGGCTATGCAGGTGCCATTGGGCTAACCAAATACCGAAACCCGTCAGATTCGACAAACCCCTGAGGAGAAGATGCAAATTGAAATAGGCTACCCCCTAAAAACACGTGTTTTTTGGGCGTGGCTCCGCCCATAATGGACGCACCACGCCCATTTTCAGAAAAAACAACTAGATCATGATATAAACCTCCCACCAAAATTTTGTCAGGATCGGATCAAAACCCACGGAGCTATGCTCGGGACAGACAGACAGACAGACAGACAGACAGACAGACAGACAGACAGACAGACAGACAACAATAACGAATATAGTGGTCACTTATTTTTTTCGTGAACCAAAAAATATGGATACAATGACTGGAAAACAGACCAAACAGGAAACTAAGTTAAAATTTGAAAAACTGAAAATTCCAAGATCTGATCATTATAAATTTATTTATTTCATTTTTTTCCTTTTACATCTTTGGATGAAAAAAAAAATTAACCATGGAGCAGCAAGTGCACCTTTCGCAAATGTTTCAGTCATTTATGTGAAGTCGATCATGTCTTTCCTTTGGAGAACCTTAAAATGGAATCCAATCTTGACACAGTATCCCTGTAAATCTCGTCCCACCCCAATGCATGTCATCGTCTCCATCATCAAATCCTAACCCGAGACACATGGTGTCCCTATAAATCAAAGCAAAAGTCCTCTAAAAATGTTCTTTCTGCACGAACCGGGGTGCCCATGAAGGTCTCCTTCACTTGGAGCAGGACCGGTTTAAAACGTTGCGCCATGGCTCATCGATCAAATGGTTATCCTGCGGAAACTGCGTTCCAAACAAACCAGCGTCACGAGTTCTTCCCAGTGATGGGTCTGGTGACATTCTTGACTTTGCAGCGATTCCAGGCAGTGTTCTTTCATGTGACCTTCCTCAGTCCCTATCGCTCAGCTCTAGGTACAATGCTGCCACTTTGAGGTCTCACCCTACGCCTATCCAATGGCACAAGCATGTTGTGGCCATCGCAGTCAGCTTTGTGTGTGGGATTAATCAAGCCCAGAGGATGTCCACCAAAGCCTTTTTCTTTGCACAATAAGGCTCAACATTCCTATCTCATGCTCCTCGCAATTGGGGGAACTGTAATAGTCATCTCTTGCCATCTCCAGCTGAGCTTTCCTTTCAATTCCTCTTTTCTTCCTTACTGTCGTTTATTCCCTTTCTGCTTGCTCTTCACAAACTGATTATTTACTTTCTGTCATCACAATTGTAGTACAAGTTTATGGAAGCTACATTTGCTTGCATGCCAATCAACTGCCGCTGATTCTCTTAATTTGCTTATGTCTTTTATTGTCATCCCCCCACTGGATGTTTTCCTGTAAAGCACCTTGAAACATCTCCATGTGAAAATTGTGATATAAATGACTATTAATAATTAATCGTTACTGCCAATCCAATCCACGATTGGCGAGAAAACATTTGCATCAAATACTTTTCACAATCAGGAAACCACAAAGGCAAGTCATGACGAGCTCTTCAGAAATTACTGAAAAATCCATTGAAGTTGCATTTGCTCCTTAACAGTACATTCTTTTCATGGAAGGATGCAAAGTGAAAAATGTGATAAGGTTCAGATGTAGGAATTCTCAGTTTGAAATTTGCTTGCCCCTTGTTTCTATTCGAGTCCATACCTCGTGAGGGTCTTTGCGCTGCCAAGGCAGTGCCATGGTAAACGAGAACGGCACTCAGTAGAGTGCATACCTCCACCAGGCTGAACGGTTTACGTTTTATATCCCACTGATGCGCCGGATCTGGATCCAGACCAGAACCAAAATCGAATCAGCTTGTTCTTATCACCGACCCAATTCATACCAGAAGTTTTGTCATAAACCGTCCACAACCTTTTGAGATATCGTGCTATATAATCGCTTTTCACCACATCTCTCAATGGTGAAGAATCGCTAAAATTCTCGGATCCGGATCTTCAGAAAAATCGAATAGATTCGTCCTTGTTACACACCCAAATTAGTTCCAATCCGTCCATAACTTTTAGAGCTATCCCGCTCACAGACAAACAGACAGACAGGGGTGAAAACATAACCTCCAGCCACCTCCGATGGTTTAGATAACAATACACTGGGTGGTTTGTCATAGTCTTCCCAGGGGGAGTAGTTGGGGCAGGAAATTGGAACTTGGCTATGGTGCCAGCACACAACGGCCTAGTCTCTGTTAAAAAGCTAGATAATGGGAGTTTTAACGTCTACCATCAGCAAATGCTGGGAGATGAGAGCTCGGCTTAATGTCACATTCGACCAATGGTGTACTCATCAATGAAACACTCTCCTCTGCGAAGCAACAGTGATGGTTTGTACTCAGGTCAGAAATCAAACCCAAACTAGATAGCTAAAGCGTGAGTATGCCATCTCTGAACTATCCTGTCACTGTATTTTCCATTTATTAATGAAAAATGTCAACTTATGACTTATCTTCCCCACCTGTATTCCTGATAAGTTTCCCTCCATTCATGCCTGTCACTTTTCTTCTTCTCTTCCTCTCCAACTCCCTCTTCCTCTTCCTTTTCTTAAATTTCCTTTTTCCTCATCATGTCATTTGCCTCTTGGTGAAACATAATAAGTCAGACATGATGTGTAGGTGGCAGGTGAGGTCAGCAGAAAGCATACTCACTTTCAAGCCATGACAGCTTGTTTCACTACTCAATATTTCAGGTATCAACATTTCAATGGAGAGCTTGTACTCCACACCACTCATCAAAGAACAAGTGCAGCACATACAAAATTTAACAGGGTTGTATGATTTGAGACAATACCTTGAACAGAGCTAGGAAGACTCCACAGAGCACCGCAGCAACATTCCAAGGGCTGGCCGTCACCACCTGTGAAGGCCCCATACAACACGCATCCTTCAAGAACTGTACAAACCAATTCAAATAAGGGTCAACAGTAACCTACAAGTGAACTATGCAATAATTACCTCTGCCACCGAAGGTGGAAGGAGGTTATATTTTCACCTCTGTCTGTCTGTTTATCTGTCTGTCTGTGTGTGTGCAGGATATCTCAAAACGTTGTGGACAGATCCGGATGAAATTTTGTGGGCAGTTTGGGTGTGTGACAAGGACGAACTGATGAGCGTTTTGGTGAAGATCCGGATCCAACGATGAGAATTTTTAAAGTGATTCTTCACCATTGAGAGATTGGGCCAAAAACGATATATAGCATGATATTTCAAAAATGTATTGGGCCCGATATGTTCTCGTGGATCAGACATTGCGTGGCAGAGGTATGTGCTCTACCGAGTGCCCTTTTAGTTTGAAATGTTATTGCTGATATATTCCCTTTGAAAATCTCAGGTCTACATTTGGCTGTCCATTCTGCCAGGATAGTGGATTATTAGCCTTTTCAGTAGAGTCAGTTGATATCATGTGTTATTGCCTTGGTCCAGTCACAAAGTGGTGAAACCATTTGACATTACACAGGCCAAAACTCTCACATGATGCACTTCCTGGATGAACGGATCTTTCCACTCGAATACAACGAAGAACAGTTCTGTCAGCTGATCTGCCTCTCGCCGTTGGTTGTACTTCTCTTGATTGGTCTGTCAAGAGAAGGGTTCAATACATCTTAACCACACTTCGTGTTCGACTCATAACATCCCCAAGGCAACAGGCGATGGGCATGCAAACTGCTTACAGATGAAAAGCAAGTGCTGCTGAAAAATATCCAAAACTGAATAAAAAGTATATATATATATATATATATATATATATATATATATATATATATATATATATATATATATATATATATATATATATATATATATGTTGTGGTTCTGCGAATTTCCCCACCCTGTTATGGCAACCACCATATAGCAGTTCCCGAGGTAGATTACTTCTCATTAAATGTTCTAGACAGTCCTTTCCTTTTGTCTGGTGGGTTACAAAGGGGATATGTGTTGTCGGGTTAGGTAGGTTTTTCCCCCACATTCTCCCCATTTTTCTATTTGAATTTAAACTATAATCAAGGGCGCGGACCATGACTACTAAGAAGGAAGACACCGTGCACGCAAGCTCATAAGCACATTGCCGCCAAAAACCCATGCAAATCGCGAGCCAGAACTCAGCCGACATACTACGTTCAACCATCACCGCAACCTTGCTGCAAAATAGATAATTACAACAGCACTGATGAAATCATACATGAACTTTCATTGCCGATTCACTTTATAAAGCATTATACAAGGCTCACATTCGAATGCTCGCTCATCAGATTCACAATTATTCAACCACGCTGCTTCAACCACCACAAGACTACAATTACCTCCACATCACAAAACCAAGAAAAAGAGCAATCGGAGATTGCAAACCCTCGCCAGGACTTCTTTTGAGTGGCGTATTTATATAGGTTTTCAGGTAAATCCAATATGGCTGCCAAACCATGTGGTTTATGATGTCATATGTGTGGCTTTTGTTCCTCATGGACAGGCGGTCACATGTGCAAAGTTTTGCCTCAATCTTTTCAGCCATTTCAGAGAAAAAGATTTTTTAACGTTTTAAAAAAAAAACCCCCCCAAAAAACAATATGGCTGTCGAAACACATGACCGATGACATGAAAAAAAAATGTGTGGACCATTTTATCCCCAGATGACCCTCAAAATTTTTTATTCTGATCGGATGCAACGTTCTACATATGTAATTATGATGTCATAACGAAGGCAAGCACTGATGTCATAAAAACACCACACTCATTCCCCATGAGGAGTGCTTTCTATATGCCAAATTTCAATTTTTTCCTTGGTGTGGTTTCAGAGATACAGAGGTCCAAAGTTTTTCTGTTTTTCCAATAAGGCTGCCACACCACATGACCTATGATGTCATAATTATCAATGAAACGTTCTGCATGAGTAGTTGCAACAATGGTGAAAATTTCATCTCAATCCGACAAGCAGTTGCGGAGAAAAAACATGAAACTTCTGTGCGGACAGACAGACAAACAGACAAACGGACCCAAATGCAATACCCTCTCAGAATCCTCTGGCAAGGGTAACAACCATCATCTCGCTTTGCTCACACACACCATCAATTCAGCCTCAACCATCGCTCTTACACCACAGCACCATTTGAAGCACTCTTCAACTACAACACCGCTCCAACCACCATCTCAACCACTCACCTGTGATTGACGATAGCAACCACTATCACGCCTGCTCGGGGTGCTGCTTTGCACCTGTTCGGATCGCCACAATCAACCAAGCTCGCTGCTGTTTAGCATAGGTTTGTGCTAACATTTCTATCATTCCTCCCTGTTGGCGGCAACCATCGCGTTGCCCAGAGAACCATCCGCAACCCTCCCAAACGCTTGCGCCATCAGCGGGGAGCGATGCATGCTGCCCCCATGTTAAGTTGGAAGGTCACCCTCATGGCTCGTCTCGAGGATGAATGAGGCCATTTCTGGACTGACGGGTTCGTGGAGAGGGTGGCGTCAGGACTCGGGTGAAATCTGGGCCAATGGGCATGGTGCGCTCAAAACACGAGGGACGGAGATTGGTTGCTGTGTTGCATGGTTACGCCTGTCAAGGACAATAAGCTCCACCCCACTCAGAGCGAATAAAATAGCGAGCGCTCTGGGGCGAAAAGGGATTTCGGATGGACTTTCTGGTGGTGGATTTGAAGTGAACTGAAGTGGAGCAACACAAGATGCAGCGGAGCTCCAAGGGACGAACTGGACCAATAACCAGGCCGCACAGCGACACCCCTCTATCTCAGTCCCTTCTCCCTTGCCTTTCCCCAATGCAGGAAAGCTCACCAGCCCACGCCGGGTGAGCACAGAAGTCGACTAATGCCTCAACCTTTCCGTTTTCTTTCTCCCGATCTACCCTTCTGCGTGTGAAGCTGATGATGCCTTGTATTTTCAAATAAGTGGTATAAACTAGATACATCGTAGTAACTCTGCTCTTTGTCGCTTTTCTTTTTATCAATTACTTGCTTGTTTCTTGAATGTGTTTCCCAATGAAGTGTACATATGCTCCCCACTCGTGTCGTTCTTACAAAGTAAACCCCCTCTTATGAATTGTTCTTTCATTGGTCCAGCAGTCTGCACTTATGGTTAGCCTGGGAGTTTTTTTATACCACCAATTGGCTCACGTGATTAGCCGGTGCTGCACCTATCTGTTCCGTTCGGCAGAAGACCACCAGGCACTGCACCGAGAGCGTGGCCTCGAGTTAGGTTGCCATACCACCAGAAAGGTATCGTGGAAACCTCAAAGCATAAACCTGCTCAGCGGGTAGTCCAAGTCAAGCGGCTATGGCTGTATAAGATCTGCAGCGTTATCTGTGGTTGGCGGTCTCAGGGCTGGGAATCAGGAAGATAAGCCTGGGAAGCCCCCACATGGTAGTCCCGGACCTCAGTTCCATAACAATATATATATATATATATAGTTATGGAACTGAGGTCATATATATATATATATATATATATATATATATATATATATATATATATATATATATATATATATATATATACAGTAGACTAGGCGCAAGTCGGCAGCGTGTAACTCGTCACTCGCCTAAGTCGGCAGCGTCAAAAAGTCCCGAATTTATCTCATGTTAAGTCCCTATGAATAAAGGGTCATCCCTCTGTAAGTCGTCATCTCTAAGTCGTCACTTCGTCTGTTCCCACGTAATGGAAACTCAAGTAAATTACCACTCCTAACTCGTCACACGGAACTGCTGCCTCGTGAGAAGCCCGATTTCATGGAATCGTGATGCTCGCTCATTGGTTTACACCGCCAGTGATAGGCAATTTATAACTGCGTACACACATTGATCGCACTGCAGGCAGGACAATGGCGACTAAGCGTAAGCTTACAACTAAAACCTACCAAGAAAAATACGACATTATCCAGTTTTGCGAGGCAAACCCACTGATAAAGAAAACAGCCATAGCTGAGAAGTTAGACATCAAACGACAGACATTGAACGATATCTTGAAGAATAAGGGCAAGATATTTGGACAAGTGGAGAAGATCGCGAGGCCGGTGGTAAGTGTGAAACGCGTGAAATGTGTGTCCTTTGAAGATGTCGATGACGCGCTCATCATCTGGTTTCGGCAAATGTTGGCTCAGCCAAATATTCGGTTGGACGGTGAAAAATTGCTGCTGAAGGCACGTAAATTCGCTGCGGACCTCGGGCATGATGATGCCGAGACCTTGCCGATGCACTGGATAGACAGATTCAAAGTGAGGTGGGGAATCGGCAAGGTCAAGAAGTGCGGCGAATCAGGCAGCGTGGATTCGGCAGTGGTGCACGACTGGAAGGATGGCAAATTGAAAGACATCTTGGAAAGGTATCAGCCTCGGGACGTGTACAATGCCGATGAGACTGGGCTTTTCTGGCAGATGCTGCCAGAAAAGTCTCTGGGGTTCGTTGGTCAATCCCAGCATGGTGATAAGCAGGCGAAGTTGTTGTCTTAGTTGTTCATTATCTTTACTTTTGATAAACTGATTCATGAATTCCATCTTTGCTTGATCACTTTCCAATTCACCAATGAACCCCCACCTATGCCCCGAGGATTGTGTTTTCCTTTTGGTACAATAGCCGGCTGTCACACATACGTGTCCAGGCCACGCGCGACTTCATCCTTCACCCCACAGTCATCATGAATGTTCGCATACGCGTAAGTCGTCACTTTTTTCTCGGTCCCGATGGTGACGACTTACGCCTAGTCTACTAATATATATATATATATATATATATATATATATATATATATATATATGTATATATATATATATGTATATATATATGTATGTATGTATATATATATATATGTATGTATACCGTATTTTCACGACCAAAAGGCGCACCGTGCCAAAAGGCGCAGTCTCAGTTGTGTGTGCCGTTCCTGTATTTGACACACACATAAGGCGCTCCTCACGATAGGGCGCGGGTTTTATATGAATATCCTCTACTACGTACGTCCGCCGTACAACAACACACTCACACAAGCACACAAGTGTGCGTATTTAAAAATAGATCGGGAGCAAAATTGAGTTTGGTTGTGCTTTATTAAAGTATTAGTTACAAAAATACTAAAACAATCAAATACCGGTAATAGTCTTTAATCAAATCCATCGAAATCCTCATCCTCTGTTTCGGAATCGAACTGCGCTAAACCCAACCTAGCAGGTCCACCTTCCTCGCCGTCAGAGTCACTTTCTGCACCGTGCGGCTCCTCCGAAATGATGCCGGCTTTAGCGAAAGCTCGGACAACAGTGCCAGCAGACACGTTAGCCCAGGCATCAACAATCCAGTGGCAAACTGTGGCGTAACTCGCCCGGCACTGCCTTCCACCCTTTGTGAAGCTGTGCTCTCCTTCGGTCATCCACCGCTCCCACGCCGCTCGCAGCCTCACTTTGAACGGCCGGTTCACGCCGATGTCCAGCGGTTGGAGTTCCTTTGTCAAGCCTCCCGGAATCACAGCAAGCGTAGCGTTCATCTGCTTCACTTGTATTTTCACGTCGTCGGTGAGATGAGCACGCATCTCTTTGCCATTTTCGGGGTTGTTAAAACAGCAATGTTCTGCATACCGCACATACCTGTTCTTTTATACATAAGCCACGCCCACATTTACCCCCAGTTCTAATGTTCACAAATACGTCCGCCTTACAATGACGACACACAAAGGGCGCACTGCACTATAGGGCGCGTCGCACATTTTGACAAAAATCTAAGACGTTTATATGCGCCTTATAGTCGTGAAAATACGGTATATATATATATATATATATATATATATATATATATATATATATATATATATATATATATATATATATATATATATATATATATATATATTTATATATTGTTGCGGTTCCAGGAACCGCATCCCTCCAAAGCAATAGCAAACATACAGCGGTCCCTAGACAGTTATTCCATTAATATACGTTCAGACAGACCCTTCCCTTTTGTCTAGCGGGACAACGGGACAGTCCGTTCTTCATAGCTAGGTCTGATTAAATCTCTGCACTCATTCCTATTCTTTTTTTCTACTCTTCTACTCTTATTCCTGAGGTAAATCCCAGCCACGTGCACCCTTCGCTGTGAGATTGGTCCTCAGCAAGGGCCAAGCAGACATTACGCCGGACACCCCTCTGCAGAAATCACAGCCTGTTAAATGCACGTGCAGCGATAATTTCCAAACACGTACCGAGGAGATGGAAGAAACGGCACCCTAAATGGTGGCAACTTGCAAAGCGCACGCGGCCGTGCCCTTTCCAACCCATTTCCAAATCTCCATCTCATAATTATATCTAATCCTTTCCCTCAATTCCCTGACACAGATCAGGGCTGACACCATGCATCCCACCGCCTCTGATAACCGCGAACACGATGCACGATGGCGGGTGGACCTGTGCACTGACGTGTACAATGGAGGACCCGCGCGCACTGTACAGGGCATGCTCGATGGCGGGCGGACCCACACGCTGACCACATGTACAATGGCGGACTCTTGCGCAGCCTGTGATACTTTATCATCGTACAGAACGGGGCACGAATAACACACATCTTTGGTCGGGTCTGCGCATGGGGTTACAATAACGTCTTACCGTCGGTCTTCACTCACCACGACAGCCACAAATGTCTCCCCCGGACGGTAGACATCCTCCTGCACCTCCGCCTCAATGCAGTTGCTACGAGGCAGAGGCATGCTGTGCGGCCAGATCGCTCGGGCCACGTGGCACACCACGGAGCAGGCACATTGACCAGCGTCGACCACGGGTCGCCGGGGCACGGCACGGGGTTCGGTGTAAAGGCGATTCATATCACGGAGTTCAGTGCAAGGCGAGTCATACCACGGGGTTCGGAGCAAGACGATTCCGTAGCTTGGAACCATCTTGCCGGAAGTGGAGTGGAGTGGAGCCGCTTCCGGTCATTGCGGCCGGCCCGTGTGCTGGCCGGGGCCCAACCAGAGCGCCCGATTCGGGTGACACCGCTTCGGGTCGTCGCCCCCGCCCCGCACCACCGTATCTATAAAAAGACGTGTCGCGGGGCGGTGGAGAGTCGTCATCGTTCCTGGTGTGTGTCGTTCCTGCTCGCCATTGCTGTCGGCTCGTTCTGTCTGGCTTGGGATTGACAACCTACCCATTCACCTCCGCCAGTGGTGCACAATCCTGAGTTGCAGGTAAAGAAAATATATATATATATATATATATATATATATAGATTAGGCCTTAGTTATTTTATAACTTGGTTTACGCAGTTATTCAGCTAAAATGTAGGGTCGGTAGGTCGAAATATAAATATAAATATAATTTCAATTTTTGGAAATTATATATTTTTATGATTTTTTTCAGATCCTCCATGGAAAAGACAAGGGTAGGTGGGGAGGAAATAAATATAAATCCCAGACCAGAAGGATCGAAGAAAACATTGAAGATGGAAGATCATTCAAATGCAGGATGCCCATGTTCACTGTATCATCCGATGTGAAAAACAATAAAGAAGGATTAAAACCTGTTTTTACAATATAGTCTGGCATGTTTTTCTTATAGAAACCTGTTGGATCATCAAACAAATGGAAACAATGCTAAGAAAATTACTGTCCAAGTTGTAGATGTGTGCGTTCACACCAGTGCATAGTGCTGGATATGATTAAAAAAAAAGGTATCTACTCGGAGTCAACACGCTCAAAACGGTCAATCAGAGCCATATTACCAGCTCTTACTTTTCAGTGGGCATCTGATCGTACCGTCTCCCCATCCCCATAAGCACATCAAAGGCTGAATATCAGCATCTCACAGGGAAACTTTGACGTACTTGGCACCAAAATCTTTCAATACAAACAGCGGTGTCCAACTTTCGATGGAAACAAAATCGGCACGATCGAGAGTAGCCTGCGAATCATCCCTGCTGCTGTACTGAATTGATGCAATCGTTCGGCCAGAATATTCGTCGTCAAGATGTTGTGTGATTAAATCACCAATACAGTCACTCAAATTTATACCGCTGACATACTTCTTAACAATCACTTTCGCCCCAGAAACCACAGTCAATCTGAACCACGCTGGCCACTGCTCAGACGCCATGACCGAAGACAACTGCACAGTTCTACTGCACAGTTTGGTTAAAGGTGACTCGCATTTTGGCGCGCGCGCACGAAATTATATTTTGAAAATAAATGCCGACGTTTACATTTCGGGTTTTGAAACTTTTGCACCTTCGGCGGAAAATGTATAAATATAAAAGGCTAAAAATGTGTTTTATATTTATATTTCATTTCGGAAAATATACGTCAGCGGATCCGTAAACCAAGTTATAAAATAACTAAGGCCTTACGTGACGTGAACACAGATGAGGTCTATATCTTAATTCTCATGTCTGACCCTCACTAAAACATGAACATAACAATATACATGTATGTGTATATGTATATTGCTATAGCCACATGGGTCGTCCCAGTTGCCTGGTGCGAATCCCGGTGGGCCGCATCAACAACATCCGTAATGGCCAGCTGAGCCGAAGACTTTGAGCCGGATCACTTGTCCATTGTCACGATACCGTAATGATGGGACCTCAATCAGCTGGTGTTACACTAATTGGTGCTGCACGCTTCATCTCTAATTAACGGCCGAGCGAGCCGATAAGGCACCGGTATGGTCAAGGTGCACAGGGTTCATTGCTGCTCCCAATGAATCCTCAACGGACTCACCTAATTGCAATGGCGATCACCACGGTTCAAATTTACCCAAACACTAGGTACATTTAATTGTAGCAATAATGGTGCACCGGGGAAGGAAATACAAAAGAAGCAATCACACTGAATCAACAATAAAACCCCATGAACCAACGATGAATGGAAGATCCTTAAATAAATTTGCCTTATCGGGCCCAGTTATCCACACCATGACAGAGAGACAGAGGGATTCACGAGACAAAAAATACTGGGTGATGCCTGGCGGGACACCAGTGGATGATGAAACTCACAGGTCCCGGCTGCTTAGCAGGGAATGGGCCACTGTGACCTGCGTGCTCTGGTTTGAGAGAAGAGAGAGAGTGATTCTGGCTATGTGAGGTGTGGCTCTGGCATGGCAGCCCGAGCTCATTATAAATTCCTTCTGAGGCTGAGTCTGGGCTTGTCCTCTGCTTCCACTCAATGCACCCGCCTTTTTCGCACCAGGCCTCTGTCACCCATGACATGACGTGCTCCTCTCCTCTCATTCACCATTGGCCCCGTGTGAAAACTAAACGATACTACACAATGTTAACCCTGAG
Organism: Eptatretus burgeri; assembly: GCF_056783735.1. Taxonomy (NCBI): domain Eukaryota; kingdom Metazoa; phylum Chordata; class Myxini; order Myxiniformes; family Myxinidae; genus Eptatretus; species Eptatretus burgeri. Next base: position 19,727,131 of record NC_140973.1, read on the forward strand.
AGTCAATTCCACAACTATATATATATATATATATATATATATATATATATATATATATATATATATATATATATATATATATATATATATATATATATATATATATATATATATATACATACATGTCACACACACACACACACACACACACACACACACACACACACACACACTCTTTTCCACTAGAGTCCAAAATACTTGAATTGTAGTTCAGAGTATCAATCAAAAAAAGGACCACTGGACCTGTCGCTTATCTGGGCTCTCCCATCACGTTGTAACCCAAATTTGGTAGCATTCTGACTGGTGGGTCTGGAGAAGAAAATTCATGAATGAATTTACGAATTTTCCCAATAATTTATTATGTCTGCCATTTTGGCACACTTTCGGTCACTTGATCGGCATAACCAAAGCAATTTAACATCGTGACCCTGTAGTAATGTTGCAACCCAAATTTGGTAACATTCTGACTGGTGGGTCAGGATAAGAAGATTTTTGAAGGAATTCACAATTTACCAAGTCCGACATTTTGACATGCTTAAAGTCACGTGACTGGAATGAGCTTTGCAATCCCCGTTACCAGTCAGGAGTGAAACCTTGTTGCCAGATTTCAGCCTGAGCAGCCCAGCGGTTTGGCTGGAGAAGTCGAAATAGGAGACGGACGGACAATACCTTTTCAAAGACAATTCAAAGAGCCTCAAAGCTCTTCACCACCTGTGCATGATGACAATACCTTTTCGGGAATTCCAATTCCAGATAAAGTAATAATTTCCCATCACCTCCTGATGAAACTCGTCCAGCCTGGAGTCATCGGCTGGCGTGCGAATCAGAGACAGCTTCACCCATGTGCAGAATCCACCCGAGAAACTCCATAGCGTTCGCGAGGTCATGAGTTTTTCCAAGTATGCTGAACCATTGTTGCTGTCAAAGGACACTACAAATAGTAAATCATGATATAAAATACATTATTCAGTCATATAAATTACAGTAAATCTGATAATGCAGACTCACTTTAACACAGCGCCATTACAATACATTTACGTGTTCCGTTGGGAACATGCGAGATTAAGAAGTCACCAAATAAATTTCCACATCCATCATGAAAAACACGTCTGTAATGTTTTTTATATAGTGAAAGTTAACTAACCACTATTAATTAATTCATATGTGAACCAGCGAAGCTGGAGAAAAGGAAGTAATTAATTCATATGTTAAATCCCCATCAGACAGCCAAACCTCTTTGAAAGAGGGTAAAGATAAGAAAAGTATGGCTCTTGACAACATTCAGACACAAAGACAGACAGACACAGGGTGAAGAAATGACATAAATTAATCATCTACAACTTAGACATAATATACATTCAAGGTACAAAATCAACTTATGGTTAAATTAGAGAAAAAAAAAATTAAGTGTCGAGCCATGCTCAAGGCCGGTTGGGCACGCTAGTTGAGCCCATGGATCTTGCAGAATACAACAAACCATGAGTGGTGCAGGCAAACACACAATGAGGGACGGGCATGGATAACTTTGATATAATCCACATTCCTGATACAAAATCAACTTGTGGTTAAACGTAGACATAAGTAACAGTGTTATGGTTACATTGGACAACTTTGTCAAACCATGCCCCGAGGGCAACTGGGGTGACGTATTAAAAAGTCGGAGCACAAAATCAGTTTGTCTGCAAGTGGACTCACTGACTGAGACGCATACGTGCACACACACACACACACACACACACACACACACACACACACACACACACACACACACACACACACACACACACACACACACACACACACACACACACACACACACACACACAGGTCAAACAGTGGACCCAGTTCCAACATTAATTTGGTCTTTTATCGCCACAAGCCATGAGCAAGTATCAAAACTATTAATGTGGTCAAGATTTGTCAACTGTCATAGGAATCGTACTGCCACATCATTACCAAACCTTCACATCATTTCCCATTTCAGATTCAAACGAATGACATGTGCAAAGTGACCGAGTCATTTTCAAATTTCTCAGAAAAGCAAAACGCTTGAGCAGACCGGTGGAGCAAACGGTACCTGTGAGTGAAGTCATCAAAGCTGGAGAAAAGCAAGTAATTAATTCCACTAAAGTCTTGCTGTGACTGGTTCAGGCGAAAATGCAGGAAGAGCAATTCGTGTTGCAGAACGGCCTCAGGACCTCGTATGACGAGTGCACGCTTCTGAAACAAACAAAACACAAATCAGAACCTCCCCCCGACCCATGTGACTCTGCCTGTACACAGGTCATGTGACCCATGTGACTCATTTGCAAAAGCCACTTGCGTGATTTTACTTTCACAATAAATAATCCATAATTACTTGGAGACCACCCCTGACCCAAGGTTTGCCTCACACCCAGGGTACGTTGTCATGCATATTGGCTTCAGAGTACACCTCCTGAATGACACAGGCGAGGGGGCCAGGCTCTCCAGGGTGGTCCAGTGGAGGAAGCGTGCCATAAAAGTGTTTGCAGGAGAGAAGCTCAGCCCTCTCTGGGAACAGTACGATTCCTGTGGAGTATCGGCAGGCACACACGGGTTTGACAGGGTGGGATCGACTGGAACATTGCTTTGCCCAACATAATCCCCATTGCTCAAAGTTTACGATTGTGCAAGTCTTGGCACACTCCCTATTTACCTGGTGCTTCAAAGCTCTTCACCTCCTTGAATGAGACGGACATTGCAGGGTGTTTGGCTTGTCGCTGGAAGTCCGAGATTGACTGGTATGCCACAAAAGCAGCGACGGCCGCAAGCAACAGGAACACGATCACAAGGCCACAAGATGCCACGTTCTTCAGCCAAACCTTGGCGAGGGTGCTCTTCCAGTAATGTGCTGCGTTTTGTGGGGCATCCAGTAGTTCATCTGATTGGGTCAAAGAGCCACAGTTTGGCTATTCAAGGGAAAGTACCATACACTTTCAAAGAGATAATCCCTTCTCTGTCCGTTTCTGCTGTACAAATTGACTGGCGAGATAACTTGAGGCTTGTGTTTATACTTAAACCTGAGTTACCCAATGTAGGTTCAATTCCCAGCAGAAAAAAAAAACAAACAGTGACAATAAAATGTTGTCCTACTTCTTGTTAGGAATCGAAACTCAGCGAGGGCGCCTCGTTGGGAAAATGTTGGGAGTTGAAACCAGCCTAAACAGCTTGGAGGCAAGTGTGCATACCTCTAGGCCATCCTTCCAGCCCTAAATCTCGGCTCATTGAAAAGCTTAATAAAAGGAGGGCAGCAGGTTCACTTACTGACAGACGATCAAATTGGAACACGGAGACGATGACAATGACAATGACATCACACAAGTGGATGAGTGGCGGGGCTTGTCAATCGTCTCCTAGTGTCCTTGTTGTGAATGTTTAGTTTACTGGATCTACTTAATCCTTTTGTCATTTGAGAAGGCACTCAATGCTTGTTGAAGATCAATCAAATTTATGAAACGTCGAAATTCTACTGCAAGTTTAAATGAAATGTTAAAATTCAGGTTGGTTGTGAACACGACAATATCGTTACCAGAATAATTGAAAGTTGACTGCATGCTTCCTCCAGACCTTATTAAGATGCAATTTCAAGACGTCGATGGATATGGTGCCGAGACTATAAGGTGGGGCAAAATGTTCCAAATTGTACATCGGCGTTTCTAAATGAACGAGACACGTGTCCTTGGCTTGAACAATTAAAAGACATGCCATGTAAACGGTAATGTCTTCTGTTGAAACAAGGTTCGTACGTTGATAAAAAATCTCAACGGTTTGGATCAGGTTCCACCTTAACTTGCTATTTCCTTGAATTATATTTTTGGGCTCTACCATGATTCTTACACACTGCATAAAATAGCTGTAAATCCCAATTTAATCAGACTCGGTGGTGTAATGGGTAGGTGTGTCCGCTCCGAGTCTGGAAGGTCGGCGGTTCAAACCCCAGCCAGTCATAACAAAGACCTTAAAAATGGTAAGTGCTGCTTCCTTGCTTGACGTTCAGCATTCTAAAGGTTAAGAGCGTGGACAATTCCGATCAGTTGGCATCCATGGGGAAGCAAAAACAGGAACACGGCGATTCTTCCCTGGAGGGAAGAATGGGATTGAAGGGAGCGTAGGAGTTTATTCCAAAGGTAGGGAAAAAGAGGAATGAAAGAGTGAAGGTGAGCAGTGATTCGTGATTTTGGTAGTTTTACCAGAAGGGGGTTGCTAACAGACCTTGAGCGCCCTGAGGAAATATGGGGCATATTGCAGACAGAGCAGGGGGGGGGCAAGACCGGAGAGGAGACGGCAGAAGACAGAAAGACCACTCACCTGCCTGCGGTGAGAGAGTGAGAAGCCCAAAGACTCAGCCTCATCGCGGGAGATACCAATGATCCGAAATGCTTTGGTTTCCACAGCGTGAAGCTGAGAAAGGTGAGAGGCAGGAGCACCAGCCCAAAGGGGAGAGCAGTACTCCATCAGGCTGCGGAAGAAAGGTTTGTATGTAGTCAGGAGCTCAGGTGGGCCGAGGAAGAACTTTGCACGACGGAGGATTCCCAGTCGGCGACTGGCTTTGGAGGCCAGGTTGGAAATGTAGCTTTCCCAGGAAAGATCATGGCAGATAGTGAGACAAGCTTGAATGAAAGGACTTCAAGAGGATTGTTGAGAAAGTAGATTTGGGAGGTGGGGGGGGGGGGTTCGAACCGGTCCTTTCAGAGAGACATAGCGAGAGTGTGAGATTTGTCAGGATTGAAAGACATGTTCCATGAGTTGGACCAGTTTGTGATTTTATCCAGGTCTGCAGAGAGCAAAGAAACTGTAGCATGTTGCCAGAAAAACAGAAGCAGACGCATCAACATAAGAAAGCTAGCCACAGCTCTGGGCCATGATGCATGGACTTTTACTTTGGGTTTTCATGTCTTCACAGGTTGTGACTCGGTTAGCTCGTTCTCTGAACAGGTCAAACATAAAGGCCTGAAGCTGATGCAGTAAAATTCATCCTTTCAAGAAGCATTCAGTGCACAAGGTGAACGGCAGAGCACGACAAAGGAGATCTTTGTAACCCTCGAGAAATTTACATGCAAATTGTATGCTACTCGCACTACCATCAGCCGTGTCAAGGAGCGATGATACCACCTTTGGAGAGTCAAAAAAGGAGGTGTAGAAGCAGGCCAGCTTCCACCTTGCAAGGGTAGCCGACATCAACATACGTTACAAGTGAACTGCCAGAATTGTATTTGGCGACACAGTTTTGTCTCCTGTCCTGATGTGCCCAGTCCACTTAATAACAGTTGGACTCCAGGATCTGTCGGGCAGCTTACTGTGTGCTGGATAATAGGACCCCTGCACCAGAGGTCATTTTGGACTTCATATCCTGCAAATGTAATACCTGGTTTTGGCTTAATGGTTAGGGTGGTGGGCTTGGGATCCGAGGATCCTGATTTCAAATTCCACTCGGCTATTGAATTAATACCAGGTGGGGTTGACTCTGCTTGTCATCCTTGCGAGGTCGGCAAAATGAGTACCAGCTTACTGGTATCCTGTGTCGGAGGGGCGACCTGTCCAGGATTGTGCCCAATTGCCAAGGAGACTGCTCAGGCAGCACCAACGCTCTGCACAGAGTATGGTCCCAATGGATGGATGGATATCCTGCAAATGTGAAAAAAGTTGCCATTTGCCCAAATGTTAGTGTCACTGTCTGGCCAATGCACTTCCATGCACAGAGGAATGCAAGCTACAGAACTGTACAAACATCTATATATTAATACTGAAGGACCAATTTTGTGCTCCTCCAAGCGGTCGCGTCACGTTTTTCTCAGTACTGTGACCTGGACTGAAAGAAACTTCATACCTGTAAGAGTACATCGCACATAGTGGCAATAGTCAACTTTCAACTCTGAAGCAGAATAAACACTTTTCGTTTTACATGGCGACGTGTGACGTCACCGCTGAGAGGCGTAAGGACGTCATGACATCGGTCATTCGCTGACGTCATTACGTCTGTCGTCGACAGACCGTCACCACTGAGAGGTGTAATTTCACTCCTCGAAAATAGCATCTGAAATGTAAAACACTCTTCTGCACATGCTGACGACCTCAGAATGTGAATTTGACACAAAAAAGTAACAAGAAACATTGTATCTATATATTAATACTGAAGGACCAATTTTGTGCTCCTCCGAGCAGTCGCGTCACGTTTTTCTCGGTAGTGTGACCTGAGAAGTTTTGACACGGTGTTTGTATGTCAAAGTAGACACGTGCACAAATCAGGGGACTTCTTCACAAGGATTAGTGCACACCAAAAATGTCGTGTACAAAGACGTTTTGTAGGCCTCATTAGGTAAGGCCATGGAGTACATCGACTGGGATCCGGCTCTTACAAGAGCCGCCACTGGTTGTCATATTGGGCTCATGGAACGGAATCCGTCTGTGACGGGGTTTCGGCTAGTGATCATGAATGTGGCTGAGAGAGATCCAGTCTCTGATGATGAAGCAGATGATGAGGACTCTTATTGAACAATTGATGCCAAATCAAGGTATTTTTATGGTTGTGGAAATTCACAGGACACCATATAGGTCCTTAGATCAGTTATGTCGATAAGTCTGTGTTCAGATAGATTTCCCCACCGATGTTTAAAGGGCTGTGAATCTTCAGTTAGCCGTTTTACTTCTGCTATCTTTATTTTGGACCAACCGCCTCTCAACCACCACAACCGCCTTCACGACAACCACCTTCTCTACAACGACATCTCGCCATCTCCTAAACCACATCTCAACAACGAACAACATCGCCTCACCTTCATCTCGGCAAACGCCGCCATCTTTGTGCCAGCGATGGCGAATTCCCCACGAACAACATCTCTGCCACAAGACGCGGGGACTCCTTCGTTGGCACCAGGGTCGATGATTTCACCCACGTCCGCTCTCTCCGAGCTTCGTGACAATTCGGATCAAAAGATCGAAAGGGGCGGAGCCAGCAGGGGGTCAGAGGTGAGAGATCGGAGATCAAAACCTCGCCTCACGGACCCAATATAAGGGCGCGCAGAGACGCCAAGCACGCAGTTGTGTGGAGTCGCGTTGTTTGCTGGGTCAGCCTGGAGTCCGGAGTCTGCAGTCGGTGAGGATCTGGAGAGAGCGGAGGAGATGGGAGCCTGGAGCGCAGCATGCCGTGCCGTGCCGAACTGTGGGTCACTGGGGAGAGGCCGGAGAGGAGTCGCCAACCAGCGGCATAACGGTCCGAGGTGATCGGGCCCCGGGACAGTCCAAATGACGCTGAGGAACGGACGGGCTCTTAAGAGAGCATCAACTCTGAAAGAGCAAAGGCCCGTTCGTTCCTCTGAGGCGTTGTCGACTAGGCCCGATCGATCGGGCCGCACGACGAGTCCTGGGCCGCGGTCACGCCAACTGCCGTGTGGACGGGATGCTGAGGAGCACCCAGCGAGTCGCCACGAATGCGGCAGGTAACCAGCGCGGCCTCTCGGAGCTTTTTCGGTCTTCACAGCTCCGTAAACTATGAAAGGCTCACGAGGCCCAGTTCTTGCCATTTTCCTTCCGGGGTTTTCTTCGCATGAACGTTGTGGCGCCATGACTTTAAGTAGAACTGTTAAGTGCATGTGTGTACATAATAAATAGACGGTTGTAGTTCTTTTTGTTACTAGTGTCCTGTCCCTTACCCCCATTGCATTAATTGCATACGTGCATTCGTTGCATACATGACTGCATGACTGCTTACGTGTGTGTAATAAATGTCCTTGTGTAAATGTTAACCCATTCTTTGCGTCCTTTCCCTCATTGAACTGCCATCATTAAGTTCGGAACATAGCTGGTTTTTAATAGCCGATAAAGAATCGGATCCAACGGGGCTTTCGCGATAATACCCCGCTCGGTTATCCCAAAACGAAGCGAGCTGCTTAAGCGGCTCGTTTCCAAGCAGTCTCTCGGTAGTCTGTCGGCGCGATTAATTAGGTAAAAAAGACTAGATTTTTTTTACGGAGACTAGATTGCTACGTCGGTGGGCGAGCGCGGCCGCTATTAGCTAGAAGCGGTCGCCCGCACGCCGACGGGCGGAAATCTATAACAGTATGTTTCTCATTATTTCAGAGAATATGTAATTTAATTTAATGAGGTGAATATTTGTTAATCTTTCACTGTTGCTGTTGACTCCATCAAGTTGAATACACATTCGTGTGCAGCCATTAGGACACTGGTCGCATAATTGGTAAGGGACGCGGCTATGCCGCTGATGCAGTGCACCTACTACCAGTACAATGGTGCTCATTTCACCGACCTAGGAAGGATGATAGGCTGAGTCAACCCCACCTGGTGTTAATTCAGCAGCCGACGAGGTCAAACTCAGGACCCGAGGATCCCAAGCCAGCCACCCTAACTGCTACAATGCCAGGCTTATACAAAGTTGAATGTTTTCAATACAGAACAACATGTGCAACATGAGGAGTTTCAAATTTGAAAATAATTGTGATTAACTTGTCCATGGGTTGTCAAAGTTGACACTCATTTCTGACGAGAAAGCTAACACTTACAGCTGTCCAAAAAACAGTTCTGGAAACTCAAGATAATAAGCTTTTCAAATACAATTTCGTCTGGTTACCCCCTCATGGTACCAAATCGGTTAAAATCTGGCATGGACTAATGGTGTTAATGTTACGGATTTGGAAGCCTCCTGCACACAGACAGTCAGCAGTCCCCGCAGTTCAGTTATTTCGATAAGTATGTGTTTATAGTTAGGGTCCCGTCCCGTGTCTAACGGGAATTTCATGTGCGCGCTGCGAGTTATTTTCTAGTTAGTTTTATACATCAATTCCCTTCACTACTTCGCACCATCGACGCCAATGCCCACGTGTGTTCGACCACGGACGTGAGCGGAGGTTTCCTCACCTCAGAGCTCCGACTCCACCCAGGAAAGGAGGGGGTTCCCCCTGTCCAATCAGGAGGCTCATCACCTCAGGGCCGACTCCGCCCCAGCCAGATGGAGTGTTCGGCCCGTCCAATAAGGGGAGGCCACTGATCGCCGGACAACCGACAACCACTGATTGTCCAATCCGGAGGCGAGTTACCTCAGAGCGGTTCCCTCGACCCGCGAGGGGGGAGTGGGGGAGGATAAGAAAAGGTAGTGAGCTGCCATAAAAAGAGGAGAGTAGAGTTGTCGTCGTCGTCTTTGCTCTTGACCCTTTGGTCTGTCGTCGTCATCTGCGGTCGTGGTCTGCGGTCTTTTCCGAGGCTCCTCGTGGTGGTGGTGGTGGTCGAGCAGCCAGGACCGTGGTGCTCGATCGTCGTTCGTGGCAGCCAGGATCATGGGCTCGTGGATTCCGGGTCATGGGTTTGAGTCCCACCATGGTGGGTTGGAGTCGGTGTGACCGCACAAGGCGGACAGGTACCCGGCCGGGCTCTGTCCCCCCATCTGAACTATCCTCCTCGGCTAGAGGACCGAATAAAGACCCGGCGGGGTCCATTTTATGTTGGTGTGTGTGTATATGTGTATGTGTATGTGTATGTGTATGTGTATGTGTATGTGTATGTGTATGTGTATGTGTATGTGTATGTGTATGTGTATGTGTATGTGTATGTGTATGTGTATGTGTATGTGTATGTGTATGTTTATGTGTATGTGTATGTGTGTATGTGTGTATGTGTGTGTGTGTGTGTGTGTGTGTGTGTGTGTGTGTGTGTGTGTGTGTGTGTGTGTGTGTGTGTGTGTGTGTGTGTGTGTGTGTGTGTGTGTGTGTGTGTGTGTGTGTGTGTGTGTGTGTGTGTGTGGCGCCAGTCTGTTAAGTAGAATTGTACAAGTGTTGATTGCTCTTTGTACATTGCATTTTATTCGTGATTAAGTCTGCACTGTCTTATTATTGTAAATAAATATCTGTTAAATGTTGCCTGTCGTTTCTACCATTGACCCAGCACGGTGCAGGCTCGAGAAGTAGTAAGACCGTTCATGCCGTAAGTGTCATTGGGACCAGCGCCGTTCTGGTACAACTCCCACTAAGTTACGCCGGACCCGAGTCGGTACATGCGACTCGGTTCGGACAGTCGGCCGAGGGTGTGGCTTCCCCAGTAACTAGACGACGTGGGTACTTAGGTAAATTGGAATAGACAAGTGGACCCTACCTCACACCGTCGAAATATTGGCAACCACGGTCCTTCAAGTGACCCGTCGACTCCAGAGTTATCCGGGGTGACGACCTTTTAATTCCGGTGTTCGGTGGGAGACGGCCCGACTGCTCCGTCTGGCGGTCGTGCTCGCTCGCCACCGACCCCCGGCCCACAACATTAACACCATAAAACCTTCAACAATGACAGCATGTCTACCTAGCACTCTCAGTAGGTAAACTGAAACTAATCATCGACTACTGCGATAGTCCTTGCCTGAAATGGGCCCGGTCCCTCCATTATTGGAAAAATGGTCACAGTTGGTCACCAGCAGATGTTCAGAATCTTCTTCGAATAATTCTCCACGTATATGCACCTGCTCTTCATTGTCAAGCTGCACAACAACAACAGACACTTCGTCGTTAGTATCTGACTCCAAACAACCCGTCAAGTCTCTAAACAAAGCACTTCACAAGTGTTGAGGGAATACGAACGCAGATTAAACGGTCGTTCGATCCGTCATGGCCGTCAGCTCACGAGGACCATCCATTTATTACGTATGCAAACATGGCGGAAAGTTTGAACCCACCTGCCTTCCCTAACCCTTAATGGCCTCCTTAAAAACGTTTCCCTTCTCTACCTACACTCCCCTACCTTCCTTTAGTTATCTTTTCGTTTCCCCTAATCGATGTCACGTTCTCATTTTACCCTCCACGACATATTGAATAAAGCGACGAAGTAATAAATCTCTTTTCGGGTTCAGTGGAGAAAGAAAAAAAACTTATTGGAATTGCCTTCTCTTCAGTAATAACTATCGCTAAACAGTTTATCTCGTAATTTTGGTTAAAACGGTTCTCGGATTTATATCTAAACAAATAACTCACCAGCAGCTCTCGGATAAGCGAGTCACCACCGGCCTGACACCCCATGACAATCCGTTGTCACGGAAACGCTTCCGCGCGAGCACAATGACGTCACATGATCACAGCTGTGCGCTTTCAGCGTTTATAACCAGTTCCATTTTGGGACGTGACAAACGAGGAATTCAACTGTTTCTGGATCGAGCGAAGGAAGAAAAATATATAATATAAATATAGTATGTATATATACAAAAATATTTACTGATAAAATGGGGTTTCACGTTAAAAAAAAAAAAAGCAAAAAGGCGAAAATTACAATTTCGCTGAAAAATACACCATTAAGTGCAGCACTTGTTACAAGGAAATAACAAGGAAATGCTGTGAAAGGAACTTTAACGCAGGAGGAGGTCATTGGGCCTATCATGCCTGTGTTATAACAAGATCACATTAATCCAATGTATCACTTTAAGTACTTGTTACTGCAAGGAAGAGGAAGGTATCTAATATACAAAGCTCATACTGACTACTAACTACTGACTTCTAACTACTGACTACTAACGACTGACTACTAACTACTAACTACTGGCTACTGACTACTAACTACTGACTACTAACTACTAACTACTGACTACTAACTACTGACTACTAACTACTGACCCACTGACTCACTGATATTAAAGTTCACTAGCTGACCACATTAATCCAATCTATCACTTTATGTACTTGTTACTGCAAGGAAGGGGAAGGTATCTAATATACTAAGCTCATTCTAACCACTAACCACTAACCACTGACCCACTGACTCACTGACTCACTGATATTAAAGTTCGCTGGCTGACCACATTAATCCAATCTATCACTTTATGTACTTGTTACTGCAAGGAAGAGGAAGGTATCTAATATACAAAGCTCATTCTAACCACTAACCACTAACTACTGACCCACTGACTCACTGACTGACTGATATTAAAGTTCGCTGGCTGACCACATTAATCCAATCTATCACTTTATGTACTTGTTACTGCAAGGAAGAGGAAGGTATCTAATATACAAAGCTCATTCTAACCACTAACCACTAACTACTGACCCACTGACTCACTGACTGAATGATATTAAAGTTCGCTGGCTGACCACATTAATCCAATCTATCACTTTATGTACTTGTTACTGCAAGGAAGAGGAAGGTATCTAATATACAAAGCTCATTCTAACCACTAACCACTAACTACTGACCCACTGACTCACTGACTGACTGATATTAAAGTTCGCTGGCTGATCACATTAATCCAATCTATCACTTTATGTACTTGTTACTGCAAGGAAGGGGAAGGTATCTAATATACTAAGCTCATTCTAACCACTAACCACTAACCACTGACCCACTGACTCACTGACCGAGTGATATTAAAGTTCGCTGGCTGACCACATTAATCCAATCTATCACTTTATGTACTTGTTACTGCAAGGAAGAGGAAGGTATCTAATATACAAAGCTCATTCTAACCACTAACCACTAACCACTAACCACTGACCCACTGACTCACTGACTGACTGATATTAAAGTTCGCTGGCTGACCACATTAATCCAATCTATCACTTTATGTACTTGTTACTGCAAGGAAGAGGAAGGTATCTCATATACAAAGCTCATTCTAACCACTAACCACTAACCACTGACCCACTGACTCACTGACTGACTGATATTAAAGTTCGCTGGCTGACCACATTAATCCAATCTATCACTTTATGTACTTGTTACTGCAAGGAAGGGGAAGGTATCTCATATACAAAGCTCATTCTAACCACTAACCACTAACCACTGACCCACTGACTCACTGACCGAGTGATATTAAAGTTTGCGAGCTTCCGGGTGATGTAGAAAGCTGAAATTTTGTGTGCTGATGCGCATCGAAGCCGATACACTGGGAAAAATCACAGAACAGTTCGAGAGCATCTGTTCATGAAAATATAAATAAATGACAATAAATAAATGAAGAAAAAATGCAGGTGAGCAACCCGAGACAATGGGGAAGCATGGTAATTTTGTGTGCCAACATCAGACATTGAAGCCGATACACCAGGACAAAAAATCACAGAACAGTTCGAGAGCTTCTGTTCATGAAAATATAAATAAATGACAATAAATAAATGAAAACAAATAAATTTTAAAAACAACTGCAGGATAGTGACCCAAGACAATGGGGAAGCATGGTTCATTATTGCTTACAATGTGTAAGCACACCCCGCTAGTATATTATATAAATATATACATACACATGTATGTTAATTTTTTTAATCAGGGTGGAAAAAATGGGGTGGGGTGTATGAAGACAGCTGTAAGGTGTGGATTACAATATGAAGACTCGACCAAGTTGTGAGGTGTGGGTTAAACAAACATCATGTTCAAATGTAGCTGCCAAACCACGTGACATATCAATTATATTTGTGAACACCCGAGTATCCCCAAGCCATGTGGAACATTTGTGTGAAGTTTCCCCTCGATCTGTCCAGCTGTTCTGGAGATTTTTGAAAGTTTTAGGGCCATTCCAATATGGCCGCCAGACCATGTGACCCACGACGTCATAGTTATCAAACTCTATTCACCATGGCGAGTCAATCATTTGTGTGAAGTTTCCCCTCGATCTGTCCAGCTGTTCTGGAGATTTTTGAAAGTTTTAGGGCCATTCCAATATGGCCGCCAGACCATGTGACCCACGACGTCATAGTTATCAAACTCTATTCACCATGGCGAGTCAATCATTTGTGTGAAGTTTCCCCTCGATCTGTCCAGCCGTTCTGGAGATTTTTGAAAGTTTTAGGGCCATTCCAATATGGCCGCCAGACCATGTGACCCACGACGTCATAGTTATCAAACTCTATTCACCATGGCGAGTCAATCATTTGTGTGAAGTTTCCCCTCGATCTGTCCAGCTGTTCTGGAGATTTTTGAAAGTTTTAGGGCCATTCCAATATGGCCGCCAGACCATGTGACCCACGACGTCATAGTTATCAAACTCTATTCACCATGGCGAGTCAATCATTTGTGTGAAGTTTCCCCTCGATCTGTCCAGCCGTTCTGGAGAAGATTTTTGAAAGTTTTAGGGTCATTCCAAGATGGCCGTCCCGGTCGTTCCGCTTAATCATCAGGTTGCCTTTCACCAAGCCCAGATGCGGACATGATACGTTCGTTATTATTATTATTGCCAAATTTACCATAGTACTACTATTATTATTGTTAATTAATATATGTTTTGTTTCAATGTTGTTGTTATTATTTATTTTGTAATTACAATGCCGTGCCGCGGACGGAACCAATGAAGCTGTTGAATACACCTTAACACGGCGTGCGTTTAAAACTTGGGAATTCCTTGGGTTCTTCGTTGTTAATTAGACTAATCAACTCAACAGATCATGACGATCATTTGGGCTTCTCACATTTCCACATCAGAACGCTCCAGTAGAACACACACACACACACACACACACACACACACACACACACACACACACACACACACACACACACACACACACACACACACACACACACACACACACACACACCTCGTTTATTTATATTACTAGTCGATAACTCCTGCGTTCCAGTTTCGAATTTCGAAATATTAATGCTTTTATTAAAAATGCTGAAAGTTTCTTTCTGAAGCTGAAATTGTTCCTTTTTTATTTTTCCAGTAATATCTTGATTTATACAACACTGTTGTTGCCTTTTTCACCCTTTCACCTTTTTCACCCTTCACCCTTGACTTCAGCTTTAATTATTTTATTCAGTGATTCATGTCACGACGACATAGTTAGCAGCAGTAATTATTTATTTATTTATATATACTAGTGCGGGCCTGTAGGTTATTGTCCGTCGGCACGGACACATAGCACCGTGTCCTGTCATTGGTTGACAGACGTTATTGGTCGTTATTGGTTGGCAGACAATATATAGGTCGTTATTGGTTGGCAGACAATATATAGGTCGTTATTGGTTGACAGACATTGGTCATTGTATCACGTTATTCTTTGTTATTACTGCCAATTATTGTGCTATTATTATTATTATTATAATTAATATGCTGTTATCATTATTCTGAGATATCTTTGGTAAAAAAATGGCATGATAAGGTGGAACGACACTTCAGCTGCGATATATACACCTTTCCAACACTGAAAAAAAAGCAATAAAATGGCCGTAACTTGGGAACCGCTCGTCCGATTAAAATGAAACCTGAAAAGGCACATCCGCGGGTCCCCGGCAATATTCCTGGCAAGTTTCAATCGGATCGGACCGGTGGTTGTCGAGAAACAGCGGTCGCAGACAAACAGACACAAACACACAAACACACACACACACAGATTGCTGGAATTATAGATAGATAATATATTATATAAATACTACGTGAGTCCATTTTGTTGTTCATTCCCAAATGACGTGCCATAGATACCAAGTCTTGTTTTGCTTTGAGCTTCTATCGATTTTTATTTTGATTTTTTTATTTTTTAATTTTAATTTTTATTTTTATTTTTTACCTGGGGATTCTTTCTCAACACCTTCGCGGTTTGTGCGTGTCAACAACACAACACTGCCGTCGCGAGTGTTTTCGCAGGAACCTGTGAGGCGTTTTAACATCAGCTCCGTTTTCATTTCACAACACCACGAACTGCGTCCGATTTCACGGACATTTAGCCAAGGACGCGTTGATTATTTCGCAAACTTCCGGGTTAGAGGTCAGGCCGAACCTGAGCTCGTCAGGCCGAGATCATCGAGCTGTGGTTGATTGACTATTTTGACTCACGAGGTAATGAGTCGGTTAATGGGAGCTTGTCGAGCCCTTCTTGGAGCCCGGGGCGGCCTTGCCCGCAGGGCTTTTACCGAAGGAGCCTCGGACACGGCGGAGCGAATTTCCGAACTCTTACACAAGGACAAGGTGAACTTGTAGTTGTACATTGTGTCTGAAAAATCCCTCGGCCGCGTCATGGACAACGTGCGGTCGTTGTGAGAGTGCTGTGATCACTGCAGGGATTAATCGCGTCAACGTGATGTCCCATCGAGGACTTGTGGGTCCGCTCGACCCTCCCGGAAAGTACGGATTACATCACCAGACTGCTAGCTTAAAAAGTACCACGTTTAAGGTCCATCGGTGGGTGCAAGCAGACTGGACGACCAGCTTACATCACCAGGCTACTAGCTTAAAAAGTACCATGTTTAAGGTCCATCGGTGGGTGCAAGCAGACTGGACGACCAGCTTACATCACCAGGCTACTAGCTTAAAAAGTACCATGTTTAAGGTCCATCGGTGGGTGCAAGCAGACTGGACGACCAGCTTACATCACCAGGCTGCTAGCTTAAAAAGTACCATGTTTAAGGTCCATCGGTGGGTGCAAGCAGACTGGACGACCAGCTTACATCACCAGGTTAAGGTCCATCGGTGGGTGCAAGCAGACTGGACGACCAGCTTACATCACCAGGCTGCTAGCTTAAAAATTATCATGTTTAAGGTCCATCGGTGGGTGCAAGCAGACTGGACGACCAGCTTACATCACCAGGCTGCTAGCTTAAAAAGTACCACGTTTAAGGTCCATCAGTGGGTGCAAGCAGACTGGACAACCAGCTTTACGTTCCCGCTGAAGGATCGGTGTGCAATCCCTCTTGGCACGACACCAGAGGGGAGCCTTTTGGGAAGCTCTTCCACAGCGCTGTCCAGTGTCCAGGACTGGTGTGGTTTGTGGAAGGTCATGTGATCATTGCATCACTGTGACTGTGGTCCATGGTGAACGCCTTGAGGGGATCGCTTGGGACCCCCTCGGGAATTGAACACAGGACGAGACAGCTCGGTGGAGTGTCCCCACTGCTGAGCTATTGTTTTAATCATGATGTTGCAGTCGTAATAAAACTCACTAACAAATATGGTGGTGGTGGTGGTGGTCGTATGGCAGCTTAGCTGCCGGGGTAGCTATCATTTCTTGAAGTGTGACTGCGTCGCTGATGCAGTGCCCCTCTACCAGTACACACACTGGAACTGGTACTGATTTTGCCGACCTTGGAAGGATGACAGACAGTCAACCCCCTGGTGTATTAGTCCAGTGGCTGACAGGGCTTGACCTCAGGACCCTAACCAATGAGCCAACACCAGGCTAACTAACAAATATGATAAGCAAGAATGTCCCAAATATTGTCACAACAGTAACTGGAATGGCACTCGGTAGAGCGTATACCTCCACTCGGCTGAACCGTTCACGTTTTGTATCCCATTGATAGGCAGGATGTGGATCTGGACTTGAACCCAAATCTAATCAGCTTCTTCTTGTCACCTACCCGACTCGTCCACCAAGTTTGGGCCGATTCCATCCACAACTTTTTGAAATACCGTGCTACATATCGTTTTGGCCCCATCGATCAATTATGAAGAATCATTCAAAAATATTCTTCTATCCAGATCCGGATCTTCACCAAAATCGAATCCATCCTTACTTGTCGCACCACCCAACCTGTCCACCGAGTTTGGTCTGAATCCATCCACAACTTTTGGAGATATTGTGCTATATAATGAATCTCGAATCTGCTGGAGTGATGTTAGAATCTCTGAACAATTGGGCTCCAGTTTCTGAGAGTGGCCAGCAACAAGGCGTGTTTTGCCAATGACATCAGCGAATACATTGTAGATCATGCAGGGGAGTACATCCCACATGATAAATGTATCATTTTGGCAGGAGGATTTACTGATGGAAAAATGGTGACGGCTGTGACCTCAACAGGCGTGACATACTTGGAGAGCCTCTACTCCAACCAAGAGGAAGCAGACACGAGGATGATTCTCCATGCGCGCAGTCTCTCCCAGGGCAATGGTCGCCGAATTATCTGCTGTGATGATACTGATGTCCTGGTCCTTCTCGTGTACTACCAAAGCGGAGGACAGCTAACTGACCAAGTATTCATGTATGCTGGACATTCTGGCAAGGAGCGGTACATCCCAGTTCATGGAATTGTACACCAACTTGGTCCGACAGTTTGCGTTAGCCTCCTTGCTGCTCACGCCTTGACAGGATGTGATACGATGTGTTCAATGAATAGGATCGGCAAGAAGACTGCCGACTCCAAACTTGTCAAAAACATTGACAGTCTCGCAGATTTGACAACCTTTCATGAGAATGATGGGAATGTTGTACAGGTGTTTGCATTGTTGCTGTACGGAAAGAAGGGAAAGATGTCCAAACTCTAGATGAGATGCGCTACCTAATGGCAACGATGACGGACAATGCAGCTTCAATGCTTCCGCCCACGGAAGATGCGTTCAAACAGCATGTCCTACGTGCTAAGTACCAGACTAGGATCTGGTGTAACAGTCATATTGCGAACCAGGAGGAAACTCAACCAGTTGGCCATGGCTGGAGTGCTTGTGATGATGGAGGCATCACACCGGCCATGTTCTCAAAGCCATCGGCTCCAGTCGAGGTGCGAGACCTCACTCACTTGCACTGCAAAAATAGGACTGCTCCAATGGAAGGAAGTGTCCTTGTCAGCTTGCTGGACTTGATTGTATTGATGCCTGTTCATGCACGGAGTGTCAAAATTAAAATAACACACCAGCAGGACAGGATGAAAATGAGATTGACACGTAGACACAGGTGCCAATTTTGGGCACTGTCGCAAACCAGGGGTAACCTGCCACATTGCATCAATTTTGCCTCTCTCAGTGTCAGTTTTGCATCACTGGGGTATGCAGGAAAAGGAATAGAGGTTGGTCTCACACCGATACAACATCTGTTAGGGGTAGGATTTGGGACGATTTGTCCGACGCTACCAAAAGTCACTAACTTTTCAGTTTTGATGGGGTCTTTTTTTTTAACCATCCAACCATTGGATTAGCTCGAAACCACGTTGAATGTAGTGTATCATGTCTATTACACCAAATTAATTAAAATAAAGAACTTTGGTTGAATTTAACTTGGCTCATTTCAATGTATGTGGCGATAATTGAAAATGGCAATTTTTCATGGATGTCCACAAGGAAGGGGTTAATTAACGTCCGCCATCGAAGATGGACGGAGGTTACTGTTTTCACCCGTTTGTTTATTATCTTGCCAAAACGAAGTTTTTGTAAGATATGTTAGTCAGCTTGTATGTTTTTATTTTATTTTATTTTTGTCTGTAATCACGTATCGATCACTCTGCAGAGCACAGTTATCATTGGAAATTTTTGTAACTTCGCATATCAGAGGCCTATAGAGGTCCCTTCAGCGCATAAAATTTTCAAGGTCAAAGGTCAAGGTCACTTTGGCACAAATCAGGGGAGTCGACGAAACCCTTATTTTTTGAGTAATTTTGATCGGATCGTCTTCAAACTTCATGGGAATATAGTTCATGGTCTGGCGCTCAGCTGATTAATTTTTGGTGGCGATCGGCCTTGACCTTCATGGTTAGCGCTGGAGGTCGAAAGTTTTTGACCCCAAGGTCAAATTTTGAAATCTTAGATACCATATCGAGTAATACCTCATATGAAAGCGCTTGATAAGTGCTTTCCAGATCTGTCAAAAGTTTGATGCCATGACGTCATTTGATGACGTCATGACGAAAAAGCGGATTTTTCATGAAAATTTTATTTCCTCAGTTCTCATCAAAAACTCTTGATATTTCATGTACAACGGTCCTGGAGAGATACCATTAACCGTACGAAAATATAAAGGTCAAGGTCAAAGGTCAAGGTCACAAAGAGGTCAAGCATCAAGGTCGACGAAACCTTTATTTTTTGAGTAACTTTAATCGAATAAATAAGTCACTCATGTTCACATTTTGGCAAGATACTGGTCACCCTGGGGGTGACATTGGTTTATTTGTTTGTTTGTTTGTTTGTGAACTGTATTACGGAAAAACTCCTGGATGGATTTCGACGAAACTTGGTGGGGGGGGGGGGTTAGGTCTGGTCCAAGGATCATGCCATTAGATTTTGAACTTGGTCCAAAGTCCAATATGGCCGCTATGGTGGCCATTTTGAAAAAATATTTGAATTTTTTTTGCATTTCTACATGTTTTAAGTGATTTCCAACCCCCCCCAAAAGAAAATTTGTTAGAGAAAAAAAAAACAACAAATTTTGCACTTTTTTTTTCAAAAAAAACTTTTTTTTTGGCATTTCTACATGCGCGTCAGTCTAGATTAGTTTATTCAATCGTGGTTCAGTAGAGTCTGATCCGTTTTGACCTACAATGAATAGGATATCAGGTTCACGTAAGTGACCCAGCAGTATTGGCGGCGGAGGTTTTGCACTCTACCGAGTGCTCCCCCTCTAGTTTGGCATGTTGTACACAGTTGCTGCAACTACATCATTTTCTGAAAACTAGACATCCAGAGGAATAAAATGACACCAGTTTTAGTTAGTTCTACCTCCGGTTGGGGTCGACCTAATTTTCCTGGGCTGGACCACTCCTCTAAAAATCGAATAAATTTGTCCATATCACACACCCAACCTGTCCACCAACTTTCGTCCGAATACATCCGTAGCGTTTTGAGATGTTGTGCTCGCAGATAAACAAACAAACAAACAAACCAACAGACAAACGGGTGAAAACAATCTCCGTCCACCTTCGGTGCCGAAGGTAATGATCCGAATATCTGTACGAATTGTTATTATTTTCAATGGTGCTGTAAGATACAGTAGAAAATGAGTGAAACTAATATTGACCCACCTCCCTCACCCCCACCCTCCCCCAATCATACCACCACCCACCTTCACCTCCAACCCTAACCACTCCCCACACCCATCCTCCACCCCATTCCGATCAGTTGGTACGAAGTCTGGCTAGAACCAGGGATAGTAACCCTCCATAGTTCAGCATCGTGCTGATAGTTTGCGAGTTGGACGGAATCCCTGGCTTTTCAGCATTCTTACCATCCGTGGCATTTCCATGCACTCGTGATACGTGTATCCCAATAAGATAACTACAGACATGATGATGAGAGGAATAACTGGTGATGGCTTTTCTGCAGGTGGTGGTGTTTATGAAAGGGATTCCAACACAACCGCTGTGTGGTTTCAGCAACGCTGTGGTGCAGATTCTCCGCATGCACGGCGTGGAGAATTACACGACGTACAACGTGCTGGAGGACGAGAGTTTACGAGAAGGTGACCTTTGATGACTTTTACACTCGTGTACTGTAAGTTTGAACGTTGTGCGTTTTATACAAGTCCAGTCGAAAACCGCATGTGGACGATCAAGGTTTTCTGATGTCTTGATACTGGAGTTACTTGAAAAGTCTCTTTTTTTTACTGTATTTCTTCAAACTCAGGCCAAGATTGATCGACTCATTCATTCATTATGTTCTCCATCGGAGCTAGAAAGAGGTTATGTTTTCACCCCTGTTTGTCCGTGAGCATGATATCTCAAAATGTTACGGACGGATTCGGACAAAAGTTGGTGGACAGGTTGAGAGTGTGACGAGGATTAATTTTTTTTCGATTTTGGTGAAGGTCCGAATCCGGACACTGGAATCTTTTAATTCGTTAAGTGATTCTTCACCATTGAGAGATGGGGCCAAAACAATATATAGCATGTTTCAAAAAAACTTGTGGACAGATTATGACAAAACTAGGTGAATAAGTGGGTTAAGTGACGAGAACGAGCTTATTAGATTTTGGTTAAGATTCAGATCCGGCCTATCAGTGGGATCCAAACCATAAACTGTTCACTGTTCAGCTTGGTGGAGTTATGTGCTCTACCTAGTGCCATTCTGGTTAATCCATGCAGTGCCCCACAGATTGAACCGATCTCGCGGTCACTGTTACAGAGCCTGTAAATAATCGAGGTAATCCGTTCTATTAATTCTCCAATGGACCCAACCACCTCCGCTTTCTTGTGGGTTCGGCGGGAATTGTTTTTTTTTTGTTTGTTTTTTTTTTGCACGAGACGTCCACGAACCAGCTGGGCAGGCTTGGTCTTCGACTGAAAGTGATTTGGATAGGAATGTGGGTTCCGGCGATAACTCGCCTACTCTTCACGAACGATGCCGTGGGATGAGACGAGACACCCGGCTTAATGTCTATCCGAGGGATGGATTTTGTGATGCAACTCCCTGCCTGCAACGCACCAATCATTCAGTTTATCATCGGTTCTGGAATCCGACCCAGGCAGGACAGCTTCAAGGTGAGTGCGCTACCTCTGCACCATTCTGTTGGTCTGTTCCAAAGACTTAATCCATCACAAAGGAGTAATTCCTTTGATTACTGTGTTAGGGTTAGTGCAAATAGGAGACTTTTCTCGGTTGACTTTGTGTGGATTGGATATCTGCATCTGCAGTTTGAAACTTTAAAAAAAAAAATTTTTATTTCAATGACGAGAGGCAAGATCATTTTGTACTAAAGTTCTTTGTGTCGAGATAAATGAGGGAAGAACTGTTACTTTGGAAGAAGGGGAGGGTGGAGTGTTATCCCATGCTGTTGCAAGAATGTCTTTCACCATCATTGTGTTTGAACTGAGCAACGATTTGCTAAGAGATGAAATCTCCTCCACGATGGAAACCCTTTCCTTGTAAATATTAACATTTTTTTAAAGCTTATCATCTGTTTATATTCCATCTCGTTTGACTTGTCTGTTTTTTGTCAGTTGGCGTTTAACAACAAACACATGTTTTTATTTCCGTTCCTTTTTTTTCAGTGAGGTTAAATTCCTGGATACAGTAATACCTTTTGCTCGATTTGCTTGCTTGTTCCACTTCATTCTGCCCACTTGTTTAAAGAAACACAAGGGAATTGTGACGCAGTAGAAGGTAGTTTGGCCCATTGTGCCTGTTTCACACTCCATCTAGGCTTTTTCATCGAACATCGGTCCCGTCCTTGCCTTTGCACATTAAAAAGGATCCTTGCACTAAATCCGGACGTATGTTCGGCATTACCTCGAGGGACTTTTTTGGGGATCCTTCTAATGCTGATGCTTTCGCCGTCCAGAACGGTAACGCCGAGCCGGTTCCGAGCTCTGATATGAAGCGTCATTTTCTGGTCATGTTTGCCTCGCAGGGATCAAGGAATTTTCAAACTGGCCGACCATTCCGCAGGTATTCTTCAACGGCGAATTTGTGGGCGGCTGTGACATTCTGCTCCAAATGCACCAGAATGGCGACTTGGTGGAGGAGCTGCAGAAAGTAGGGATCATGTCAGCTCTCCAGTTTGACGAGACCAAGAATTAGCCAGGGTAGCACGGGGATTGATTGTGGGTTTGGATAACCATGGAATTTGGTTGCAATTGGATATTTTTGGGAATGAACATGCTAATCTTGTCAAAGAACATCGCTCAAGCCTTCGTATTTCCAATGTTTGAATTCAATTGCATTATTTTCCTTTCGGTGATATCCTGCAATCCTGTTCGTTCTATTTGTCCCATTTTCCACACTGGATGTTCTTGTTATAAGTCGGCTTCCTGGACAGTTTCTGGATGGAATGTGACGTGAATGAAGAACCACGTGCCTTCCTCTGGGCCAGCCGGTATAGAATGTTGGTTTAATTATTAGTACCATACGTGTGTTAAAAAGAAATTTGAAAAGACCAAATTCACAATGGTCTAACGTCATGGGTGCTTTGTGAAAATGCTCTTTGGACACTTGTATTTCTGGACATGCTTTGACCTGACCGGGTGAATCTTGATCATTTCATCCACTAATTTGAGGCTCATTTTGCGAGAAATTCTGTTTCCGACTTTCATGGCGGTGTGAGACGCGTACTGTGCGATTCAAACAGACTGCATTGCCCGTTTTGAGGGCTTGCCTTTTTGGATCTCAAAATTTAACAGAAGATGGCTGCATGTTCATGGATGATGTATTTTTACTGATGGTGGAATATTTTCTCAGCATTTGTGTCTGATCGTCTTGTCATAGTTTCTGGTGGCAACGTCTGGCTCTTCGGAAAGCATTCAAGTGTGTAAGAGCTGAAGTTTATCCTCAACTGAAAACATGTTTTATACCTTGTTCTACAAAGGTCAATAAAAGTTGCTATCACAATGACATTGCCTCATCTCTCACTATCTTTCAACCTGCTAGTTATGTTGAGAGCTCACAGGTTTGTCTCAGATTGTGCATTGAGCGAGCATCGCTGGTTGAGCATAATTTATCGCGAGCGAGCTCGTATTTGAGCGAGCATATTTGTCTTCGACTTGCTCAGGGAGCAAATGGTGTTGAGGAATTCCTCTTATTACATTCACCGTCATTACACTCTTTCATGAATTTTAAAAATGTAATAAATCATATTTTATATATATATATATATAGAAATATATACACATTGTTTTATCCCTGTGTGTCGTAAGAGGTGACCAGGGTTGCGTCAGGAAGGGCATCCGGCGTAAAACATGTGCCAAATCATAATGCGGATCATAACGGATGATCCGCTGTGGCGACCCCTAACGGGAGCAGCCGAAAGAAGAAGAAGAGATATATACACATTGTTGTGGGCCGGGTATCGGCGGCGAGCACGACCGCTAGATGGAGCAGTGGAGTTGGCTCCACCGAACACCCGGAATCTAGATCGTACCTTTCCGATAACTCCAAAGGTACGGGTCCCTTACAGGACCGTGAATCGTCAATAATTCAGCCGTGTGGGACAGGGTTATTTGCCAAACTTCAAAATACCTAGATACCCACGTGGCGAGCAACCGAGGAATTTACACCCTCGACGGAGCTCGAACAGGACGAGCCGTTGCCGTGCTCGACCCGTGCGTAACCTGAGCGGATGGTTATTGAGGTCCCGTTGGTCCAAATGCACAACTACGACAGCAACGGCCTTTTTAATCCTCCAACACACACTGTGGCGAACCAATGAAGGAAAGGACAAGGATGAGCTGAAACATTCAACAAAATGGATTGTGGGGGGGGGGATGGTGGAGGGAGGATGTGGGGTGGTGCTGGGTATTGTGGGGGGATGGTGGAGGGGGGTATGTGGGGTGGTGTGGGTATTGGTTGGGGTGATGGTTGATGGGGATTGTGGGGGGGGTGTGGAGGGGGAGTGGTTGCACATGTTCATATGCTGGTAGTTGGGTAGATATGGTGTTACAATTTCTAGCAACGGCTGTTTCTTCCGCTTAATTGTGGGGAAGGCATCCTCTCTCAATCATGGTGGATAACCACAAGATCAAGCAATCTCTTCTTTCATTACAGTTCTGAGCACAAAAGCGAACATTTGGTCGGCCCGATCCACACTCAGGTATTATGAACAAACCTCGTCCGATTTCTCGCAAACGTAGGGTCTTTCGGCCATTGGTGTAGCATCGAACCATCTTGGTTGGTATTACTACAAGCACAGAGGACGCATCGACTCGGCATATTTGTGGAAAATCGAAAAGTATTCACCGTTTGAGATCGTACTGCGATGTAACCCAGAGGCAGTACGAATCTGATGGTTGACTCCCAGGTGTGACATCACGGCGAAGCGTGAAGAAGAAGATTTCGACTTTTAATTGCAAAATTACCCACTTTATAAATGGGAAATCTGAAAAAGACATCTATTTTGTGGGGTATCGAGGGATAGATTATTGTTAGGGGTTTCTGGGGTGGATTACGTCATTTCAAAGGTCCCGTATTGATTCCCAAGCGAGATCGCCAGTGATGGGAGTAACTTACAATAAATATTCGAATTATTGGCCATTAACTTGCAGACACTTTTCAATTATACGTAACTCATCAAAACCAACTGCACTCTCATATTTTGTTAATTTTGCTGCCATCACTTACATGTAAAGAAAGAAGGGGTAATTATTGTTTTTTTAAACATCCGTGTTTAAAATACAATATTACATCAAAAATAGGACCAATGGACCGGTAGCTGATCTGTACCCTGGCCTCATGTTGTAACCCAGATTTGGTAGCATTCTGACTGGTGAATCGAAAGAACAAAATTTTGGAAGTAATTTGCACGACCGCCATTTTGACAAACTTCCGGTCATGTAATCGGCATGGCCTCCGCAATTTAACATCAGGACCTGCAGCTAATGTTGTAACCCAAATTTGGTAGCATTCTGACAAGTGGGTCCGGAGAAGATTTTTGAAGAAATTTGCGAAGTCGGCCATTTTGACATACTCAGTCATGTGACCGGAACAAGCCTTGCAATTCCTGTTAACAGTCACGAGAGGAAAGTTGCTGCCAAATTTCAGTCGGATTGGCCCTGCGGTTTGGCCGGAGAAGTCCTAAAAGGAGACGGATGGATGGACGGTGCACGATGGCAATACCATATCTGGAATGTGAATTTTTAAAAGGTTAAAAAAAATAAACTAATAAAAGGTAAAAAATTAATTATTGTAGACCAACCGTCCAAATTCGATATCACTCCCAATTTTTTTGGCCACCAAGTGTAACATGTGGGTTTGTCTGTTTGGTGTTCCCATCCAAGCACTTGGCTCATGATGTTTAGAGCTCAGGTCAAACCCCATGCACTGTATTCATTTGTTACTTCCACCACCGAAGGTGGTTTTTCCGAAGCTTATGTTTTCACCCCTGTCCGTCTGTTTGTCTCTGAGCAGGATATCTCAAAAAGTTGCAGTGAACTTTTCGTCAGTGTCAATTTGTTTGTACTTTTACATCATGAACTTTGTTCCATATACTTGTCCAACCAATGAGTCGTGTAGGCGTGGTTTTTAAAATCTGGTTTCTAACCAATAATTTTGCCCCACACGACTACTATCAGGATCTTGGACCTCCCGCTTGAGGGACCAGCGGTAGGGAAGGCTTTAACAGAAGTGTGACGATGCTTTCCTGCCTGGCAGCTCGTGATTTACACAGTTGTGGAAATGACTCATGGACTTGAGTTTCACTGGAGTTAAACAAAAGTTCATTGGAGTCAAATTGCAATCGCAACCCTATCTTTAGCGATGCATTTCCTCTCTGGAATCACGGAGTTTCGTTCCACGTGGCTGTTCGTGGCCCTTTCTTCCAGTAGCACTTTCCTCCTTGCATCCAGAGCTGCGTACCATGTGCCGCGTCGCAGCTCTATCTCCAGTGGGGTTTCACTCCTTTCAACCGCAGGACTACTATCATCGAACCCCTTTTGGTGAGCAGCTTATTCCCACGGGCACTGGCCTTTTACGACACCCGAATCACCAAGTGGATCATATCATTTTGTGGACATGATGCCAAATTGGTCCACTGGTGATATGCCATTTATCACTTCTTTTTGAACTTGTGACTGTATTCACCTGTACTCAAGCTTAACGGCTCATGTGACACCGCTCAGACTGGATGAAGTCATCAACCTTCAGGATGAGTAGAATTCGATAACTCGATTTTCTATATTGGTGACCCCGACATGATCTGTTATCATGTCTGTCGAAGCTACGTCCGACGACGACATCCACCAAGGTGCATCTGCTGAGATACCCCCATCACCGGTGGTGTCCGTTAGTTTAAAGCTCCCTCTCTTCTGGCCCACCGATCCCACATTGTGGTTTGCGCAAGTTGAAGTGTAGTTCCTGACCAGGCATGTTGGTGACAGAAAACCCTCTCAGATTTTGCGAAGGATGAGACAGCTGCTTGGGGACAATACATTGGAAAATACCATCTTAAAACAGCTGTTTCTCCAGAGACTTCCCACCATCATCCAACTGACCTTGGCCTCAACTAAAGAGGTTGGTGACATCGACCAACTGGCGGACCTCGCCGACAAGATCATGGAAGTCTCTTCTCCTTTGTCTTCCACTACGCATGTAGGAGTTGTTTCAAAACCATAACAGCAAGTTGCCCCTCAACCAGACCAACTCCACACCTTGTCCACCCAGGTTGAGAACTTGAGCAGGCATGTACAAGCTCTCATGACAACTCCAGGTGGAAAGAGAGAGGAGTAGAAGCCGAGGATGTGGTCCAACGAGAAGTCAAGAGGACACAATCCCAGCTCAGATGTGCTGGTACCATTGGAAGTATGGAGTAATGGCTCACAAATCCATGAGAGCATGCTCATACCAGTCCTGTCCTTCGGAGCAGGGAAACTCCAACGCCAGTGACTCGAAGTCAGCCTGGCAGTCACACATCCAGTCGCCTATTCTACATGACCGACGTGGCAACAGGTACCAGGTTGTTAGTGGGTACTGGTGCTGAAGTGAGTATTTTACCATCTTTTCACAAAAGCAATGAACAGCTTACATCAATCCAGCTGCAGGCAGTGAATCACTCACCCATCACCACATACGGGGAGAGATCTATAACGCTGAATCTTGAAAAGTGACGAGTATTTTGATGGGTACTCATGGTTGCTGAGTTGCCTCCACCCATCATCGGGGCTGATTTTCTTCATCAATTTGGCCTGCTCATTGTCAAACATCACAACTGGAAATAGATGTCAAACATCACAAGCTCATTGACACCATGGCCAGCCTTACTGTGTGGGGAATCATCAATCATACACCCTCCATCAGCCCCATGTTTGTGAAAGCTACGTCTCCTTCACATTATGACACCTTCCTTTGTGAATACAAAAAGATTGCTCGTCCAGTGTACAGGGATTGTGAGATCAAGCACTCAACCACTCACCACATAATAACTCGTGGACCTCCAGTTGCAGCACGACCACGGTACCTTGCCCCAGATTGTCTGAAAGTCGCCAAGTCAGAGTTCGAGCACATGCTTGAACTCGGCATCAGACGACAATCTGGCAGCAACTGTTTTTCGCCCTTGCATATGGTACCAAAGAAGTCACCGGGTGACCGGCGGCTATGTGGTGACTACCGTTCACTTAAGGAACGCGCTATTCCTGATCGCTATCCAATTCCCCATTTGCAGGATTTTTCATTCTCTCTCAAAGGTGCATGTGTTTTCTCCAAGATAGACATCGTCAGAGCATATCACCAGACACCAGTAGAGCTGATGGACATGCACAAAACTGCCAGCACCACAACTTTTGGGCACTATGAGTTTGTTCGCATGCCATTGGGCTTGCGTAATGCTGCGCAGATGTTTCAGAGGTTGATGAATGATGTCATCCGTGGTCTCCCTTTCGTCTATGCTTACCTTTACAATCTGCTAGTGGCAAGCCCTACAGAAGAAAAATACGAGGCATACCTCCGATTATTTTTAGAGTGCCTTCCAAAGTATGACATTGTCATCAACCCAGCAAGTGCCAGTTTGGGGTGCCATCACTCACCTTCCTCAGCCACATCCTAGACAAACACAGTATCTGCCCACTGGAGGAGAAAGTCAAGACCATACAAGACTTTACTGCACCCACATCACTGCTTGGGCAAGGTATTTGCTCGAATAATTCCTGATAGGGTTTGCCACCATCTGCTGTAGCACCAGTGCCCAGAGAAGTCGGGCTTTACACCAAAGAGGTCAACAATTGACCGTATCCTTGCTTTTCAAGTCCTCACCGAACACAGACGAGTGTTTCGGCAGGGGCTGCTTGCAGCCAATGTTGATCTCCGTAAAGCATTCGATTCAGTGAATCGTGATGCCCGATGAAGGTTTGTCAGTCTTCGTGGGGTGTCACCAGAATTAAACAATCTGATTTCTGGACTATGGTACTGAGAGTGCTGTTAGATGTGATGGTTCCATCTCTGACTTATTTCCAGTTGTTACTGGAGTTCGTCAAGGGTGTGTACTGGCTCCAACACTTTTCAGCACTTGTATGGACTGGATTCTGGGGAGGATGTCGGAGAGATCAAGCTGCGGTGCATCGTTTGGGAGTGTCAAGATCTCTGACCTTGGTTTCGCAGATGATGCAGTCATCTTTACCGAGACTCTGGATATCCTTTGCTGGTGCTGAACGAGCCCTCGAGGTGCTGAATGAGGAGTCTGAGCTGTTGGGATTATGGATTTCCTGGGTCAAAACTAAGATCCAGGCTTTCAATGACATCTTGGATGGTGCCATCTTGTTTGTATCTGTTTGTCGTGAGGATATTGAGGTCACAGAGAGATTGACTTACCTTGGCAGTGATATTCATGCCTCCACATGTTGTGAGCCAGAGACGTCTGGGTCAGGCTTGGGGACTCACGGATTCAGTGGGTGTGGTGCTGTCGGTACCTATGCAGGAGGACAAAAGTCCGAGTCTTTTAGTACTTGGTCCTTCCAGTCTTGTTCTACGGATGTGAGACTTGCACTCTGCCCAAGGATCTGAGACAGGGTCTCTTCAGAGAATCCTTGGATATCACTGGTCAGACTTTGTGTCCAACGAGCGGTTGCTAAGAGCGACTCAAATGAGATTTGTTACCTGCATAGTCCGTGAGCATCAGCTGTGGCTGTGTGGACATGTGGCTCGTTTTCCTGACGCTAATCTTGCTCACCAGATTCTCTCAGCGAGGGAGCCTCATGAGTGGAGGAGGCCAATGGACCGACCATGTGCCTCGTGGTTGCAGCAGGTTGATCGGCATCTCAAGTTGATGGGGATGGGCCAGGCATCTGCCTGGGGGATGGACAGACGGACGTCCCCAGAGTACTGGTAGAAAGTGGATGCGGCGACGCGCTGCTCCGGCGCATGCTCCCATACCTGACCTGACTCGAGCAGTCTCGGTTGTGTAAATGGTGAGAGCGTCCGCTCTGAGTCAAACCCCAACTGAGTCACAACAAAGACTTGAAAATGGTTCGTGCTGCTTCCTCGCTTGACTCTCAGCATTTATAAAGGGACAAATCACGGACAAAGAACGCTTCACCTTTGGTCACCTGACTCGGGTTGTATGTGGAACGTCGGTCTATAAAGTGTGTCCGTGATCCATTTATGGAAGTTTAATCCAAATCCAGGTCTTAGTTTTCATAACTCAAACTTGTATTTGTATTTGCATTCTGTATTCTCAAAGTGGTGCTCCAAGAGATTTGGGGGCCTCTCCGGCAGGATGGCCTGGACTGTGAGACGTACGCATCCTCGCCTCCACGCTGTCGAGCATGGGTTCGTGGGTTTGAATCCTGAACCAGCGATAAAGTGTCAACCCGGTGTTTCACACGCAGGATGACTCATCAATGTGGGTGTCGTCCCTCGGATGGACGTTAAACTGGGTGCGTCCTTCGCAAAGAAGAGGTGAGCTATCGCCGGAACCCTGTTTGAATTACAAATCCCTTGCCTGACCTCCTGGGCCAGTGGTGGTGACCCAGCCAGGATTGTGACCTCGCAACTGCTTCGGCGGCACCAACGCTTAAACATAGGTCGATCATGATGATGATGATGATGATGATGATGATGATGAGATATCTTGATTTTTGACGTTAGTCCAAGCTTGGTTTGTTACCAATGGAGATCACAAGCTGAGCTCTTGTAATTGCTTGGGGGTGTGGGGGGGTGTGGGGGAGGTCCCCCCCTCCCAGGAAGGCAGAACAAACAATTTCCCTCCAATCAAGTTACTGCAGTGGAAGGAGATTTGATTACCTGCCATTCGCAGGTATGAAGCCCTCCCGACTCCTCAGTCATAGACCATCGTCCCTCCGGCTCCCAAGCGAGCTGCTGGTCCCTCCCGTGCCGTGACGTCGCCGAGGCACGCGCGCAGCAGTGACGTCATAGTCTCGTGGTGATGTATTCGCAAACGACAGAGCTTTGTCTGCTTGCATCACGTGTTCTGATGAACGGACCAGACGAGCTCCACGGGCTCTTGTAAACAGGGTCGCATGGTTCAAATGGTGGTGTAAAATGTTATCCAGAGACCATGAAGAATCGAACGTGTAAATTCTGCGCTCGGAAAACTCAACTTGCCCGGCAAATAGATCTTTGCTAAACTCAAGGCCAAAATAATTTCCCGAAATTCCACAAAGTTTACAAACGCTCATAAACAAACGCGTCACAATTAGTGAATTGTTTTATTTTTTTAACAAAAAAGAACAACACGTCTGCGGAATATTTCTCGGGATGGCGAGAGGGGTTGCTCATTGTGTATGGAATGCAGATACTTCCCTCTCCCCACCCCCCATTCCTCCCAACTCGTTCCCAAACAGTAATTCCCAAAAGGCGCGACCGAGCGCCCCCTGCGCGATCACGTGACGTGCTCGGGCTGCACCGATTGGCTGCTGAGACGTCTGGAACGTGGTGTTCCATGTGGAGGAAATGATTTGGTTGTGGGGGAGGAGGTTCATGGGGTGCGTGTGGTGGTGGTGGGGAATAAGAGAGAACGGAGTTGCTGATGTGTTAAAAAAAAGATTCCTCTGGAAGGTTCGGAGTAGTTTGTCCAGTTCGAGAGAAAATGGGTAAGGAAAAGGTTGAGATCTAACGGGATGTCCGTGTCCGTGTCCATGTCCATGTCCATGTCCATGTCCATGTCCATGTCCGCTGAGTTTTTAAAGATCTGGTTTAAATAGTAGTTGCGGGTAGTGGTGTTAAACAAGTACTGATTTTTACCGAAGTGATGTCGGTTTTATTGTTTTTGTTATTGATGGATGATTATTTAATACATTTATAACAATGCTTTTTCTTTGTTATTTTTATGTCCACACATGTCCGCGTTCATTATCGCTGTCCGTCACGTCGTGTCCGCGTTCATTATCGCTGTCCGTCACGTCGTGTCCGCGTTCATTATCGCTGTCCGTCACGTCGTGTCCACGTTCATTATCGCTGTCCGTCAAGTCGTGTCCGCGTTCATTATCGCTGTCCGTCACGTCGTGTCCACGTTCATTATCGCTGTCCGTCACGTCGTGTCCGCGTTCATTATCGCTGTCCGTCACGTCGTGTCCGCGTTCATTATCGCTGTCCGTCACGTCGTGTCCGCGTTCATTATCGCTGTCCGTCACGTCGTGTCCGCGTTCATTATCGCTGTCCGTCACGTCGTGTCCGCGTTCATTATCGCTGTCCGTCACGTCGTGTCCGCCTGCTTCCCACAACCCCACTGTTTGTGTTGTTCTCTCGTTCACAATCCTCCGGCTCCGTCGGTTATAACTGTTCAATGAGCCTCAACCAGTGGTTTATTTTTTAATGTAGGGTCATTCCGTGCCAACTCACCTAAGGGTCCCCAGGTCACCTCCTCAGATTTTGCTCTAAAAAATTCTTAAATGTAGATCTATATGGCTCCACCCACCATGCAAAAGATTAGCTTTCAATTCCTCATAGTTTAAAAAATATCTATCTCTCGAGACCTTTGAAATTTTGCCCTAAAAATGCGAAATGTGAAAAACGCATTTTTTTTCCAACCTCAGTGGCTTATAATTTTATAATGGACTCCTCTAGAAAGCTAATATTGCAAATATTTACTAATTGGCATCCAAATTTTTCAATTATGACATCAGATAGCTTCTGGGATGCATATTTCTCACTCTATAGGAAGCTAAAAATGGCTTTTTGGCCAAAACGAGCTAAAATAAGGTAAAACTATAGGAGCCCTCCTGAAAATATGGAACAACTTAGAATTTTTTCCTCATAACACAGTGATTATAGGGTCATTATCTATCCATAGATACATTTTTGCTGGGATAATACAGTTAGGTGATGAATTATAAAAGTTTTACCATAAACCCTTGCCTCCGAGGGCTCTAAAATGGACCAATTTTGTCCCCTGGCTTGACCATGTGGCTAGGGGTTTAGGATCTTCATTTTTTTCTAAAGATTTCCTCATATAAGATGTGTCTACTGACCGAATAATTTTATCTAACGCCCATGGCT
Source organism: Eptatretus burgeri (assembly GCF_056783735.1). Taxonomy (NCBI): domain Eukaryota; kingdom Metazoa; phylum Chordata; class Myxini; order Myxiniformes; family Myxinidae; genus Eptatretus; species Eptatretus burgeri. Next base: position 19,760,627 of record NC_140973.1, read on the forward strand.
TCATAGTAAAATAAATTTTTATTTACATGCACGTTTTTTTTTATAATTATTCACTTTTTTCACATTCAGAAGTTTATAAATCTTAGATGGAACAATCCAGGAAAGAGTTACTGCAGAATTTTATAAACTGGTATGTAAAATTTCAGATTGTGGCATCAGAATGTCTCTAGAAAGCACATACTCCTCGTTTTAGGAAGCCAAATATGGCAATTTGGCCCACTTGGTACAAAACAAGGTGAACTTGCAGGGGTGCGCATGAGGCTAAATTATGCTTCTTATTCGACATTCATGATAAGGATGTTATTTATTCATAAATACATGCTAATAATTACCTTCGTAAGTGATTGAAAATTATAAATTAGAACAAATTTGATTTGTTGAGTAGCAGCTTTTTTATTTACAGATATACAGACAATGAATATTAGTAATTTTTATTCCTTAGAAAACTCTTTAATGACCTTTCATCTTTTATGACATTCATTATCATGATTATCTAGCACTCAGAGGCACAGAATTTTACATCTTAGAAAACAGGTCTTGAACATGCTTAAAGTCATGCTGTGACAGTTGGTACAGACGTCCACCAGATTTTATGTCAGGGGCCTCAACCACACAAAGAATGTCGAGTAATGACACCCAGCATTGATCTTTCTTTGTTTCTGGAGGCCATGAGAATGTGTTACCCCTTCCTTGCTTCATGTAGTTCACAAACACATCATTTTCATCATCATTTCTTGTGACAATGTTCCCAATGTCCCATTTTCTGTCATAAACACAAGCAATATATTTCCCAGTCTGGTATACATCCAGTTCAGTTAGGGTTGGGACTAATAACTGGGACAGATGAGCTTGTGTGGTTTCCGGTCCTGTGCATACTGTTGATGATACAGCATCAGAAGAAACCCTTCTCATCTCCAGACGTGTTGAGGAGATTGGCAGGAAACCATGGTGTGACCGTGTACCAGCAATGGTTGTTGCTGCTCTAAAGCGCTTCTCAAGGTCATACTCCATTGCATTTTGTTGGATTTCTTGTGATGTCACAAAGAAGAATTTCATCATGATGTAGGCAAATACTGTCTTCTGAACTGAAAGTAATTCCTGATCTCCATGAAATCAATTCTTGTGACTTCTTCTCCAAAGCAGCAACTTGTTTTAGCCCTACCTTCCTTGTATAATAGGTCTTGTGACACTCCTGGTCTAATTTGGTTCCAACAGTGCATCAACTTGTCAAACTTGTGCCACTGGGCCCAGGTTTTTCTGCATCCATTTCCTTTGTTTCCTCCTCTCCTTTGTTCTCCAAACAGACAAACAGACAGACTGTGCTGCTCCGAGTGTTGTGACAGACCATTACTCCATCTCGTGGTGTATGTCATAACTAATGACTTCAAATAGAGAACTGGAGGACATGTTTTTTTAAATTAAAACCCAAGCATATGTTTGGATTATCATTACAAGAATTTATTTTTGAATAAAAAAATGTACTTATAATTATTAATTTATAAGAAGAATAATCTAAGTTGTTACATAACCTCAGTTAATTCCCCCTGCATATTCACCATTTTTGGTCAAAGTGGCATTTTCAACTTCCTACAGATAGAAACATATGCATTTATCAGGCATTCTGATAACAGATCCTTAAATGTCATATGCCAGTTTATAAATATCTGCAGTATCACTTTGCTGGAGTGTTTAGTTTCAGATTTATAACCTCATGAATATGAAAAAAGTGAATAATTATTAAAAAAAACGTGCATGTAAATAAAAATTTATTTTAATATGAAGCCATGGGCGTTAGATAAAATTATTTGGTCAGTAGACACATGTTATATGAGACAATCTTTAGAAAAAAAATTTGAGATCCTAAACCCCTAGCCACATGGTCAAGCCAGGGGACAAAATTGGTCTATTTTAGAGCCCTCGGAGGCAAGGGCTTATGGTAAAACTTTTATAATTCATCACCTAACTGTATTATCCCAACAAAAATGTATCTATGGATAGATAATGACCCTATAATCACTGTGTTATGAGGAAAAAATTCTAAGTTCCATATTTTCAGGAGGGCTCCTATAGTTTTACCTTATTTTAGCTCGTTTTGGCCCAAAAGCCATTTTTAGCTTCCAAGAGAGTGAGAAATATGCATCCCAGAGGCTATCTGATGCCATAATTGAAAAATTTGGATGCCAATTAGTAAATATTTGCAATATTAACTTTCTAGAGGAGTCCATTATAAAATTATAAGCCCCTGAAGTTGAAAAAAATGCGTTTTTCACATTTGGCATTTTTAGGGCCAAATTTCAAATGTATCTAGAGATAGATATCTTTTAAACTATGAGGAATTGAAAGCTAATCTTTTGCATGGTGGGTAGAGCCATATAGATCTACATTTAAGAATTTTTCCATCAAAATCTGAGGAGGTGACCTGGGGAGGTTTTTGAAATTTAGGTGAGTTGGCACGGAATGACCCTGTATGTCTCCAATGATGTGTAAATAATCAATAATGGGACTCCTTTCCAACCCTCGTCGATGTTGCGATCAATTTCTGTTCATCATCGTATCGATCACGACCCGTACAATCCCCCCATTTTAAGCCGCAGGATTACAGGGTTCCCATTATGTGAGGGAAAACATCATTTGAACGTTTTGTTAACTCAGGTCATTCCAATTTCCATGTAAAAGTCCACCGACGTCGTTACTGGACCACATGGGATATGTGTAGTGTGGGTGAGCACAGATTTTGCAAATGTGCTGGTGGTACGGGTGTCAGTGTGTGCAAGTACGTGTGTGTACGTGCATGTGTGTGAGTACGTCCGTGTGTGTGTGTGTGTGTGTGTGTATGTGTGTATGTATGTGTGTGTATGTGTGTGTTTGTGTACGTGTGTGTGTTTGTTTGTGTGTGTGTGTACGTGTGTTTGCGTGTGTGTGTGTTTGCGTGTGTGTGTGTTTGTGTACGTGTGTGTGTGTGTGTGTGTGTGTGTGTGTACGTGTGTGTATTGGGTCGTCGATCTAGTCGAAAAAAAATCTCAAAAAAAAAATTTGAGATTTTTATTTTCTACCCTTATTATCAGTATTTCCATCAATATGTTGGGTAGTCGAAAAAAAAAATTCCAAAATATTTTTTTTTGACATTTGCTCTACCCTTATTATCAGTATTTAAAATGGCGATTTCAGTTAATACAATGGCGATTTCGATGAAACTTGGTTAGTAGGTTCATACCATGACCTAGTTGTGTGCAAATAAGAACCGTTGCTATGGACACCACCGTTGCCTAGCAACGGGACTTTGAAATTTTTGGGTCGTCGATGTAGTCGAAAAAAATTTTTTTTTTGGAAATTTGTTCTACCCTTATTATCAGTATTTCCATCGATATGTTTGTTGGGTAGTCAGTCGATCCAGTCGAAAAAAAAGTTTTTTTTTTTTTTAATTTTGAAATTTGTTCTGCCATTATCAGTTTTTCCGTCGATATGTTTGTTGGGTAGTCGATAAAGTCGAAAAAAAAACATTTTTTTTTTGATCTACCCTTATCACTTTTTCCGTCGATATGTTTGTCTATATGTCTGTATGTCTGTCTGTTCGGTCCAGTGCTCCGTTAATACAATGGCGATTTCAATGAAACTTGGTACGTAGGTTCATACCATGACAAAGTTGTGTGCAAATGAGAACCGTTGCTATGGAGACCACCGTTGCCTAGCAACGGGACTTTGAAATTTTTGAAAAATCATAAAAAAATTATTTTTTCGAAAATCAAAAATCGGGCCACGAGCGACTGTGGGCAGTACATTCAGCCATATTGTCAAAAATTTCCAGCCGAATCCGATGAAAACTGTCGGAGAAGATAGACTTTGAATGAACCCTGGTCGAAAACAATAAAAAAACGAAGTTCGTTATATCTCAGAGATTATGAGTCAGATATACATGAAACTGGTATGGTATGTCCTAGTTATGTGTGAGAAAGAACCATTGCTATGGACCCCTCCGTTGCCTAGCAACGGCCGAAAGACCTCAAAATGTGGGGGTATTTTAACGAAAAAACAATCTGCAGCATTAACCCTTGAAGCGAGAATCATGAATTTTCTTGTGCTTAATCCTCAGGTCATTCCCCAATTGAAGGGACCCATCACGTCAGGTTCTATTGGGTAGGCGACTACCCATGTCCGCCTACCGGCTTGTCTTGTTTGTTTGTGTGCAGGATATCTCAAAGTTGAGGATGGATTCGGATGAAATTTGGTGGGCAGGTTGGGTGTGTGACAAAGATAAATCGATGAGATTTTGGTTACGATCTGGCAATGGAGCTGGATACTAGAATTTTTAAAGTGATTCTTCACCAATGAGAGATAGATCGGGCCACAAACGATATACAGCACGGTATCGTAAGACGTTGTGGAAGGATTCGGACAAAACTTAGTGCACAGCTTGGGTGCGTGACAAGGATAAATTGTTTCAATTTTGGTGAAGATCAGAATCTGGATCCCGATATGCAATTTTTTTTTAATTTTCAAAGCGATTCTTCACCATTTATAGATGGGGCCAAAAACGATATATAGTATGATATTTCAAAAAGTTGTGGACGGATTATGAGAAAACTTGGTGGATGATTTAGGTAGGTGGCAAGAACAAGCAGATTTGATTTTGGTTCAGGTCTGGATCCAGATCTAGTCTCTCAGTGGGAAAACTAAACCTGAACTGTTCAGCCTGGCAGAGGTATGCGCTCGAACTGAGTTCCCTTCTCGTTTAAAATGTTTTTATTACTTATTAATGACATCAATTGCCACTGTTTAAAAAGGTAATAATACGTGTTTGTGGTTTGTAATATTTTTGAAATTGCTACAACCTCCATTGTGTGACCCTTAGTCCAGCTGTCAATTTTGGTTGAGATTTGATAAATAATAACCAAATGTATCATGGTCAGACAGATAGACAGACACCAAATTATGTGTTTTAGTTTGATGATACATTAATAGTTATTTGTGTTCATAAATGGTAAGTGATGAATGAACAGGCTTGCAGTTTCTGAATCAGGCATAACTATTTTGTTGTCGATAAGTTGCCATCCTTACACAGAGCAAAATCAATTAACACTTTGATGGCTGCTTGCTTGTGATAAGTGCTTGGATCGTCCAAAGAAGAAAAAAAAAAAAAACGATTGAAACGAGAAAGTGTTTTTTGATTCCAAGGATATTATGTACGAGTTTCATTTGAACATGCAAAACACGAAACACCAGCCTGTATCAATTTATTATTTTGCTCTTTTAATTTTTTTTTCTTGTGGCCACCCATGACATCATCGCACAACACAATCTTGGAGACATATGTTTGTAAAGAGTCGGGATTCCACTCACCCCTCCATTTTCAACTCGTAAAGGAATTTGATTTACATTGAAATTAAATGACTGTCGTTTACAATTGACTGACTTTACAATGACTGACTGTCAGCCGTTGGTGTAAAAAGTGCAAGTTTAAAAAAACAGAAAGAAGAGTTTTGCACAAGGAAGATGGTATAAGTGGTGAAGTTGTAATAGTGGGGAAACTTAGCATAACAATTGTGCATTTTGTGAGGAAAGCACCAAATTTGGCACACTAGTAGCCTAACATATGAACAGATTTGGATATTGGGCCATCTCAAAATTTTTGATGGCAGTGGAAAATGGTTGCCACAGCCATCAGCGGCTGAATTTGAGATGGCCCAATATCCAAATCTGTTCATAATATTGTTGCGAATTCGCGCCCGCCGGCGTGCGGGCGGCCACATAACTCCGATCGCGGCACATCGCCCACCGGATGGACAATTCAGTCGTGACCCTCTCGGAACAACGCCGGGAGCTAGTCACGGGTGGGGGTTTAACCCCACCACGACCGTGCCAATTGCCCACCCGCGCAGGATAAGGTTGCTCGCCAAATTCGATCGACCTAAGTACCTGCGCGGATGGTCGACCGGGCGATCGTACCACGCCACAGGCCGACTCCGGACACGAACCGCTTAAGCGGTCCATTCCGTGCTACAGTGATAACCGAGCGGTGTTATCGTCGGCTTCGACGGTTCCGATTAATTACCGGGCGTATTAAGCCCACTACGAACCTTTTACGTGAAGCAGGATGGAGGGTGAATAAAGAAAAGACGAAGCGAAACGGGAAAACAGTTAACACAAAGCACATTTATTTCCAAGCACACGGAAATCACATATATATATATAATATATATATATATATACAGCCATACAGTCAAAATGCACATATAGCAACCAAAACAAAAGCAACAACGACGCAGAGTTGATACCGACTACGCGCACACGGCAACACTTATGCAGTTCTACTTCGCAGATGGCGCCAACACACATTTACACAAAAGCAAAGGAAAGAAGCCACCCTCATAGACAAGGGGGCAGACAGGCCTGTAGGCCAAATGTGCGCGTGACCTGGAGGAGCGGCCAGGTCCGCGAGACCGGGGGGTCCTACCCGCGTCCTCGTGAAGCGTTGGCGGACGAGCCGCAAATGTGGCCGCGCGGCTGTGCCCCGACTTCGTGCTCCTTGACGGGTTTCGTTGGCACGACGTTTGGAGTGGGGTGGGAACGGGGCCCCCTTTTTGCACAATCTCAGCGTGGGGGAAAGGGGGAATTGTTGATGCCCTGGGACAGGAGAATGGCTGGCTGGCTTTGGTCCCGCGACGAGCGATCCCACACCGCGACCTCGTCGCCAACCGCCGTCCTTCTCACCTCGGACCCGAGCTCCTTTGCCTCTTCCGGCAACTCTTCTCAGCCGACTCCAGAACCCAACTCGATGACACTCTCCTCAGCCGACTGAAGAACCCAACTCTCTGCCACACCGATGACTTCGCCACCCGACTCGACTCTGCCTTCATTCGCCTTGCGCTCACCTTCTTATAGGCTGGCAGGAGCAGCTAATATGCAAATATTCGGATCAGGATGACCTCTGGGGCGGAGCCACGCTCGCCCATTGGTCGGAGGAAAGGGGGCGTGAATCTCCCCTGATCCTAGAATTTTCATATATCGATTTCACACAGACGCGCCTGGAGGCGGGGCCAAGCCGCCCCGCGCTCGCTAATTGGACGGAGGAGAAGTGGGCGTGTAGCGTTCTTGATCTGAATTTTCCCTCGGAAAGGCCGCTATTTGCGCTCGTGGCTCGGTGCGTTCGGCACCAATCGCCGAACGGGCCCGAGACAGCCCGACGTTCAGTGTTCACAGGTGGTGCGGGAATGGCCGTAGAAGGAGAGAGGTGAAGGTGGTGGAGGGTTTTCGGTGGTGGGGGTTGATGGTTATGGTGCCGTTGGGAATGGCGGTGATGCGATGATGTGGGAGCGTAGATGGTGGCGTGGGTGTTGTGTGATGATGGTTGAGACGTTGTTGGTTCAAAATAAAGATAGAACAGAAAAAATGGCTAACTCAAATTTTGCAGCCCAAATGGATCACATAAATTCCCTCTCTGCAACGGGTTTGGGCGAACTACACATGTACTTACAGAGATATCTCACCTATGGGCCCTTCATGGTGTAATGCGAATTTCCACAGCCGTACCAATATGATAGGCTACTAGTGTGCCAAATTTGGTGCTTTCCTCACAAAATGCACAATTGTTATGCTATATTTAGCTAAGTTGCCCCACTATAACGTTTGTTTGTGAATTAAAAGAAGAAAAACATGAGGATTCAGCTGAGAAATGTCTCATAATTGGAATTTAAATCCACAGCTGCAGTTGAAAGCCCGGACACCCTGACACCTGCAGAGTTAAGGCCGATTGTGGATGAAGATGAACGGAGTGGCAGGAGCTGGACTTCTGATGGTGACGCAGACCCCTGTCCAACTGTCCATTCTCCGGCCAAAGATGACGATGTAATGAATGAGAGTGATGCAGTGGTTGAGAATGGAGTGCGGTCAGTGCAAGTTGAGTGTGAAGGAGCTGCACAAGAGACTCGAGGTGATGGTGGAGAACACCAATGTGGTGACCTTGAATCGAGTAGGGAAAGCCACCTCGTATTACCTGCATGCATCTCTGAGGAAGACTGTGAGACGACTCAAGTCTCGACGTGCACGGCTTCCTCGGGTTCCACAGCAGTGGAGGATGAGCTGGAGCGTCAGAGCAGTCATGGAATCGAGGTGGCGGAACTGTCCATAACTAATGATGGAGCGAGCGGAGAGTCGGACTTTGAGGTAATTACCACAGACGAGGTGGAGGATGCGAGATCCGCCACCGACGGTGTCGTTGTTGAGGCTGAGCAGACTCGATGCTCACGACCCCGCCAATGGTGGCCTCAAAAACTGACCTGGCGAGGTGAAAGGATTCGGAAGGAAAAGTCTGGCTTGAGCAGCATTGCAGAGCCATTGGAGGAGTGCCACGGTGCTGATGCAATGGATAATGTGGAAGGAGGAGGAGGAACGCCAGGTAAGGGTGAACATGACGATATGAGGTCATTGGATGTATGCTTGGATGCACAACGATCAATGATGTATATATAATAACAACTTATTTGATCTTAACTTCTGACTTGTGGGAAACTAATGGGACAGGAAGGCTGGGTGGACGCAATGTTTCTATCTCAGCTGCTCATATCTGGGTTTGATTCAGACAGCCAGGATTTTTTTTCTGCATCCCAATGTTGTTCTCTACTGTATATAAATCTCACCTTTGGCTGGATAAACTCCACATATGTCCCGTAAGAACCCCCCCCCCCCAAAAAAAAAAAAACACAGGCTACGTGCATGAAGCAAAAACATCCCGACAGTTTATAATTCAAAACACCTCACTGCACTGGACAACGTGGGGCCAGGAACACTGCACTGTAAATGGTGGATACACATTTACATCGAGAATTTGCGTCGCCCCCCCCATCCCCAACCCTCCGAAGACCACTTGCAAAGATAAAAACAACCCTAAACACCAATTGGGGTCATGCTGATCCTATGTAGCAAGTCTGGATACAGTTGGCCCAGAAATGTAGGAGTCACGTGACAAATAAAAAAACAAAACACACACACACACACACACACACACACACACACACACACACACACACACACACACACACACACACACACACACACACACACACACACACACACACACCAGTCTGTGAATTATAGTAAGGATTGTGGTTTGGCTCACCGTTTGTCAAAGTTATGGCAGCAAAACAATGTCACTGATTATTACCAGAACATGGTAAATGGCGTTTCTTACCATTCTTCCACGGAGTGATGAGCGGAGTTTTGTCAAATAAGATCGCTCCAGACACATAACTAAATAATCTGAAATAACAAAAGATTTCCAAGTGGATTTCCTTACCCCTTGTCCACCCCCTTTGGCATCCTCCATTTTCCCTCCATCCACATCCATACCCCTTTTCCCTCTGTTACTCCCCCATCTCCTATTTTTGACACCCCACCCTGTCCTATTAACTTTTCCCCTTTATCCTCATCATCTGTACCTGCACTTGTGGGGTTCTAAGATGTTTTGGACGTCTCCGTCTTGTTCCAGTTTGACTCCTCAACACAATTGAGCAAAGTACAACGGAATTTGTTTTTGAATCGGGACAGTGTGTACAAAAATCAATTGTGACATTACCATTATTCCAGCTGTTGTCCACTTTATAACTAAGCTGTTGACTGCAACGTCATTGTCATAACGTGTCACCTGTTATGGGCACATGTTGAGAGGAAGTACGGCCATAACCTTTCACTTTTTTCTGCAAAATTGGCTCAAACATGTGCAGGTTTTTAAATTCATACGAACATGAACAATTGTAAATTCAAAAACTTCTCGTTCATTCGATTGGAACATTACCAAAAAATTGTAAATAATATTTTTTACCAAAGTGTTAACCAATTGCATATTGATTGATTTGCTGAGGTTACTTGGTCACATGAAGGGTGGGAAAGTTGGGAGTTGGGGTGGTGGGGAGAGTTGGGCATTGCAGGTCAGCTGAACTGGTTGGGGATGAGATATAGTTTTAACTTCAAGTGGTTTGATGTAATTAAAGATAATTTCAAATTTGATTTTAACACCTGGGACGATACAGTTTCACATCAGTATTTTGTGAAAAAGTGCTGAGTATGGTGACATATTCCTCTTGGCTGTTATCTCCATTTTACCCCAAATAACCCTCAGACTCCTTTCCATCCTTCAAGAGATTTAGGCCTTGAGATCTTCACCTTTTAAATACCCTTTAGGCAGACCCCTTTGACTTTGACACCTCGAGACAATTCTGACCCTTGAGACGTTAAATTAAACCCTTTCGACCCCTTCGACCATTTAAGACCCTTACAAGCTTAGACCTTTTCAACTACACCATTTAGACCTTTCAGTTGCAATCAATGACCTTTTGTTGAATACATCTTTCCAGCTTTAAAGAGTTTGGTACAGATTTTTACCCTCGCCAAACGTCTATTAATTACGTTTCATTGGAACGTACCTTTTAAACCTTTAGACTGCTGAGACTCCTTAAACCTTTGAAGACCCTTTAAGCCTATTTAGACATTTCCATCCTTCAGACCACTATATACCTTTAGACCCCAAAAGTCCCCCCAATAACTTTAAGACCCTTAAGAACCTTTTAGATCCACTAGAAACCTTAGATACATAAGACCCTGTAGCGTAAACCCCATGACACATTTTAGGACCCCAAGACCCCTTTGACATGTACTCACATTCTAATGACCCAAGAGACCCTATCAAACCACTAAGACCCTTTAAACCTTTCATTCGCAATCAATGACCTTTCATTTAGTACATCCTTCAAGCTCTAATTCCACCACACAAAATGAGTCCTGGCAGGGGTCTGCAATCTCTGATTGCTCTTTCTAGTTTCGATATGCAGTGGGAGGGCTTATAAAAATGTTGAGAAAAGGTTTTGTAAATTTGACAGGAGAAGGGAAGGAAGGACAATGTATGTATGTGGGTAAATAAATAATAAAAAAACTTCCATTTTGTGTTTGGAACACGTAAATGACCTCGAAGACCATCTCCATTTTAATTGCAGTTGTGGACATAACTGGAGACAAATCAATGGGAAGCAAGAGTGGAAAAGGTGCTGGTGCAGCTTTGAGGAAGCTGTTCCGACCTTTGCCTGCAAAGTCAGCTCCTGCGGTGACCCCAAAAACTCCTGACGGACCCACATCGGACGGACATCGCGGCTCAAACCCGCCAAGCGGCCGATGGTCCTTCAAAAGTATGTTTGGAATCGGGGCGGCCAAAAGAGAAGCGGTCAAAAGCACAAGCGCAGAAGAGGAAGCAAAGAATGATGAAGTTGCGAATGTTGGGGAAGATGTGGGAGGAAGCAGTGATGCGTATCAGGAAGAAGAAGCGACCGTTGAGCAGTGAAGTAGAGCAAGGGATGGGCCGTTGGTTCCCAGTTCCCAGTCCGCCACGGCACCCGTACAATCACGGTTTTGAGGAGAAAGCCAACATTGTGCGAATATGCTTGGAATTGTGTGCGGAAACAAGGAACTGGGCCAGAAATTGAAGTCAGATTTGTAAAACCATTCACTTCCTTTTCACATTTTAATGCTTTTAGTATCTCAACAGGTATGTTCACAAATATCGTGATGAGGTATTTCGTATTCCTGTTTTATTTTTTTTCCTAACATGTAACATTTTGCTTATCTGTACAATAAATGCATTATACTTGTCATGGCCTTCCTGGATCCAAACTTTTTTTTTTTTTTAAACGTCCTGCATCACCCTCAAGTGGATGGAACATCTGCGACTTCCTGGCCCGAACCACCCAGGCTCCATTGACGTCACGGCGCAGCTATCTTTTTGTAGTGTCGAGACCCGTGAAGGAGCGAGAACACAGAATGGATCAGGATGTAACAGTAGAAAGAGGGAGGGGAACAAAATATAGGGAGACAGAAATAAATGTGGGGGAAGAACGAGAGCATAGGGGGAGCACAGCCACAAAGTCTCAATCACAGAAGTGGAAGGGGAAATGGGATACCCAGAAATTGAAGGCCTTGGGGAGGGTTAACGGGGATAGAAAAGATCATTGGTTGTGGATGATGGGTGATGGTGAACAGTTGTCTTGAAGCCCAGGAGAGAAGTATGAGAAAGAAGAGACTGAGGAAGTTGGTTGTACAGGTGGGGGGGGGGGAATTGGAACAAATGAGTGAATGGAGGTGAGCAGTAAGTCTGGGTTTTGGTAGTTTCACCAGGAGGGGGTTACTGGTTGACCACGTACACCCTGCACAAACCTGAGGGAGGATGGGGGACGACAGCACAAAACCAGAAAGGAGGTGGGAGAAAAAAAGACTACTATCCTGTCTGTGATGTGAAAGTGATAGGCTCAGACTTGGCTTCATCATGGGAGATTCCAACGATTTTGAAGTCTTTGGTTTCCATGGCGTCGAGATGAGCAATGTGCAAGACAGGAGCACCAACCCAGAGGGGAGAGCAGCATTCTAAGCTGCGGGTGAAAGTTCAAGCATGCCAAGGAAGGACTTTGCAAAACGGTGGATCCCTTTCACTTTGTAGTCAGGTCACTTTGTAGGCCAACTTACAGATGTGGTTTGCCCAAGAAGGATAATGGGGCTCAAAAATTGAGTGACTGAACTTCTTCAAAAGGCTTGTCAAGGAAGTGGATGGGGTGGGTGGGGGGATTCGCCACATGGTCTTTTCAGAGATAGAGCGAGTGTGAGATTTGTCAGGATTACATTCCAAGAGTTTGACCATCCTGTGATTTTTATCAAGGTCTACAGAGAGGGAAGAGGCTGCTGCCTGCCTATCTAAAGGATGGGGGATGTTACGGCAGATTGCGGAGTAATCAGCAAATATATAAAGGATTTTCCACAGAGTCAGAGATTTTTGATGAAGATTACGAAGAGGATTGGGACCAAAACATTCCTTGTCTCAGCTGGAGTGCCCCAAGGACGAGGAGATGAAAAGATCCCATTGAGGGACACAAGTTGGCTATGAGAATACGTTTCGATCTCGAATCCGGATCTTCAGTTTTTAAAAGAACAGACACAAGTTGTAAAAAAAAAACAAGAAAAAGACATTTTAAAAAAGTGTAAAAGGATGTTGGGATGGTATGCTAAAAAAGTATGTAAACAAGGCAGGGATGGTCACAAGAAATTAAGTGAAATCTCATTCTTACATCTTTTTTCGAATAATGGTTGTTCCCTGTCCATCCCTCCATCCATTTGCAATGATAGTGTTGTGGAAATGATTCTGAGGATTTAACATTGCTTAGTAAGTGTAAAGTAATCCTGGTGTATTTGTCGAAAAACTACCATCCCTGTGAGCCTTTGTTTTACAATACATCGATAAAGCATCTACTATTAAGAATGCGAGCACGTCTTTAGAGTACTTGTAATAAGAACGTGAGTGCATGGATAAAGTACGTACATACTATTAAACACGTCGTCAGTAAAATAAGTTCATCTACAAAATAAATACGTATGTACGTCTATAAAATCTATACAAATAAAACTGAAGAGGTCTGTTTGGCCGCTGTATGAACCTATATCGATTCGTCAATACATCGTACACACACACCACACACTTGGGATGGTCTGCAATCTCTTTCTAGTTTCATTGCTCTTGCTCTTTCTGGTTTCAATTGTACAGCATTCATAGTTGTGATCACCAACCCATTGCATTTCATTTGCTACAGCATGGTTTACTCCGATAGGTTAGAGTACTATGTCCAAACACTTGGTACTTATAGCATTTTAGGGAGGGATGTGCAGAAGAGCCTGGTGTTGGCTCAGTGGTTAGGGTGGTGGCTTGTGATCCTCGGGTCCTGAGTTCAAGCCCTGTCGGCCGCTGAATTAATACACCAGGGGGTTAACTCAGCCTGTCATCCTTCCGAGGTCAGCGAAATGAGTACCAGTTCCAGTGTGTGTACTGGTAGAGGGGCACTGCATCAGTGACAGTCACGCTTCAATAAATGACAGCTACCCTGGAAGCTAAGCTGCCATACGACCACCACCATGTACAGAAAATGATTGCAATCTTAGAAACATTTTTGAGGTCAACGAGGGATTACTAAAGGTCAGAACTATAGAAGTAATCTCCACCTTGGCCCCATCCCAAACCGTATTGAGCCGCAGGTCTCAGTAACTCCCACATCAACCAAAATGACTTGATAATCAATTTCGACAGCGGTTGAGATCTTTGGCACATCAAGAGATCAAACCTTGAGACCGAGATATGAAATACTGGAATTCCACCTTTGAACTCTCGGAAGACTACGTGTCATGCTCATGTTCACCTTGTATCACGTTGAAGTATCTCATGCCCAATTTCTGAATACTTTGGTCAGGTTGAAGATGGTGTTTGGTTAAATAGGATACTTGCATCCCATTATAAACCCATGTTGTATGTTAATAGCTCTTCAGGAAGAACTGTATTGATTTTGCAGCTACTTCACCATCTGGTAACTTATTCCAATTGTTCACTATAGTATGAATAAATAAGTATTTCCTGAAATATAAACGTGCCTTTTTAAAGTTGTCTTTTTTTAAGACATTATTGTTGTGTTTGTAACAAATCAGATCTGACCCACATCACAGGCATACAAAGAACGGCATGCGGCAGAGTGCACACCTCGGCCAGGCTGAATAGTTTTACGGTTTTTTTAATCCCACCGATTGGAGGTTTGGATCCAGATCCGGTCTAAGTCTAAAGGGCTTGTTCTGGTTACTTAACCAATACATCCACCAAGCTGTCATAATCCATCCACAACTTTTTGAGATATTGTGCTATTTCAGTTTAGGCCGATCTCTCAATGGTGAAGAATCGCTGAACAAATTATCAGATCCGGATCTTCACCAAAATTGAATAGTTTTATTTTGTCTACATTGTCAAGGCTCATATGAGAGCTAAGACACAACACACAGCAAAGGGAGGGGGGGCATGAGACAAGGGGGCAGGAGAGGGAAGGACAAAACAGTGGGGAACAGAGACATTAGGAGATCTATGGAAGGGAGGGATGGGGCAGGGAACATGGGGTATACAAGAGTATTGTCCTCGTCATACACCCAACCTGTTCAAGTTTAGCCCGAATCCATCCACAACTTGAGATATCATGATATACATATATAGTCTTTGGCCCTATCTCTCAATGGTGAAGAATCACTTAAAAAAATTAAAAACTTCTCGGATCCCGATTTTCAACAAAATCAAAGATGTTGCCATGCACCGCACCTGTTCAAAGTTTCGTCTGAATGCATCCACAAATTTGAGATATCCTTTTCACAGGCAGACAGACAGACAGACAGACAGACAGGGGTGAAAACATAACCTCTGCCCACCTTCAGTGGCAGAGGTAACAAAATGGAAAGTGGAAGCCACCACCAAAAATAATTTCAAAGCCGATCTGATTCTAAACTGAACCATTCCTTTATTGTACGTTACTAGCAGAGTACCAGCCTTACGGGCGGTCTTGTTCCAAGCATGCAACACGTTCTTCTGACGTATACCTTTATTTGGGCGGTGTAGAGGCAAAATAAAAATAACCTGGGTTACGTGCATGAAACAAACACACACCTACTGCTTATACTGTAATTCAAAACACGTCACTGGAAAACACGGGGGCAGGAATACTGTACTGTAAACGGAGACTTGTAATAACTTCCCCCACCTGGAGGTGGTGCTACACAATACACATTTTCCTCGAGAATTTGGATCACCCTCCCAAAGATAAACACCTCCCCCCCATACACTAACTGAGGTCATGCCGATCCGATATAGCAAGTCTGGATGTAATCAACCCAGAACTGTAGGAGGAGTAGCGAGACAAACAAACACACAAACAATGGTCAGTGAATTATGGTAAGGATACCTCATAACAGAACTCATGAGAGCAAAGCAAGCAGGTAAATAGCATCGTTATGTTTTATTCAGAACTTCCACCGTGCCATCTTCGGTAACATCCTGGACATTTTCACTTCGAGGACGTTTGCGATAAACTACCTTTAATTGAAAAATAATCATAGGCTTGCTCCAGAAGTTAAATTGGTCTCCCACCACCAGTCATGATCTTAAGACATTAATTAACCCATTTATTGGTTCGAGGGAATGATCAGGTGATTTGCACAAAATAGATGACATTCATATTATATTGCATTGTCTTTGTGAACAATAAATGCATTGTCAACAAAATATTATAAAGTAATAAAAAGGTAAAGTACTGTATTGCAAAGGGAGATGCAGAAAGACCAAAGCCAACCTCATGCAGGGTGGGGAAATAAATAAATAAATTACGATGAATTTTACTGAAATTCCATCACCATCTGGTGTCAAGTAAGCAGTAAACATTAGACTTTGGCTGTAAATTTCCACAGCAAGGGAAGTGGTCAAGAAGTAGGCGGAGCATTTAGTCTTCAATCATGGCTCCTGATTGGCTGGTAAATGCTCCACCCACTCCAAGCCCAGCCGATTTGTACACACGTCCAACGTAATTTGCTGTAACTTGTTCTTTGGAAAAAAAAATTTTATTTTGCACATTGCAAATTGTCTAACTATTTTCAACAAGTTTTGAAGTTCATAACAGAATGAAATAGTTTTCATTCCCAATTCAACTCCTCATTACGTCGTTCAGTCACAATTATTTATACACGGTATTGCAAAGTAACATTCTATGATGCGAAGCAAACTTCGACGAGTGCACAAGATACGAGTTTGACAGGTTAGTGCTAATCTCAAAAGGTTACCATAGCACTTGCAAAGCGTGACATTGAGGCTGTTCTTATCTCAGGCTGCACTGCGCGTGTCAACGCAGCCCAACTTGTTACAGTCCAGCAATGCTAAAACGCATTCCTCAAGACTGTACAGGTGGTCATCGCTTTGATGAGGAGCCAGTTCACGCATGGCTTTCGCCAACTCAAGAAGGTACTCTGCATTGAGGCCGCTACTGCCTTCAGAAAAGGCAATCTGAGCTGCCATAGTTTCAAGCGGTGCCGGACCGAGGTAGTTGGGATTGGCCGAGCTTCCAATATAGACCACCACATCGATGGGTGGAGATTCAGCTGCATCGTCTGATGGTGTTGGATAAAAAATGATGCACTCCCGTCTATAGCCTTCCTTCTCTCGGACATCTAAATGAGCCCCCACGTCTTCCGCAGAGTCGTCTGGTATCTTGTACGCAACACCATACACGCATGCCTGGCATGGGGGTGTGAGAGTGATACAGACTGTGCAATTAGTAATCGGGTCAAAATATACCAATCAAATGAGATTTCGTTTTTCTCCAACTGGCTTTGAGCCATGATTATAATACAACATCTGTGAACATTCTTACTCAAAATTGGACAAGGACTGTACCTCTGGATTTTCAATCAGTGTTACAACTCGCCCGGGCTGCAACGAGAAGAAACGACACGTAGAACAACCAATGGGTTAACAAAAGATGCTAACAAGGTGTTAAAACTTGTTATTAAATAATATGTGGCACCAAGACACAAATCAAAAATCATTTTCATGTACAGCGTGTGCTTTATGAACTGTTCGATCGTACTTTTACTGGTGTATGGTTCCAAAGAAATATGGGCCTGATGTATGCTCATGTCATCAAATTTATACAAGCAGTGCAGAACTGAAATTGATCCAACTGATGTCAGACAACACAACACAACACCAGATTACAGAATGTTCTGAATGATGACGTGCTACTGTGGGTTGAGTTTTAAATGAGTAGATAGAGAGATAGAGAGATAGAGAGATAGAGAGATAGAGAGATAGAGAGATAGAGAGATAGAGAGATAGAGAGATAGAGCAGGAAGGAGAGCGAGAGCGAGAGCGAGAGAGAAGTGTGAAGGGAGGAGTTGGGGTGACAATAAGGGGAGGGAAGGGGTATGTAGGGAGCATAATGGGTATAAAAATTCTGCATCTGCTTCTGCAATAAATTGCCCAATATTATGTACGTGTGTGTGTCACATCTAAGAAAATAATAAATGAGAATAAACTCTGAGCATCACACTCCGAGTGCTCATCGTGGGTTGTAGTGACCTCAAATAAAATCTTAAACACATTCCTTACATGATGACATGCTCAAACTTTACATACTGAAACGTTTGGGCCTTACTATCAGACATGATCTTTTTTTGGCAAACCACATGCAAGTTGGCTTCCAAAGCCACTGGGCATCCTCAGTCATGCAAAGTCCCTCCTTGGCACACCTGAACTCTTACCCACCGACAATGCCTTCATCCGCAGCTTGATGGCATACTGCTTTCCACTCTGGGCTGGCTCCCCTGCCTCACATCTTGCTCAGCTTGACATCGGGGAAACCAAGGCCTTCAAGATCATTGTAATCTCTCACGACAAACGGACCAATCACTTTCATATCACAGACAGGTCCGTGGTCTCTGTCTTCTCCCACCTTCTTTCTGGTCTTGCACCCTCTACCCTTAACATCCCCCCCACCCATTCCCACAGGTTTCTGTAGGGTGTGCACATTCCACAATCAGCCCCTTCTGGTGAAACCCACATATTCCAGAATTACTGCTCACCTCAACTCACCAATTCCTCTTCTTATTTTTTCCACCTGTGGGACGCACTTCCATATTCTCTTCAAACTCATTCTTCCCTCCAGGGCTTCAACACAGCTGTTCACCACCATAAACCGGGTCATTCCCCAATCCACAACCATTCACCTTTTCTACCCCAATTATGTCCTGATCCATTCTGTGTTCTAGCTCCTCCACAAGCCTCGACATTGTACTGTATACAAAAAACCCCCAAAAACGACAATCAAACATTTGTTCATGCATCGACCTTTAAAAGGTCCACATAATCAGAATTTTTTTGATGATTGATTTTTTAAGGAATGAACAAAGAAGTGAATGTTTCTTTATTGTAATAATTTTTTTGACGTGTTAAATTTAAAAACAAGCAGTCATAGACTGGTACTTACGAAATCGTCAACTTGACCTCTGACCTTGTCTAATAATAGCTGTCTCGAGAGAAGGTAGCGACACAAACCAGAAGTTTCTACGATGATTCTGTACCAAACCATCAAAAATCGAATGTTTTGGATGTTTGACCTCACTGTGACCTTGACCTTTGACCGATTTTGACCAAAATCTAATCAGCACTAGCCATCACCCTCCTGAATCATGTGGTGTAATTTGACATTGGTAGCTCCTTCTGTTCGAGTTATCATGCCTACAAACAAACAGAAATGGAAGTCATCAATATACTTACGAAATCTAAAGATTTCGTAAGTAATAAACCCAACCTGGCAGGTACCGCTCCTATAAATTCCAGAAAACTGCCATAACTGTTGAGACATCTGTGTGACGTCATCGCTGGAACGATCGTCTCAACAAGCAAAGGGGAACGGCCGCACAACTCGCTTCAGACTCGTCAAAAAGTTAATTTGACGAATAATTTTCTGATCAAGAATCCGCAGATTACGACGATCGTCTAAACATGATGTCTAGAAGGTGCCATCATACCGTCCATGTATGAACCCGAGGTCATGAAATACCTGCAGTTCACAACAAATCAGGACAACGTTGAAGAAACACTCGAGAATAACAACTGGTAAAGTAATAAATCATTGAGCGATAACGTGGTAAATGTGGAGTTTAATGGTATTTTGATGCAACATTTTCTTGTAATTATTGTAGTAACCAGAACGGCACTCGGTGGAGCACATACCTTTGTCCATTTTCTTATTTTCCATTCTATTAGAATTATCTCTAATCTTCATGGGGATTGTGTCAGCTTTATAAAAGAAAAAGAAAAAAAGAAAAAGAAAAAAAAAACGCTTCAATTTACTCATCCAAAACTGGGAATACAAGGCCGGTGTACGAATCATCATCAAAATGGGTGCTGCAAATGACACAAAGCAGTTGGCTGGGCCATGCCTTCTGGTCAGTTTGACTTTGGCTGTTCAAATTTGCCAAACCTCATTGGATCTTTTTGGAAAACATGCATACTCACACCATCGTTGGTTGTACAGTGTTGCTCCAACCAGCAACTCTGCATTGAGATGGTATTTTCAGTACTTTTTCGGAGTTCAGAGCATATGTTCGCTGCACGTAAACACTAGTCCCATCGCAAAAGTATCCTCGAGATGACGTGGCGTGTCACGTGATATACGATGTAGTCATATCGCCGTTTTTGTGGAGGCGGGGACAAATCGAGTTTACAAGGACAGCAAAAAAAAACCATAATAAAAAAAAAAAAAAACATTAAAATATTAATTTCTTATGTAAGAAATAAAAACGATTGAGTGTTCAGTGAAGCGCCATATTCATTCATTCAACTAAACATGAATTTCTGATTATGTGGACCTTTAAATAATGGGACAAAAGCTGGAGCATCACTGCATGGAATATCATCATAAAATTGCAGTTCCACACGGGAGGCAATGCATTGTCGGGTATGCTGCCGTTCTGAGGGGACATGAAGTTGGCTGTGTGCAACGGAGGCATTAAAGATCACATGGCCTGGTACTCTGGCCAAATTACACCTCCCCTGCAAAGGTATCAACCAAATAGGTTGACCTTTCCTGATCCATACTTGCTGCAGCAGCCTGGGAGGCTCCATTAGCCAGCTTCTGACAGGAGATCTCAATGAAAAAGATGAACATTACAGAGCAAAGATCTTCGTTGAATAACTTGATCTTCAGGTTGTTCTACTTTTAACTTGGTTATATTAGATACAGTTGAACAGAGTGGGTCGTGCATTTATTCCTGGTTTTGAACTTCTGTAATTCTGTTGATAAGAAACGAAATTGAACAAAATATTTATTTTTAGATTTCGTTTTTTTATCAACAGAATTACAAAGGTTTAAAACCTGGAATAGATACATGGCCCACCTTGTACAATTGTCATTGGAAACACCAGTCTCAAGAACAAGTACAGGGTGTCAGTTGTTTAATTTGCAGCCTGTGGCTGCTGGTTACATCATTTTCTGGAAACGCAGCTGTGCCGCTGATGCAGTAAACGCAGCTGTGCCGCTGATGTGCTCCTGCTACCAGTAAGCTGGTACTCATTTTGCCGACCTTGGAAGAATGACAGGCTGAATCAACCAACCTGTTGTTATTTCAACAGAGAACAGGGGCTCAAACTTAAGACCTTAAGATCTTAAGCCAGCCACGTTAACCATCAAGCCAACACCAGGCTTCGAGTGTCTGTGAAGAAGTTGCAGAGACTTGAATGCTTGGGGCTGGCAGGATGGCCGAGACCTAGAGGTAGAAACATTTGTTTTTGAGCTGCCGAGCCCGAGTTGGAATCTCGACCCAGCTATAAAATGTCATCATGGTGTTGTCACCAATGCGTGCGCCGTCCCTCGGGTGGACGTTAAACCGGGCGTCTCATCTGCTGGCATGAGTTGGTAGACGCTAAAGATCCCACGGTGTCCTTCACGAAGAGCAAGTGAGTTGTCACCGGTACCTTGGCCAAATTACAAATTTCTGCCCTATCTACAGCAGGCACTGCATCAGTGGCACAGCTTCCCCCCAGCAAATGATGCTACTCTCAGCCAGAAAAAAGAAGTCGTCTTGACTGCTAATAAAAAATTTTTTTTGTTTCGTATCAATTACAACGTCTGTATCAATCACAGGATAATGTAAAAAATGGTGGTCGAAGTCAGCACACAATTGGCTCGGACCCTCTGACGGCTCACCGCACCTTGTTGGGAACACCACGATGGTCAGTGCTGCTTTGCCAGAACCTGCGGCTGTAGCCACGTACGTGTCCGGCCACTCGCTGCTCAAAGGGGAAGTCTGCTTTCCAAATAAGGGATCCGTAGCCAAATACCCACATGATGAAGGTTCCTGGTTTGAACAGCAAAGAACAACTATCATGAATGCAAACCTCAGAGGTGTAAGTAATCTGGTATCATTCCTTTCCTATCCTGACCAACATTTCAAAAGAGGTTAGGCAAACTATATACACTGCACTTTGTCGAAGTATTAGGCGGAGTTTCCACGTTCAAAGCGTATATCACGATACGACGTCTACTTTGAGTACATCTCATGAAGGACCCTCCAGCCGAGCTCCAATGTTCCTGATTGTGTCTGAACTGATTGCTCAGTCTTGATGTGATCCACATCACAGTTTGTACTGATTTTTGATTTGGGTCATGCAACTCATATACAAACTAGAAGGGCACTCAGTGGAGCGCAAACCTCCGCCACGTAATGCCTGATCCACGAGAACATATTGGGTCCAATACATTTTTTAAAAAACATTGTGCTATATATCGTTTTTAGCCCAATCTCTCAAAGGTGAAGAATAATTTTAAAAATTAAATAACTCTTGTAGCCAGATCCGGATTTGGATCTTCACCAAAATCGAATCAATTCATCATGGTCACACACCCAACCTGCCGAATCCGTCCACCAAGTTTTTCAGATATTGTGCCCATCCCGCTAACTAACAATGTGCAGATTTTTCAGATATTTCAGAGTTTTTCAGATATAGAGGTAATATATTAGTTTAGCCCGATCTCTCAATGGTGAAGAATCAGTTAAAAAATTCGTCATCAGATCCGGATCTGGATCTTCACTAAAATCAAATCAGTTAGTCTGTCACACACCCAACCTGTCCACCAAATTTCATGTCCACTTTTTGAGATATCCTGTACACAAACAAAGACAGACAGACAGACAGACAGACAGACAGACAGACAGACAGACAGACAGACAGACAGACAGACAGACAGGGGTGAAAACATAACCTCCTTCACCTTTGGTGGCAGAGGTAATCATATTCACTTCTGATTTATACAAATATGATGCACCATACTCTGTTACAGAGTGTCTATGCTGCTGAAGCAGTTTCTTGGCAGTGTTATCCTGGGTGGTTTGCCATTGCCTTCCCAGCAATAATTATGGCAAGAATTTGGAATTTGTTCATGGTGCCTGTGATAGCTCACCTACTATTCGTGAAGGATAGGGTGGGATCTTTAAAGTTCATCAATTAATGCCGGCAGACGGGACAGCCGATTGAACATCCATCTGAAGGACGGCACACACATCCAGTGCCAATAGGAAATCGACACCCCCTTTCAAAATTTTCACCTTTTGTTATCTTATAGCCTGGAATTAAATTACATTAAATCAGACTTTTTCACCTTTATTTATGCATCGTAACCCACAACTTCCAAGTGAAAAACAAATTCCACAAATTTCAGAAAATTAATTAAAAACACAGCGCATCACCCAAAAGACACCATCCCTAATGTGAAGCATGGTGGTGGCAGCATCATGTTATGGGGATGCTTCTCATCAGCAAGGACTGGGGCACTTGGCAGGATAGAAGGGAAATGGATGGAGCAAAATGAAGAAAAATCCAAGAGGAAAACCTGCTGCCCTCTGCAAGAAAGCTGAAATTAGGGCGGAAATTCACCTTTCAGCATCGTGACTGAGCTTACAGTTTTGTACAGCAGAATGGGCAAAAATTGCCCAATCAAGGCATGCAATGTTGGTGGAGACCTATCCCAACAATCAGCTGTAATTGCTGTCAAAGGTGCTCAACTGATTTAATGCAATTCAATTCCAGGCTGGAAGGCACCAAGAGGTGAAAAATTTGATAGGGGGTTTAGATTTTCTATCAGCAGTGTATATGAATCACCGTGCCTGTGAAATGCCATGATGACAGTTTATAACTGGGTTGGGATTCTATTCAGTCGGTTCTGTGAATGTGTAATTACCTTTCTATTCTGTCGATTTACTTGACCAAGAAACTTTAGTCTTAACAGTTAGTGACTATTATGTTGACAAAGGAAAATCATAGCAAACAAAAAAAACGAATTCAAATTCAGGTGTCACAGGTGGTGTATAATCTCAGAGTAGCTGGTTTGCACAACGACCAGAAGTCAATAATAATATAACCACAAATTATTTCATCAACTCCGTACAACAAATAATTTACTTTTCGGTGATCTACTTCACCTTGAAACCTCAGCAGTCTTAACAGTTATTGACTATTATGTAGGCGTGGAGTTTGAGAGGGGTATGTACTTGGAGTTGGGAGGGGAGGGTGTGTCGTGGAGCTGGGAAGGTGGGAGTCAGGATGTGCACTTGGAGTTGGAAGGTGGGGAAGGATGTGGAATTGTGGTTTGGAGAGGTGGAGGAGGGATCAATATCATTAGTCACCATATCACCATTACACAGCTCTGACCTCAGACATAAAGCGTGTTCGTAACGTCTCTAACAGTAGAATTCATCACACTTTTGTGTGACAACATTATGAAAACCAAACCAATATATCAAATGAGAGGTCCTGGTTACCTCCACCACCAAAGGTGTATGGAGGTTATGTTTTCACCCCTGTCTATTTGTTACTTGCAAAAAAAATCGAAGATTTTTCAAGTATATCGGTTGGTCTTGTGCGTTATTTTGCCTGTCAATTTGTTTTTGAGGTCAACAAAGGACAAAAGGTCAACATGGGCCACATTTCTAAAATTGTCAATTTTCATTCGATCGACTTGAAATTTGAAGAGAATTTGCATATCAGGTCATTGAATTCAACCACCAATTATTTTTAAGGTCAAATTTGTTTTCGGGATTTTGCAAATATCGTGCTCCGCACGACGTCTGTCTTGTTTGTTTGTATGTCAATCGCCAAAAGGTCACAATTTTAAAACTATCTTCACGAAACTCCACCACATGGTGGAGTTCATCAAAAGCAAGAAGACTTAACTACTGTTTTTGAGGTCAAAAGGTCAATATAGGTCAAAGGTCAACAACTTTTTCAAATTTCTGAAATCCACAATTTTCATCCAATCGACTAGAAATTTGAAGAGGATTTGCATATCAGGTCACTGAATTCAATTACCAATTATTTTTGAGGTCAACATCGACTAGAGGGTCAACACCTGAAGTGAAATTTCTAAAATCCTCAACTTTCATCCGATTGACATTTCAGGTTACTGAATTCAAGCAGCCAATTATTTAAGGTCAACATACACCAAAAGGTCAACATCTTGGATGAAATTTCTAAAATTGTCAATTTTCTTCCGATAGACTTGAAATTTGAACAGGATTTGCATATTTGGTCATTGAATTCAACCACCTATTATTTTTAAGGTAAAATTTATTTTATGCATTTCGCAAGTATCGTGCTCTGCACAAAATCTTTCTTATCCTGTTCACAGACAAACAAACAAACAAACAAACATCTCAAAAAGTTGTGCACAAATTGGGACGGAATTTGGAAGAGAACTTGCATTTGTGACATGGTCAAAATGATTAGATTTTGATGAAGATCCAGACCTAAAATCAAGAATTTTGAAAACGATTCTTTCACCATTGAGATCAGGCAAAAAATGAGATATAGCACGATATCTGAAAGAGTTGTGGATCGATTCAGCCAAAACTCGGTGGAGAGCTTGCGTATGTGACAGATGAAATGATTAGATTTTGCTGAAGATCCGAATCCGGATACTACAATTTTTTAAGTGATTCTTCACCATCGAGAGATCGGGTTAAAACAATATAGTGTTACGAATTTGGAAGCTTACTGCACTCAGCATTCAGGTCCCCATAGCTCAGTTATTTTGATAAGTAAATGTGGATAGATAGCTCCCTTTCCTCTACGTCTAATGGGAATTAAGTGTACATGCGCTGAAAAGTTATCTTACAGATAGGATTTTTACACTTATAACAACACCAGCGGCACTGTCGCCTCGCTCACCGACGCCATAGCGCACGTGTTTCTGGCTGCGGACGTAGGTGGGACCCCTCGCTCCAGAGCAGACTCCACCCACGAGGGCAAGGGCATGCCCTTCGTCCAATCAGGAGGCTCATCGCCTCAAATCGGGACTCCACCCAGAAGGGTGGGAGTCGCCCCGCCTTCTGTGGGCTTGTCCAATGAGGGACGGCCAGCGAATCGCACGACGCAACCGTCCAATCAGGAGGCGAGTGGCCAGGGAAGAAATTCCTCCCACCTCGGGAGGGGAAGAGGGATCGGGGCGTTCTGTCTGGCTGTCTGGGTCGGCCTCCCCTGGCGTCATCGGATCCGTGGAAGCTTTTCCGGCCTTGAGCGCCTGTAGCCTCCTGCCTCGTCCTCCTTCGTGCTGGCTGGCGTCCGTCGTTCTGTCCCTCGTCCCTGGTGCTTGGTGCTGCGTTGAGGCGATGGGTTCAAGTTCTGCCACCGGACAAGCTCGACCAGACCGCACGAGGCGTGCAGGTGCAAGTATCGGCTCTTGCCTTCAGCTCGCCTTCCCTCCTGAGCTGAAGGGCCGAATAAAGGACGTGGCCATCATTTCTTTTGGGTGTGTGCGTGTGTCTGTGGGCCCAATCTATAAGTAGCAATTGTTTAAGTGCCTTGTACATTCTTTGCATTTCTTCTCGATAGTCGGTTTAACTCTGCTCTTCTGTGTTCCCCTCCCTGCCTATTGAAATTAAAAACCATTTTGTTGAATGTTTCAGCTTGTTTTTGTGTTTCTTTCATTGGATTAGTACGGTGCGTGTTGAGAAATTGGGAAGTGGCAAATTGTGCATTCGGTCCGGCGCAGCTCTGGTAACTCTGCTCGGTTATGCCGGATCTGAGCCGTTACAACGACTCGGATCGGACAGAGTCGGCCGAGAGTGTGGTTTCCGCGGTAGTTGGACGGTGTGAGTACTTAGGTAAATTGGAGTTAGACAAGTGGACCCTACCTCATGCCGTCGAAGTATTGGCGACCATGGTCCTGGAAGGGACCCGTGCTTCTCGGAGATCTAGATTCCGGGTGTTCGGTGGAGCCGACTCTACTGTTCCACCTAGCGGTCGTGCTCGCCGCCAAAAAACTCGGCTCCACAACAAATTGGTGTCAGGTGCGGGTTTCGAACCCCTCTGCCTCCACGAAATTCACAGGATTCGGATCAGGGGTGTAGGGAGCAAACCTCCCAGTGTCCCACAAATTGCAAGCGAGTGAAATTTTATTCTCAACACGCAACATGGCGAACCAAGATGGGCTGAAGCAGGTGGGTTTAGAGGTAAGCGTAGGTCAAGAGGAACCCATGGTCCAGGACAACACCATTCAGGGGGATCTTTCCCAGCAACTGACAGCGCAGCATCTTATGGAATTGATGGCAATGCTGAACGATATAAGGGGTGATATGCGAGCGATGAACGACAAAATGGATGCAGACATGGAGAGAGGATAGGCGGCGATGGATTGGCAAATGGTGGCACCACGTGGTGGAGCGACCGAACTGACGAGGGGGAGTGTGGAATGTGTCCGGCCCGCGATGGAGACGGATGAGGTCGGGATGACGAGCGACGCCACCATAATTGGGGAGACCGAAACGTGAAGGGTGAGACACGAGGGGACGATGGAAGAATTCCAAGAGGTGACGGAGATGCAGATAATAAAAGAGACAAAGGAAGAAACTAATGAACGCGAGGGGACTACGGAAAAATTCACGGAGACACAAAGGAAGACGCAGGAGACAAAGGAGGGAACACCAGAGACGTGGGAGGTAGAACAGGAAAGGTGAACGAAATACGGGGAAACAAAGATAAAGAACACACACGTAGGATTAGAAAGAGACAATGGGGTTGAGCATGGGGAATGTCACGTGACCCGGTGCGAGCATCAGGATAGCCTCCTTCAGGAACAGAGGGAGATGGTAAGCTCTCTTGAAGCGGACTGCGACCAGGTGGGTCCGGTCGGGCCGAACGAGGTTGAGCGGGTGAGTGAGGTGAACGGGTATACGCGGAGCTTGGGGGTTATGGAAACCCCGGTATTTCTTGTGGTAACGCGAATCCCCAATGTGATTATCCTGGAGTGTGTGGTGGAGTGTACGAGTGGTACGAGTGGTACGAGTGTGTCGAAATGTGTGCAGAATGCGAGTGTCATGGCGTGCGTGAGTGCGTGCATGAAAATGGACGACGGACCGACCCAGACGGGAGACGGGTATAGCGAGCCGAATGGGCCGCTAGCAAGTATTTCGGGAACCGCGCCGGTTTCACATTTAGCGAGCGGCCCTCGCACGCGCGTCTTCGTGGTGGGAATCCGGCACGGAAACGCTCCGCATGGGATTCAACAAGGCCTCATGGATGACTAAAATGGCAGCGAGTGTTGTTTGAATTTGGCAAACAGGGGTCCACATACGAGCGTGTGTGCGAAGCTCCACGTGCTGCGTGTTCTGTTCGCAGAATGCGCGGAGCGGGTTCCCGGGACGATGTGCTCATGTGGGCCTGCACGTGAAACCGCGCAGGTTCGGTGTGCGAGTGACGTCTTTGGCACGGACCTCGCGGCGCGAGTTGCGAGCGAGCTGCACACATTGGCTCACGTGGGGAATCCCTCGGAAGCGAGCGCTCGGTGCGATTAGCAGGGTGACATCATGGCTGCACTTATTGCCCAATGGAAGGGACAAACGGGCAAGCCGTCGACCGCCGCCTTTGGCGGTGCAAAAAAAAGAAAAAGAAAAAGAAAAAGAAAAAAACCCTCGCTCCAAGTACACAGCCCAGCAGAGATGTGGCTTTCAAGCATCCTGTTTGGGAAAAGGAAGCACTAGTTAGTGGGATGGGTTAAGCTTAGATAGACCGGCCTCATGGGGGCATGGGCCGTCCTCCATGGGGCCCATGGACTAGTTAGTGGTAATTTAGAATGGGAAAGGGATTTTGGGAGACACAGACAGACATGGAATGTGTAGTGGGGACGTAGCTTCGTGATAGTTAAAAGGAACGTGCATTAGGATAAGGGATGACGGGGAGCACGAGTTAGTCAGGGGAATTTAGTTAGCAGAATGGCAGTGTTGAATGATGTGAATTGAAAAAAAATAATAATAAGTGAAAAATGTACTTGATGACTGAGTATGGGACAGTGGACCCAAGTTTGAATGGAGCGAATGTGCAATGCATGGTGGAATGAATGAGTGGGGGGGGAGGAGTGAATCCCACCCAAGTGACCCCAGGATCAGTGTAAAGTTAGTTAGTGGGTTAGTCAAATTTACCAAAAGGAGGTCGTTCTGTTGGTGGTGGAAGAAGGCACGTAACCTTTTGAAGGGGTGCAGGAGTCCATGGACTGGCTGGGAGCGTGGCTGTTGAAAGGTGAGTATCGAGTAGAGGGCACCCGACAGTCGGCCAGAGTAGGCCAAGGGTCCAAGGGACCGGGATAGTGTAGTGGGCATGGGCAACCCTCAGAAAGAGACCCGTAGCGCAAAATGCCATGTGGGCATCAGAGGGGGGCAATGCCGGGAAGGGCAACTCCCCGCGTTCATAGGGAGCAGGTAGGCTCGGAGACAGCCTCAGGGCCCGGGGGTGCCGTAGCTGGAGTCCAGCAGGAGGGAAATCCCACCCAAGTGAGCCACGCTGCCCAGCTATGAAATTGTGCAAAAGCACAAGTGAAAATTTGTGGGCAAGGCCCAAATTTATAACGGGACACCAACACGGGCGATGGGAATCATGGTTTCTAGAACCGATAGTTTAAAGTGAAAGGCGTTTTGAAAAGCCCCGGGGTAGTTTAAAGGTCCCATGACACTCAAAAGCACTGAAATTGCATATATATACATATATGTCCTATAGGAGTTTTTCATCGTGATTTCAGATCTGACAATGTTTTTTCACAATACTCATTCTGTAAAATGTAAAATAAAAAAAATAAAAAACCTCTTCGGGAACGCCCCTAAAAATTCTGCCGAAATCCACTGAAAGAGGCGTAACCCATTCAGGTCCTCATTCTCTCTCTCTCTCCAATTTGCCAATGTTTCAGTTTCATGTTTGCCAATGTTTGTTTGTTTTGTTTGCCAATGTTTGCCAATGTTTCAGCATTCAGGTCCTCATAGCTCAGTTATTTCGATAAGTAAATGTGGATAGATAGTTCCCTTTCCTCCATGTCTAATGGAAATCTAGATTCCGGGTGTTTGGTGGAGCCGACTCCACTGCTCCACAACAATATAGCACGATATCTCAAAAAGTTGTGCGCAGATTCAGATGAAACCTGGTGGACAAGTTGAGTGTGTGACCAGAAATGATTGATTCAAGTTTGGTGAAGTTTTTTTTTTACGTTTCAAGTGATTCTTCACCATCGAGAGATGGAGCCAAAAACCTCGGCGTAACGTGACGTTTCAAAAATGTATTTGACCCGATATGTTCTACCGGATC